>NC_141904.1:42880909-43183939 GCF_057802395.1 Ceratotherium simum simum
AGTTCTTTCGATAAATACCCAGCAGTGGAATAGCTGGATTGTATGGTAGTTCTATCCTTGATTTTTTGAGGAATCTCCATACTGTTTTCCATAGTGGCTGCACCAGTTTGCACTCCCACCAGCAGTGTATGAGAGTTCCCTTCTCTCCACATCCTCTCCAACCCATGTTGTTTCCTGTCTTGTTGATTATAGCCATTCTGACGGCCGTGAGGTGATATCTCATTGTAGTTTTGATTTGCATTTCCCTGCTAGTTAATGATGTTGAACATCTTTTCATGTGTCTGTTGGCCATCTGTATATCTTCTTTGGAGAAATGTCTGTTCAGATCTTTTGCTCATTTTTTAATTGGGTTGGTAGTTTTTTTGTTGTTGAGATGCATGAGTTGGTTATATATTTTGGAGATTAAGCCCTTATCAGATGTATGGTTGGCAAATATCTTCTCCCAATTGTTAGGTTGTCTTTTTGTTTTGTTGATGGTTTCCTTTGCTGTACAGAAGCTAGCACTATTTTTTTTTACTGGTAACCAGTCTAGAAGATGTCGTCATCAACTTTGCTCATTAATGTGGTAGGAAAAAATGCCTAATTTCTAACCATTTTAGGCTCTAGTATTTACATTTTTGTACTCCATCTTGAGGCCATTAGGCATTTCCCCAGCATCATCTTTTTAGCATGTAATTAGCCAGTACATACCCACCAACCACATACCCACCAACCACATCAGTGCTTGATTCATTAGATGAAAATAATTCCTGAAATTATAAGAAGCATCTGTATTAGATATTCCACTAACGTGCTTTAACGTTTTAGGGGAAAAACAACAAATAAAAAGAGAAGTTTTTTGTTTTGGTCGAATAGTGAAATAAAGGAGGCTATCAAATAGAAAACAAACTGCTCTCATAGAGAATGTTCCTCATTTAGCCCCTAATTGAGGATACATTTAAATTGAGAGAAAATCAACAGAGATATTCTTTAAAATTGAGCCAGCAGTTGAACAGTTTGTCATCATTTGAGGAAAAAAAAGCCAAAAATGTAAAAAGCATCTGTGCCTCAGATATTTGATGATTTTCTGGAGATAGAACATGCCCGTCTCTCTGGTTTGCCTCCCATTGCCAGCCATTCTATACCAAGGACGTGAAGAGGCCGTACTAAAGATAATCCCCATAATAATAACGCTTTACCTCTCCATAGTACTTTGCTGTTTTCAAATGTCTTTGTTGAAGAGATACATCCAGAGCTAACAGACCTCGTTAATGTGCCTTTTATTAAGAGAAACAGCTTTGCTACTCAGGCCAGTCTTGGACCAGGGTCTAGGCAGCAAGTATTGGCTGGAATTCCCAGAACAGATTCCACTTTTAACTTTAGCTGGAGGTTCTCTTTCACTTGATAATACAGAAACAAGAGAATTAATTGAGAATGGCTGAAGCCATGCTGTGGACTAAACCATATATGAGTGTTAATGTTCACATAAATATCATTGTAATTCAACAAATATAGAACAATATACATTTGGGTTGAGATGCTAACATCTAATCCCTCCCCACCAAGGAAGTAGTGAAAGCTTAGCCAAGAGTTATGAGAGGCATCCCTGTCCCGGTCCCCATTCCTGTCACCATTCATCTTCTTGGTTCTTGGTCCGGCCGCACTTTCTCTCTGATCCTTCTCAAGCTGCACAAGAATGAGTGTTTCATTAATCCGGGGTATTCATAACAATTACGTGTGATGCCCTTGTGATTCAGTTCTCTCTTGGCGGTGTTTATTCTACAATTTTCAATTTAGCTATCAGTTTCCCTAATAGAGAAGAAAGGAGAACTCATGGGCTCAGTTTTCAGCTCAGTACTTGTTGACATTAGATCTTTGGCTTCAAGGTGGAGGCCTGCACCCTCCTTCTTAGCAACTTTAAGCACAGGAAGAACCTTCTTTGTTGTCTGTCCGCAGTGTCTTCCCCCACCTCAGATTCTCTGAGCTCATATTTTTCTTTCCTGGATGAATATGACCATTGTCCCTGCTGCTGTAGGGGCAAGCTTTATTTAGAGAGAATTCTTTATAACAACCACTTGCATAACCACTTATGTATGTGCTAGGTAATGCTCTAAGAGTATTATAAATATTAACTCTTTTAATATTTATAATGATACTATGAGGTAGATACTATTATTTCCCCATTTTACATAGAGGGAAACAGGCATGAAGAAGTTAAATAACGTAGGTTAAGTAGATTAGATTTCACTAAACAGATGGGATTGGTTCAATAGATGGGATTGGATTGCCTGAAAAACCATAGCACATCATAAAACTAAGCAGGTTAGGTGCCTTACTGAAATCAGTCTGTCTCTGTGGTGTGTTGGAAATAGCACGGACTCTGAAATTAATTAATTAATTAGTTAATTAATAACTGAGTTCAGCTCCACCATTCACTGTGCAAGGGTAGGGGTAATAATGCCCACCTATTGGAGTTGTCGTGAGAATTAAACTGAGGGACCTGCTTTATTGCCTGACGTTTAGGTGTTTAGTGAATGTCAGTTTCTATTTTTATTACTGCTGTTATTGATGTCATGATCATAGCATTGCTGGCTTCTCTAGGGGCCCTAGGGAATAGTCCCTTAGCACTTGTGGAGCACACTGGTATCGACCTCCCCAGCCCCCCACTCTCACCCCTCTTCTCTCCTCCCACCCCATGCCTGCCTCCTTATCTGCTGGATTCTGGCGAGCTCTGGATGTATAGAAAGAGCCTCAATGAAGATTTAAGAGAAGGCTAAACGAAGTCCTAGGGCACAGGCTGCATCAAACCAGTGTGTTCTTCACATTTTCCTTTAGCCTGACTTATCCAAACAGGCTTGTTCCTGGGATTGCGTTTCTGGGCTGAGGCAGCTGATCTTTCTAAGGGGCTGAAGTTCACAGAAGGATAATTGAAAACTGTCTCTCTCTAACACAGCAGAGCCCTTGAGTGGAATGGAACAGCCCTGAGCGGCTATATGTGTTAATCTAGGCAGATTCTGTCGTCATCAGCTAATTAGTGAGGAGAAAGATGCTGACCTGTGAACACAGGCACCCAGTGCCTTGGCAACTCCCAGGGAGTCCTGCTCAGGGACCCCAGTCGTTCCTCTCAGACCATCCCTATCCCATAATTTATGCCTTCCCTAGCACAGTGGTGCACACTTGGAGTGATGGAACCTAAAATATGTTATCAAAAACATCATGATCCTCTACACTCGAAACTTGTGTTAATGGGAAGCCCAGAATTTTCCTCTCCTGACAGCACTTCCCGGAGGAATGAATTGGGTTTGGTAATCCTTTGAGGTTCTTTTCTATCCTACATTCATTTATTAAATCCATGTGGTCTGCATCAGATAGATCTAGATTTGAATCCTGGATCAGCCACTTATTTGCTGTGTAATCCTGGGCAAGTTATTCAACCATTCTGAGTTTGGAAGTAACAAGACTTTCCTCAAAAGGTTATTGTAAAGAAAAGGAGACATAAGGCATATAAATCACTTAGCAATACCTTTGCCACAATAACTGGTAGCTATTATTATGTTGTTTTCATTTTGAGGTTGTTAAATAGATATTTCCTTTACTTTATAAAATATTAAGCACAGTGTTATTGTCTATGAGCATGAAGACATTTTCTCAGTTTTCAGTACTTCCTTTTTTAGCACAGCAAAAATAATTTATTTTTTATAATTAATTCCTGTAGTTTCTTTCCTAGCACTGACCCAAGGCAATTAAAGATATCACCACTTGGGAATCAGCAAATGAGACTTGTGCACCTTCTGAAAGATTTCATAGGCTCGCTCAGTGAATGCTTGAGGATATTAATTATCATTTAATAACCTTAAGTATGTATTATTTTAAATTTTATTGCCCTAGAAACTAAAAAATATGCACAGCAGACTATAGCTTCAATACAAACATCAGGTAAAAATTATTTGTACTGTATCACAATATACATTTCATTTTTTTTGCTCAAATAACAGTGTTTAATCACCAAGGTATGTTAATATTATAAGCAGATATTTTTTAACTTGGCAACATGAATGCTGTCTTTACAATGTTTTTTTAATTCACTAGGTAGTAATAAAGTTATACAAAGAGAATTAAAAATGATATAGCAAATACTTATGGATCCATCACTCAGGTTATGAACTAAATAAAACGCTACCCATCCTATGGAAGCCCCTGAATATCCCTCTTTAATTATATCTTCCTTTCTTCCTCTGGAGGTGACTACCATTTTCAATATGGTACTTGTTGGATTCATTCATTTCTTCATACTTTTAACATGACTGTACAAATCTCTAAACAATACATAGTATTATTTTACTTGTTTGTTATCTTTATACAGTCACGTGTTGCTTAACGATGGGTATATGTTCTGAGAAATGCATCCTTAGGCAATGTCATTCATTGTGCGAACATCACAGAGTGTGCTTACACAAACCTAGATGGTGTAACCTACTACACACCTAGAATGTATGGTCCTAATCTTATGGGACCACTGTCGTATATGTGGTCCATCATTGACCAAGATGTCATTATGTGGTGCATTATGTGGTACGTGACTGTATATTTAGTATTATGCTGTATGTATTATTCTGCAACTTGATTCGTTGCCCAACTTTGTTATATTTATTGGTTGACATGTATAGTTTATTTATGTAGCAGAGATTACCAAGATACTTTACCAAGTATTCCATGTGCTCCCCTGTATTTCCCAGTCTCCTTTGCAGGTAGACCAGAGCTGTATGATTGGTTCTGGACAATGGACTCTGAGCAGAAGTGTCATGTGTCATGCTTAAGTCAAGGCAGTTAGCCAGGGTGCCTTCTCTCTATCTTCCCCTCCGATGATGACCTTAAAGGCCTTGTGTTCTCATTGTGCAGCTATAAGATGGCAAAGTCTTCATTAGCCTGGGTCTGTGAGTGACTGTGTGGAACAGAGTCTCCTGCCAACACACATTGAACATGTAAGATGAGCAAAAAACAAAAATCCCTTGTGGTTTTAAGCTAACTGAGATTTGAAGGTTAATATATTAAAACCTGAACGATCCTATATCCTGAACAATACAGCCATTCACACTGCTATATGGTATTCCAATGTATGACTACACACAATTTCTGTTCTCCTGTTAATGGATGTTTAAGTTGTTTCTCACTTTTAGCTATTACAAAACAATAACAAGACATTCTTACACACTTATATACACATGCAAGAGTTTTT
Source organism: Ceratotherium simum simum (assembly GCF_057802395.1). Classification (NCBI taxonomy): domain Eukaryota; kingdom Metazoa; phylum Chordata; class Mammalia; order Perissodactyla; family Rhinocerotidae; genus Ceratotherium; species Ceratotherium simum. Next base: position 42,886,125 of record NC_141904.1, read on the forward strand.
CTAGCATTACAGCTAGGACTGATTTTTAAGTTGTAGGGTACACACATATTCCACTTTACTAGGTATATCCCAACTGTTTTTCAACAGGATTATAGCAGTTTATATTCCCACAATCAGTAAACAAGTCCCCATAGTATCACATCCTTGCTAACAGTTGATGTTAAAATGTATTTTTAATTTTTCTAAATCTGATACATATAAAACAATGCTTTTAATTATATTTTAATTGTATTTTAACTTACACAATACAAGTTAAGGTTTGATTTGCATTTTGTTTTTTCTAGTGAACTTACACATCTTTATATATGTTTCCCAGTCATTTATATTTCCTCCTCAATGAATTGCCTATTTGTAACTTTTAATCATTTTTCTATTTATTTATTTCTTTTTCTTAATGACAAGTAGAAATTCTCTTTATATTATCCGTACTAATCCCTAATCTTTTTTGGTGCCACAAATATCTTCTCCCAGACTGTGGCCCGTCCTTTCATTTTTTTGATACACAGAAATTTACAATATTTATTTATTTATTTATGCTGGGGAAGATTTGCCTTAAGCTAACATCTGTTGCTGGTCTTCCTCTTTTTGCTGAACTAACATCTGTGCCAGTCTTCCTGTATTTTGGGTCGCCGCCACAGCATAGCTGACGCATGGTGTATGTCCACACCTGGGAACCGAACCTGGACAGCTGAAGTGGAGCACACCAAACTTAACTACTAGGCCATGGGACTGGCCCCCAGAAGTTTTCAATTTTAGTGTCAAGTTTTTCAGTCTTTTCCTTTATAGTTAGCACTTTTGTGTCTTTTTGAGAGATCCTTCCTGACTCTCGGGGTATAAATATATTCTACTACATTTTTATCTAAAACTTTTTTTTTTTTTTTTTTTGGTGAGGAAGATCAGCCTTGAGCTAAAATCTGTTGCCAATCCTCCTCTTTTTTGCTGAGGAAGATTGGCCCTGGGCTAACATCCCTGCCTATCTTCTTCTACTTTACATGGGACACCGCCACAGCATGGCTTGACAAGCAATGAGTCGATACACACCCGGGATCCGAACCTGTGAACCCTGGGCCACCACAGCAGAGCATGCACACTTAACCACTACGTCACTGGGCCAGTTCCTTATCTAGAACTCTTAAAGATTTGATTTCAATGTAATTCATTAATCTACCTGAAATTAATTTAAGCCTATGATCTGAGGTATTGTATCAATCACAGTTTGGTTGCAGATAAGGAGTGCAATCTCTCTAGTTTGAGCAGAAAGATTTTTATTTTTATTTCTATTTTTTTTTTTTTTGTGAGGAAGATCAGCCCTGAGCTAACATCCATGCCAATCCTCCTCTTTTTGCCGAGGAAGACTGGCCCTGGGCTAACATTTGTGCCCATCTTCCTCCACTTTGTATGGGACGCCGCCACAGCATGGCCTGAACAAGCGGTGCATTGGTGCGCACCCAGGATCCGAACCCGGGCTGCCAGCAGTGGAGCGCGCGCACTTAACTGCTATGCCATGGGGCCGGCCCTGAGCAGAAAGATTTTTAATAGAGAGAATTAGGTGCGTGCAAATTGTTGGAGGGCCTCCTGATTTCAGGAGGCCACAGAAATCAGGGATCACCTACCCAATTCTGGCTCCCAAAGGACCCACTTCAGCCGTAGACCCCGCCAACAAAGTAGAGATCTCACCTAACTGCCTTCCAGCACCACAAAGTGAGGAACTTGGCCTTGGGACCTCTGCCACCACTGCCAAAGAAAAGCCAGATCCGTGCTTGCCAGCTGAAGAGGAGCACATAGTTATTAGTCTTCATCTTATATGTAAATAGGATTGGTGCTCCTTGCCAGTCTTTTTAACACGATTGTCCATTACTGAGACCATTATTTTGATTTTTAATCTTTTGGTTGGTTGGTTTCATCGCTAGGCTTTTTTATAAAGAAAATTTAAAAACTTGTCAGTGTATAAAATTCTGTTATCACACTTTCTTCCCTCTCAGACCTTTGTCAGTATTGTCTGTGGTAGACGTTAGCGCTGCTCACTATCATTTCCAGCTCTCCTCTTTCCAGGCACTTGAAGGAATGGCTCTTCTTCGTCTTCTTGAGGATAGGTGTAACTATATGACTTGCTCTGTCCAACAAAATATGAGTGGGAGTGATCCATTGTATTGTAAACATTTTTAATTTTCTGTATATTATGATGTTTTGACATCTTAAAAACACTTTCTGGGGCCAGCCCCATGGCATAGTGGTTGAGTTCAGCGTGTTCCACTTCGGCAGCCTGGGGTTCGTGGGTTCAGATCCCGGGCACGGACCTACACCACTCATCAGCCACACTGTGGCTGCGACCCACATATAAAGTAGAGGAAGATTGGCAACAGACGTTAGCTCAGGGCTAATCTTCCTCAGCAAAAAAAACAAAATAAAAACTTTCTGGCTGGGGAGAGACTGCCCCTCCTGGGGCTAGCCAATTCTTAGAGACAGCAAAGGCCCAGCCCAGAGCGTGTCTTTAATATGCAAACTAACCAATCTAGGTTAGACCTCTTCTGTCTGGCTCATACACACCAGGAGGCAATATTCCTCTGCCTTAATCATCCCAGGGTCAGGTGCCAGGCAGCTAGGGACCACTTCTGTAGTCCAACGCCCACCAACATTATTCAAACTAGCCAGTCCTAAACTGTTCACCCTACCCTGCCTTACCTTTCACACAGAAATCCCAATAAAGGCCGTGGGCTAAGCACTCCTCTCTCCTGTCTTCTGCCTCCTGACTACCCTGATGTCTTTCCCTTGTGCCTCTCATCTCTAGGACCTGTGAGTATAAGAAACATTGTTGTTTCCTGAGCCTCTCCTCTGTCTCCTCTTGTGGCCGCACCTGACTGACCATCTCATAAAAGAATACAAAACACCCATGTGTCACTTCTGGATGGAAGCATTCAGCTGCTCTTGTGAGACTCTCAGGAGCCCTCCTCCCTTGTCTTGACAATTGTGGAATCACACTTTGATATTGAAGTGCAATGCTGAACTTTCAAATGGAAGGCCAGTTCCCTGGAGGGCCTGATGGACTTGTAGCAAATTTTGCATGATCATGAAGTGAATTTTTGGGGATGAAGGCCACTGAGAAGTGAGAGTTGTTTGTTCCAATATGTAGCCCATTCTGACTGACACACAACTCCAGTGCTTTCTGGCACCAAGTTTGTGCTGGTTCCTTAACCAAGATTTCTGCATCCATCTTTTTTTGTTGGCTGGATTCTATTATTTGGTAGTCATATTTTTTCAAGAAATATTCCTGAGTAACTCATTTCTGGAATTTTTATCATGTTTCAGAATGTCTGCCTGATGCCTTTCTACATTCTTAACAACAACAAAGTACAGTATCCTTGGATCACACTTTCTTCATGAATTGCAGAAATTACCACAGGAATGGCATTGAATGCTCCTTTGGAGAAATTTCAAGCCAGACTGACTCCCCCCACCCCCCAATTTAGGTCTCAAATGTGTTTTTGTCAGGTTGCCTAGAGTTCTGTCTGTATACATGAAGTTATAACTTCATCACCATAAGGCTCCATGTGGCAAAGGTTTTTACTGAAATATAGTGTGCCTTTTGGATATGCAAACTCAATTTCATTCATTTCAAAGAAATTTTCTGCTGTTATACCTCTGAATATATTTTTTTCATTTCATTTGGTGCTCATTCCACCTCATAAATAGGAGTTAACCTTATGTTGAATACTTTCCATCTATCTTGCATATCTAGTGCCTTTTCTTTAATTTTTTTTTGTGTGTGTGTGGAGGAAGATTTTCCCTGAGCTAATATCTGTTGCCAATCCTCCTCTTTTCGCTTGAGGAAGATTCTCCCTGAGCTAACATCTGCACCATTCTTCCTCTATTTTGTATGTGGAACGCCGTCACAGCATGGCTGACAAGAGGTGTATGTCCTTGCCCAGGATCCAATCCTGCGAACCCAGGCCGCTGAAGTGGAGTGTGCCGAACTTGACAACTAGGCCACGGGGCTGGCCACCATCTTCTCTTTAATTTTTAAAGTCACTGTGTCCTTTTCCTATGCATTCATTCTGATTACTACATGTCTTTTTTTTATGTCCATAATTTGACTTTCAGCCTTATCTGTTTTGTTCCTTGATGTTTCTGATTTATTTAGTAGTTCTGTAATGGTGGTGCTTTCCCCTTAATTTGTTTCTTTAGATCTGTGATCTTCCTTTCATACCATCCTCTTGTTTATTGTTTTGTCTTTAAGTTCTTGAGTACTTGTCTTATTGACTTCGTGTTCTTATTAAGTTTTCCATAGTACAGAACCCTCAAGGGGAATTTTCTTCTTTTTCTTGGGTTCTCTTGACTTTCAGATGGGGTTCTTCCTTTCCTTCTTACAGACTATTTTTTCCTACCTATCTGTCTTTTTTTTACATATCCACAATCTTCCTTCCATCTTTTCTTCTGTTTTGTTCCCTTTCTTTTATTTTGTTTACTATTTGTATTTGCACAGTTACAGTCCTGATTCTTTTCACTATGACCAGGCTTAACATGGGCAGCTCTGTCCAAATCTTCTGTTTGATCTAATGTGGTATGCTGGGATTTTCCTTGATATTCCTCACACACACATTGTCTGATACCACCCTGTCTTCTCCTCTAAATTGGAGTATTGCAGATATATCTACATTTCTGTGGTCTGAATTGGGGATGGGTGGGGAGAGCCTCTCACAAGGCTGTCTTTGACGTGGACTGCTCAGCCTCTCTGCTGAGATCCCAGTTCATCTTCCTGTACCAGGTTTCTTTCCCCCTAAACAGGGGTATATCTCTTTCTCATGCTGGAGGAAAGGGATTGTCCTTCAGGTTTTAGATCATATCCCCATATTCAGCTAGTGATGGGCCCTGAGGAATCTTCTTGTGATGGATTTGGGGTTGATCGAGGGAAAAATATGACCATGAGAGGCAGTAGCACAAACAAGGTTTATTGGTCAGCACTTGGAGAGGATGGCGTGAGAGAGGAAGTCCCTCACAGCAAGAGTCTCTCCAGAGGCTACCCCATGGGCCACTACTCAGAAGCGGAGGAGGGCAAGGGGATTTCCAGGGGAGAGGATCTTGCATGTCCAGGTAATGTCGCCCAGCAGCGCTCTGGAGAGTCTCTGGGTCAGAGAGCTCCAGAGGGCCGTAGCAGTTTGAGGTCTTATAACCACAATTGCTCTGTCTTATCAATAATGGCCAACAGATATGAGGTGAGGTTTTGTGAGATATGCAAAGCAGGCAGGTTTTAAATGGCTAAAAATCTGCTTGTTTGGGCTATTTTTTAAATACTTAGATGTGTAAATTTTGAGTATGCAGCTGGCAGGCTTTTAAGCTAATGAGTCTCAGCCTGCAGTGACAAAATAAACAACCTAGGGGCCCATATCAAAGATGGCACAGGCGCCATCTTTGGCTCATTTATATAACATCTTGCTTCACGAAGATCCTGAAATTCTTTTGTCATAGGTGGAGACTCTTCCTTAGGCTTCCCACCCAGTGAATGTTAACACAGTTAATAGTAAACTTCAGGACTGTCTGTGTATTTAAATCAACTTAATATCAACAACACTTGCTTTGGGGGTCATCCTTTCTTCAGTTGGGACCTCCATTTCCGTATCTCCAAGGACAGGTAGTCATTCAGTAAATTTATTGAGTACCTACTACATGCCTAGGACTGTGCTAGACACTGAGGATCCAAAAGTGAACAAAATAGAACGAGTCCTAACTCTCACAGCCCTTACACTCTAGTGGAGGGTGCCACACAGTGAACAAAGACAGACAGTGATCAAATATAAATGCATTTGCTGTGGGTAAAACTCTAATAAAGAAAAACAAAGCAGGATGACGTGGCTGAGAGTGTTGGAGGAAGGGTGACATTCTCAATAGGGGGTCAGGGAATACCTTCCTGAAGTGACAGGAAGGTCCTGTTTAATCTTTGAGATGACTCTCTGGCTCTGTGAGTCCACCTTTGAGTATATTATGCTGCTGGATCCCTGACTGAGTTTAATTTTATGCTCTCTCTTTTTTCATGCACTTACTTTTTAAGGGCTGATAATAAAAAGTGAAATGGCTGGAAGACAGGCAATCTAGCAGAAAAGGGCCTAAGAAAATCAAACTAGCTCCTACTACAAGGTAGCATTGTTAGTTATATCCAGAGGTATTAATAGAGTTCTTTTAAGGGGTGCTGTGGTCAGAGGGAAAGGGAACAAGGTTTAGTATCACTAATCCTGGTTTTGAGACCTGGTTCCACATTTGTTTGAATAAAAAACATTGGAAATCTCCTTTTCCCCCAGGACTTCTGTACTTCCTCTCTCACTGTTTCCTGTCATCAAATGCAGCAGTAAGAAATAGGAAGCCAGCCTGATTTGCTTCTCTCTTCACAGATGAATTCATTTTTACTTTTGTCTTGTTTTGTTATGGGCCTGAGTGCTCATAGATATGTCTTGCTGATTATTCAATGCTTTATTTTTTTTAAATCCAGTGTGTCCTTTAATCTATAATTGAGATCTCCCTTTCTTTTGGAAAAACTATTTTTTTATTATAGTGAATCTCAAACTTGAATGTGCATCAGAATCACCGAGAGAGGTTTTTAAAACACAAATTACTAGGCTTGAACCCTGAGTTTCTGATTTGGTAGGTCTTGGGAGGGGCTCTAAAATTTGTATTTCTAATAAATTGCAAGGTGATGATGTTGGGGCAAGGATCTCACTTTGAGAATCACTGTTCTAAAATATCATTAAATATTGATTTTCTATGTCTTTAATGTTACTCTTTTTTAGGGGCATCAATTATGCAAATAGTGGACCTTCTTTACCTGCCTTCCTTCTCCATCACACTTTCTCTCATCCTCCTAATTCCTTGTCCCTCTCCTTTCACATTGCTTTATTTTCCCCAGCCCATCCTCTGTGTCCTTGATGGGGTTTCAGCAATATCTCTTCTCCTTTTTGCCACCACTAATTCATTTCTGTAATTGTGCTTTTTGTTTCATTTCTTTCCTGAATTCTGCCATCTCACATTTTGTCTATTTCTGTTGTTTCATATTCTCTTCTTTAGAACTTTTTTCCTTCTCATCTGAATTCTTTGTCTGGCAGTTTATAATTTTTTTTTCTTTTCTTTTTGTCTTGAAGTGTCTTTGCAAAAATCATGTGATGGTTTCTTTAAAGTATTTCACTTTTTTGAATGGAGAGCATCATTACTGGATCTACCATTTGTAGAGTGTTTATGTAATGAAGAAGCCTAAGACGTCTAAATGGAGTAGCAGTTAACCTGAAATTTTGGTCTGCTACCACAGAACACTTTCTCAAGGGCTAACAAGAACTTGCCCACCCTTACAATGAGGCTTACACACCACATTGTGTGAGTGTGCGTGTGTGTGTGTGTACATGAGTTGTCAACATCTACTTTTTTATCTGTCTAAGATCGGAGTCTCTGCGTAAGCTTGTCACCTACTCTTTCTCCTCCATCCTGCCACAGTGACTGCCTGCTTCTTTCAAACATGGCTCCTTGCATGTTACTTATCAGCCGCTCCTATCCTGCCAGTCCATGCTGCAAACATGCTGGGAGACTCTCATAGCCCACAAGTACCTTGGCCTTGCTGGTCTAAGCCAGGTGTTTTATGGTTGCCCTGTGAAGTGCTGGATCAACACCCTACTCAAAATTAGTTTGGATATTGAGACTGATGACTCCACACCCACCAAAAGGATATGAAAAGGTTTATTACTGACATAATGGGAATTTCTGGGGAAAGCTGAAAGGTTCCTGCCAGTCCAGGTGGCAAGCAAGCGGAGAGAGTGGTTGAGCCCTTATAGTGGCTGGGGAGTGGAACAGGATGGAAGTGAGGGTTCCTGCATGTGGCCTGGGCGTGCTTGGGTTGAGTGTGCCGGTTTTCTTATCAGCTTTCCCAGATGTAGGACAAAAGGTGGGGGAGGGAAGGGGCTTCAAAGCTGTCAGCTGTCAAACATCAAAAACAGAGTCTTCCTCTTTATTTCACCAGGCATCATTAATTTTGCCCCTCAGGGTGACACCTACTTTGGAAACTCTGTGCTCTGACCCTTTTGCCTAGCTCTTTTCAGATGGCTTCAGAGACAGGGCAGGGCAGTGATGTCTTTACTCTGTTATTTTTAAACCAGAAATCTCCTGTCTAAATGCTTCTTTATAAATGATAGTGATAAGCTGAGAGAATTCTGCCACTTTTAGTTTATGGACTATGTTCTGCATAAACTCAGAAGTTTTCTTATTTTTTATTCTCCCAAGGGAAAAATACTGACAAAAAGTATATGTTCTGCTTGTGATTATTTTGCAAAGAAGACTTACATATGCGTAGTTATACTTGAATATCTTAGAGGGCCATGGTTACATCTTGGGAAACATTAACGATTTGAATATGAGGTTTTTATATTAAACAAACAAAATAAGGATTTTACGCTTACACAGTTGAATTGGATGTGCTTTCATAATCACTCAACAGGATATGCATATTGATGTTGCTATAGATATCTTTGATTAAAAGCCTCATTATATCATGCATTTTTAAAAGTTCTACTTTCTTAGTGAAATGAGAAAGACAATATTAAAAAATTTTAAAGCATTATTCAGTGTAAAAATTATACCAAATGTATTTTATTTTAAAATAAATATAAATTCTAGAATATGGTAATTTGTAGGAGACCTATGCAGGATTCCTAGGCAGCGGAATCTTGACTAATGATCAGATAAGGTTGACTCTAGATACTGTTAACTTGAGTATAATAAGATATCCATGTTTTCACATTTTAATGATCCTGAAATCAGGATGTGTCTTAAAAGTGATATGAAGATATACTTGCCAAGCACCAGGAAAAGAATAAGTTGTAATTATAATTGCCTGTTCTCTTGTAGACTTAGCCTTGCGTAAAAGGTGTCTGCTCTTGAAATGATCACTTCCATGGAGTTATTTGTGTTGGTAGCACCATCTGCCATTTTCATTTAGTTTACATTGGATAATTAGCTCTTAAGATGCCTTTACATACCACAATGCAGCAAGTCAAAGAAAGCTACTGTGTAATTGGAAAATCCCATCTTATACAGAGCTGTTCAGTGAAAAAGCTGTAAAATTGACAAATCTCTTGACTAGATTGAAGAATTTGAAGGAAAAAAAAATTGGGAAAAGTTCCATTCATGTACTGTGAGAGACAATCTACTCTTCCAAATTTCAGAATATATCTAATCTTGAGGAAACATCAAACAAATACACACTGAGGAATATTATCCAAAATAACTGGCTTGAAGTCTTCAAAATGTTGGTGTCATGAAAGATAAAGAAAGACTGAGGAATGTCCAGATTAAAGGAGACTAACAAGACGTAATAACAAAATGAAATGCCTAATCCATGATCAGCTCCTGAGGTGAGGAAAAATAACTATAAAGAACTTTGAGACAACTGACAAAATTTGATTATGGATAATGGTAGAATAGTATTGTATTAATTGTAAATTTCCTGAAATTGATCACTTCACATGATTTTGTAAGAGAGCGTCCTTGTTCCTGTAAATACACACTGACATATCTCATGGTGAATTGAAATACTTTTCACTTATTTCCTCCATAAATGTTATAGCCTACACAGGAGGCCTATGCTAAAGCATCAACTGTTTACTGCCCATCACTGATTTTCTGGAGAACTGTTTGTTCAAATTTTCACTTGAGTTGTTTGTAGTATAATTTTTTGGTACAAATTCTTGGTGTGCCTTTATTTGTAAATGTTCTTTTTTTCTTTTCTTCTTGAAGCATCTTTGCATAGGTTACAGAACAGTTACTTTGGGGAAGAGGCCAGCCTGAAATTTCTATCTTTTGGAATCTCTCTAATAAGCAGAGACACTGCTTCACTCTTTCAGCAAGTGCCAGGCCTACATTAATGGCCAAGGTTAAAGAATCAAACAGAACACAGTACATACATGCTCATGACAGCTTCCATGGTAACCTGGAAACAGGTCTTTGCGTGCAGTTGTGAAAGAGTGAAAAGTGCTCTCAGAAAAGACTGAAAATGCTCAGGGGCCGGTGACTAGGGCCACAGCAGGACAAGTGTCCCATAGTAGGGATGCATAAGCTGGGCTTTTATGAGACAAGAGTTCAGCAGGTGAGGACAAGAGGCAAAGGCAGGCTGGACTAAGTAAAGGGGGAGCAAGTGGGCAGACGGGAAAGCGCAAGCAAGTTAGGGAAGGCTAATTTTCTGAGAGCTGAATCTAGGCTGCGGGTGGAGAGGAGGGAGAAGATGTTGATTCGGTGCCAACACTCTGCACTTTAAAGTATCGAGTCCTGTAAGGTGGAGGGCACCCCCTTTTATAGTTGTAGACACCGAGCTCCCCAAGGCAGTAACTTGCCCATGGGCGTGTTCCAAGTAAGGGTGGGAGCAAGATCCAAACCCAAATCTTTGACTTTAGGGTGTGCATTCTCAACAGGACCATTTCCCCCCAAAGGGGCAAAAATCGGTCTCTGGAAGGAAGGGGGGAGTCTTGCTCTTTTTATGTATAAAGCATAAATATATGTACAGTACATACACAGACAATATAACTGTGGTATCAAAATTTCGGGGGGGGAGGGCATTAGGAAAAAAATAAGTAAAAAGGCTCCCTAGGGAGGCAATAATGAAAACAGAAGGTTGTGAAACTGTCTAGAACAAAACAGCTAGGACATATGTCCTCAAAGTGTACAGGTCCTGGGATGCCTGAGTCAGGCTGATGTTTCTGTTCCCTGAGCTAATGGCTTGTGTCCTTGGCTTCATTAAGAGTGGCTGCTACAGCCCCAGAAAGCTAGTTGTTGATCTCGTTTGTGAAAAGTGATGAAATGAGCTTTTGTTGATTCAAGAAAAGAATTCTTACCCTGTGACATAATTCCTCACGCTGTTAAAGTGATAGGTAGAGTGCAGTGCTTGTGTCAAAGGAGCACATCTCTAAGAGGGGAACATGGTAAGTGATAGTTAGGGAGTGATTACCCACAAATTTCCAAGTTCCCTTCAGACGAGTAATATTAACCTTGTGTACATATCGGTTTCCTAGGGCTACTGTAACAAAGTACCACAAACTTGGGTGGCTTAAAACAATAGAAATGTATTATTTCACAGTTCTGGAGGCTAGACCTCTGTAATCAAGGTGTCAGCAGGGTCATGCTCCCTCTGAAACCATCCTCCTTCCTAGTGGAATCCTTCCTTGCCTCTTCCTAGCCTCTCGTGGTTTACAGGCAATCTTTGGGGCTCCTTGGCTTGCAGCTGCCTGACTCCAATCACTGCTTTCTTGGTCACATGGCGATTTCCCTATGTGTCTCTGTCTTCACATGGCAGTCTTCTTATAAGGACACCAGTCACATTGGATTAGGGGCTCACCCTACTCCACAATGACCTCTTTTTAACTTAATTAATTGCATCTGTAATGACCCTATTTCTAAATAAGGTCACGTTCTGAGGTACTAGGAGTTAGAACTCCAACTTATCTTTTTTTTTTTATGTGAGGGAGGGGCCACACAACTCAGCCTGTAACACGCTGTTAGGGATTTTCTTTGTTGCTTGACTTCCACCCTTCAGTGGTATTTGGTGGATGTTGATGTCAGTCTTGCAGCTTGTACCCCTGAAGGCTGAGACCTCAGGGTGTTGGTCTGGGACTGGCATCAATGTGACCGAAGCTAAAGAAAGAGATATGGACAAACAGAGGCAAGTAGGCAGGAAAAAGTCACAATGTGCAGGGCAGGCATCACTGAGAAGGTGACAGTTTTAAAACAAGAGGGAAATGCTTCTAACCCCAGAAAGGATTTCATAAATCTTGCATTTCATGCCATTACACCCAGAAGGAACGTGTGGCTCTGTTGTCCCTCATCTCACTGCGTGGCTGAGCCTCATTCCACCAGTCCTAAAGGGTGGGATCTGGTCTTCTTCCTCTTTGTACCCCACAGCTTGAGCACAATGCGTGGTGCACAGTGCATGCCCAGAAAATGTGGAGTTGAAGTCTCAAGGCCCAGTCTATGTTGCATGGACCAGCAGTTCTCCTTCAGGGCAGGGCAGCCTAGAGAAATGGATGAGTGATAACTTGGATGACCTAACAGCTCAGATATGCTCCAACTCTCAACTCTAGGAGAAATAGGCCTTTGTCATGCTGGAGAAGGACCCATAGCTTTCTGCACAACCTCTCGGAGGCCATGTGGTGGCAGGAGAGGTGGGTTTAGGGTTCCAGTGATGCCAGGAAGTCCTTTGCTGTGCCCCCCACACACACATAAAAAGTGTACTTCAGTCTGCCCTTTACCGGGTGAATTTGGAAGATTCTGCCTTGAGAGCTCTGACACACACAGACCTCAAACTTTCTGGGGATTAAGGCCATCCTGATATGTTAAAGGGAATCCCTCCCCAAGTTGCACATCTGGGAGGACAATACAATCTTTAGGTCTGGAGAAAACCTTTTTCCTTTATTTTTGTGACATCCCCACTCTTGACCAAAACGTGTTGGCAATGTTTGCTTGGGGTGGAATTGAGGCTGTTCATAAATGCTGGTTTCGACACTTTAATAAGAATTTTAATCCATTACTGAAAACTCTTGACATAAATGAAAACCTGTGATCCCCTTGAGGTTGACACTCGAGTTTAAATGTATATCAGATTCCTAATTCATGAATTCTGGTTGAATATGTGTTTTTTTAATTACTGAATTTGGAAGTCCTAAAATTTACTCAATGGAATCTTTTTACAGAGAAAGTTCTGCATTCCAAGTAATTTACACTTACTACAGTCTAGCCACTCACTTGGATAAGACTGCAGATTATGCTGTAGGAGCCAGTGAATGATTAGAATATAAATTGCGGTCTAAGGTATTCTCAGCGGTCTACATTGCCCCCAACTTGCACTTAATATATTCCTACTAGATGGCCCTCTACACCACAATATGACTCCCAGTTTTATAATGAATGAAAATATATTATGTGTACAAGTAATATGTATGTGTATGTCTGTAAATTAAAGACTGGTATCTCTCCATGTAGGAGGCAATTTTTATATCCCCTTTGTTTTTCTGTAGTTTCCAAAGTTTCTAGAATCCACACTTATGACTTATATAATCAGGAAAACAATGACTGTTATTCATAAACATATGAGGATCTTTCAGAAAAAAATTCCTAAAACCAGGCCAAGAATAAAAATAATCATTTTCTGTTTTCAGAGATTATAAGAGTTGAGGATGGTAAAGAATAATTCTAAGTCTGGGCTTCACAGAAGAGAATGAGACTCATGAGTCTGCAGTTTAGAAATTATGTAAATTAAGCAAGCATGCATCGGTTATCCACAAGTGGATGGGTTTGAGCAAAGGCTGTATGTAGTTGTAAAGCAGATCTGGGGTCTGGGTGGGGGATGGACCCAGTGGTTCTCCCAGGGGTCAGTATCACTGCTCAGGGGGAGTTCATAAATATCTTTAGTGGGAATATTTTGATTATCACAATGACTGGGATTACTACTGACCTCTGGTGCCTGGGAGACAGGCATCTTTCAAAATGTGGGACAGTCATAGTCCAGGAAGACCTGTTCCCTCCAAAATACCAGGAAGGTTCTAATGAGCAACAGCATTGGACTATGTTGAGTGGGTTTTTTCTGAGTAGAGAGGAGGGTGAGGGGCTCCCAAGTTAGGCTGGATATTGTGCTCAGAATGGATGATAGGCCTTCATTCTACACAGAGAGACCCAGTTAGCTCTGCTCTGTTGGGAAGGGACTAGTCCACATAAAACCCAACTTTTCCTTTTCCAGATATGCCCTACTCTGAAATGAGGCCTAACAGGTGGAGATAACAATATCTACCCCAACATTTATGGAGTGCTTCTCAGGAGCCAGGCATGGTGAATAAGTCACCCACAATCCTCTCTCTCTTAGTGAAGTTACCTTCATCTCTACATATTATCATCCATGTAAACCCACATTTTACGTGGTGATCATCATGGTAATACCTACCTTTTATATACTACTATTTTACTTAAATACATCACCTCTTATCCACATTTCTATACAATATTCATAGCTGAATGCCTTTTTGATAGTCTATTATGACATTGTACCATAATTTATTAACACATTTTTATGATTTTAAACATTGACATTTCTTGTCCCAATTTTTTTTTGCAACTACAGACAGTACTCCCATGATCATCTTTATACAGATATCCTTTTGCTTCTGGTTATTTTCTTAAGAAAATCTCTAGGAGTAGAACTCTTGGCTCAAAGACTGTGTATGTATTTTTGACTCTTCTAAAATAGTATCCATCTTGCTTTCTCACAGAATTGTACAAACTTATTCTGCCATTGGCAATAAACATCATTTCCAGCACAAACTCCAATGTCAGGTTCTCTCTATTTTTTAGTTTTTATTACTTTGCTGGGAATAGAACAGTGTTTTGTGGTAGGAGAGTAAAATATATCAATGACTTTGAATGTTTTCCTAAAAGATTCTATTAACCTCTTGAGATGGTTGGAGATATAGTGTCAGATTTGTGACGCTGAAACTAGAGTTACTATTAAAGATATATTGTATAGAGTTTTCTCTCAGCAAGATTATTTAGCCTTGAAAGCCAAACAGCAACTCTGCACAAAATACTGTAGTCATTAATCCTTTCACCACCTTGGGGAGATATGAAAGGAAATCAAATACATATCGGTCAAGACATGGCATTGAAATTATACACCAGAGAAGGGGAAAGAGCCCCCCAGTCTCAGCCCCTCTGGGTGGCAGTGCTTCACTGAGACGAGGGGATAAGCAAGAGGAAAAAGTATACATCATCTCTGGCTTTGGTTCCCAACCCTTTGCTGGCTTTTCGTGAATGTTTTAGAATGTGGTCACTATATTTTCATGTGGAGAGCCCCGTGTAGACTTGTAGTGACAGTGGCAGGACAGAGTGTTCACTTCCACTTGTCAGGAAGGCTGCAAGACCTTTGCAGATGCTTGATTTGAAAACTCTGTGCTCCATATCACAGGCTGCAAAACCTCAGCACAGCCCCGTCTTCACCCTTGTTATAAAAAAAAGAAAAACACTTGAGAAGCAAAGCCTGGCTTGTCTTGAATATCTAAATATATAGGAATATAGTACTACTTTTCTGAATAAACGAGTGTATTGGTAGCTGTTACTCATGGGACAAATGATTGCAGATGACAAGTGAGTTGAGTAACATGGCTTCTTTGGAAGAGCAAAAGGTTGTCATCCATTTTAGGGGTACACCTGGATATCTCTTCTCCTCCATATCCTGGCAATGGCTGCAAAGAAGCCACCCATGCCACCCACTTTTTCTTTACTGCCATTACACATGTGACTCTTCAAGTATTTTCATTTGCTCATTTCATCTGAAAAAAATTCACAACGTGTTCTAATTCAACCTACTTCCAGGGAAAATGTGACATTTTCTTTTTGTTTTACTTTTTAAAATTATGGTAAAATATACACAACGTAAAACTTACCATTTTAACCATTATTAAGTGTATGGTTCAGTGGCATTAAGTATATTCATATTGTTGTGCAGCCATTATCACCCTCCGTCTCCAGAACTTTTTCATCATCCCACGCTGAAACTCCATGCCCATTCAGCAGTAACTGCCCATCCCTGCCTCCCCCCAACCCCTGGCAAGCACTATTCTGCTTTCTGTCTCTATGAATTTGACTACTGTAGACACCTCACATAAGTGGAATCACCCAGTATTTGTCCTTTGTGTCTTACGAGATACATTTTTAAACATCTTAATTTTACCCCAGCTTATGTTAAAGTGGTTTGCAATATCTTACAAAAAGATCTTCTCTAAAGTAGAAAGATACATGGAAATAAATTTAAAAATAGGACCAGAAAAATGTAAATTAATTACACTGCAAAAATGCACCCTGCAGTGAAGGACACATTTCCAGATGTTGGACCGCACATTTGTCTCTGGGCTCCTTGATAGACAAAACAGAAAACAAAACTTGATCAATTATGTAATTCTTAGGGAGAAAAACATGACTTCCTGGCAAAGCAAGTGTTTCCAGGCACTTTAATTCTGCAGGACTTTTGTCCCCTTCATTCTTTGCAGGGAAGCATTTATGTGGGGGACTGTTTTTTTAATAATGGCCTCACAAGACTGCTCCTTAGTGAACTTCTAATGTAGACCAAAGGCATAACTCTACAAAAGTACTCTGAAAAAGTACACTCTTTTGGAGTGGAGCCAAGACAGCGTGGATCAAGTTAACATTATTTATTCATACAGTCATTTAACAAACATTTCACTAAGTTGCCTATGAGCATGTGAATTTTAAAAGCAAATGAGACACAGTTTTTACCCTCAATGAGAATGCAAATTACAGTCTAGTGCTTTTGCTGATCAGACTTGGTTTGGGGGCTGGAAATCTTGACTTCATGTCCTTAAACATCCAAAATATCATTTCTTCCTATTGGGCTTTTGTTAAATGTTGGGCATTTGAAAGGTATTTTTCCTGGCATTCCATGTGGTGGATTATGGTGAGCTCCATATACCTTAAAGCACAAGCCAACAGGTGGTGGGGTTGGTGGCTCTCTCTGCCTAGGTGATACCTCCTCTTCCACATGGAGCAAATCAAAAAAGATATCAGGCAAAGCCAAAGCAAGAGGCATTTGCCTTTTGACATAAGAATGTGTGGCTGGGAAGAAAGCATGGAAGGAAGAGGGTCATTTCGATGTTCTAATCTACCATGGGACCCATCTCCCAGATCTTCTGACCTAACTTGTGCCCTGCTGTAATTTTCTGGGTGTAGAAGTCCTTAGGGCCGCTATGGCAGGATAAGGATCTTATTGGGGTCAGAATTTGGGCCATCAGAGAGAAGGCAGGAGCAGGGGACTCAGACAATTATGTAGAGTGGGACGGTCAGTGTTTGAAAGCGTAGAAGGTCAGGATTGAAGACAGGTGGACTGAAAATGGGAGATGTGGAAATGCAGGCAACCCATCTAGACAGCTCTTCTCAGGAGTTTGGCCATAGAGAATGGGATGATAGCTAGAAAAGATGTGTCATCAAAGAGTGGGTGTCTGCTTATTTACCATGGGTGATTTTAGAACATATGTAATGATCCAGTTTAGAGGGAAATATTGGTGATCAGGGGCACAACGATAACTCCAGGTGTGAGGCTTTTGGGAGTCTTAGAGGAGATGGGACCCAGAGCATGAATGAAGGACTGGCTTCTGATAGGAGGAGCGTTCCCACCATTATTGGAGGGTGGGGAGAAGGGTGCTGGGAGGCTTGGGGTCGGAAGATGAGGAACCCCAGTTGGTGCTTCTTTTTCTCACTGAGAAATGAGGCAAGGGCATCAGCTGGTAGGATTGAGGAGAGAGGACATAAAAGAGTTGTCTTGGGAAAGGGGAAGTGCAATCCTAGAGAAACATAGGTTTGCTGATCAGAATGGCTTGCCCATTTCTAGTCTATGGACTTTAATGGGAAACCAGCCAGCTTGGTCATGTGATTTTTCTGTAGCACATTCGGTACCTCAGGGGCTGGCATGCAGAAGGCAGGTCATAGGAATCATCTGGGTCAAGCATCAAGATAAGTGCTTAGTTCACAAAGTTTCAACCTTTATTCTGTTCTGTTAAATGAATTTGAAACCATAAAATTTTTGCTAAATACTGTTTTACTACATTTATAAATTTTTATATATAGTATATTGTTATCAGTCCATTCAAATATATTCCAATTTCTGTTGTGATTTCTTCTTTAACCCATGGGTTATTTAGAAGTGTTTTTTAAAATTTCCAAACATATAGAGATATCTTATTTATATTTCTATTATTGATTCTAATCTAATTGAATTGAGATCAGAGATCTCTTCTGTATGATTTCAATCCTGTGAAATGCTTTGAGACTTGCTTTGTGGTCCAAGTTATAGTTAATTATTGTAAATGTTGTATGTATTCTTTAAAAAAATGGATATTGTGCAGTTGTTGGGTACATGATATACATACACACATACCTGTATATGTCTATGTAGATTATATGTATGTATATATACACATATATATGTCTATCATATTTATATTCATACTCTTCTATATTCTTAATGATCTTTTAATCTACTTGTGGCATAATTTTTAAAAGAGGTATATTAAAAATATCTCAATGTGATTGTATGTCTGTCTGTTTCTCTGGTAGCTCTGTCAGTTTCTGCTTTATTTCCTTTATATGTCTGAGGCTATATTACTGGATGCATAGATGTTTAGAATTGTTGTCTCTTTCTGGTAGATCTTATTTTGAATTATTTCTCTTTATGTCTAGTAATGTTTTTTGCCCTAGAATCTATTTTGTTTGATATTTCTGTGGCGGCGACAGATTTTTTTTTTGGTTAGTATTCAAATGGTATATG
Organism: Ceratotherium simum simum; assembly: GCF_057802395.1. Taxonomy (NCBI): domain Eukaryota; kingdom Metazoa; phylum Chordata; class Mammalia; order Perissodactyla; family Rhinocerotidae; genus Ceratotherium; species Ceratotherium simum. The sequence continues at coordinate 42,904,462 of NC_141904.1, forward strand.
TTTTTTTCTATTCTTTTTCTTCCAAGCTCTCTGTATCATGTGTTTTAGATGTGTCTCTTTTAAGCAGAATATGTTGTGGTGGTTTTTGGTTTTTTATTATTATTATTGTTATTGTTGCCTTATTTTTTTAACAGCTTTATTGAGGTATAATTGATATAAAAAACTGCACATATTTAATGTATACAATTTGATGAGTTTGGAGATGTGCATACAACCGTGAAAACATCACCACAATCAAGGTAATAGACATATTCCATCACCTCCAAAAGTTTCCTTGTGTCTCTTTGGTGTTTTGTTGATAAGACCACCTAGCATGAGATCTATCTTCTTAACAATTTTTTAAGTGCATAATACAGTATTGTTGACTATAGACTCTATGCTGTAAAGCAGATCTTTAGAACTAATTCATCTCGCATAATTGCAACTTTATACCAATTGAACAATAATTCTCCATTTCCCCCTTCCCTCAGCCCCTAGTAGCCACTGTTCTATTCTCTGCTTCTATGAGTTTGACTATTTTATGTACCTCATATAAGTGAGCTCATGCAGTATCTGTCCTTCTGTGACTGGCTTATTTCACTTAGCATAGTATTCTCCAAGTTCATCCAGGTTGTCACAAATGGCAGGATTTCCTTCTTTTTTAAGGCTGAATAATAACCCATTTTATGTATATACTACATTTTCTTTATTCGTTCATCTGTCGATAGACATTTGCTTGTTTTCATAACTCGGCTATTATAAATAGTGCTGCAATGAAGATGGAAGTGCAAATATCTATTCAAGATCCTGATTTCAATTATTTTGGGTATATACCCAGAAGTGGGATTGTTGGATCATATGATAGTTCTAAGTTTAACTTTTTGAGGAACTTCCATACTGTTTTCTATAGCAGCTGCACAAGAAACAATGACGGTTATTATATAATGATTAAAGGGTCAATTCATCTGGAAGATATAACAATTATAAACATATATGCACCCAACATCAGAGCACCTAAAAATATAAAGCAAACATTGACAGATCTGAAGGGAGAAATAGACAGCAATTACAATAATGGTAGGAGACTTCATTACCTCACTTTTAACAATGGATAGAATATCCAGACAGAAAATCAATAAGGAAACAGTGGACTTGAACTACACTGTAGACCAAATGGACCCCACAGACATATACAGAACATTCCACCCAACAGCTGAATACACATTCTTTTCAAGCATACACAGCACATTATTCAGAATAGATCACATGTTAAGTCACAAAACAAGTCTCAAAAAATTTAAGAAGATTGAAATCATACCAGTTATCTTTTCTAACCACAATAGAATGAAACTAGAAATCAATAACAGAAGGAAAACTGGAAAATTCGCAAATATGTGTTGTCTTGGTTTTTTGATTGTTTTTCATTTAGTCTCATAGTTTTTTAAACTGAATTGTATGGCCTTTATCGTTTAGAACAATACTGATATATTTAGGTTTCAATATACCACTATCTTATATGCTTTCTTTTTGTCCTATCTCTTCTGTGTTCCTTTTTCTCTCCTTTCTTTACTTTTTAGATTACATTAGTAATTTTTAATCATTCTATTTTCCTTTTCTACCTGTTTAAAAGTTATACTCTCTTTTTTTGTGTTTTGGTGGTCGCACTAGGGATTACAACACATGTCCTGGATTTGTTAAAATCTAATAGTAACCATTACCTTTATCCATCTCCTAAAGTCACAGACAAGTATTTTACAACATTTTAACTTCATTAACCCTTCCTGATTCTATACTACCTTTGTTGTATATTAATAGTATATATACATATTCTAATACTGTATTTTTGAAACAGCTTTATTGGGATATAACTCACATACCATCCAGTTCACCCATTTAAAGGGTACACTTTAATGGATTTTAGTGTATTCATAGAGTTGTGCAACCATCATCACATTCTAATTTTAGAACATTTTCATCACCCCATAAGGAAACTTCATGCCAATTAGCAGTCTCCATTCTCCCCTCCTCCTCTAAGCCCTAGGCAACCTCTAATCTACTTTCTTTCTCTATGGATTTGCCTATTCTGGCCATTTCATATGAGTGGAATCATATAATATGTGGTCTGTTGTGACTGGCTTCTTTCACTTAGCGTAATGTTTTCAGGTTCATCCATGTTTTAGCATGTATCAGAACTTCATTTCTTTTTATTGCCAAATAATGCTCAGTTGTATGGATATATCACATTTTATTTATCCATTCGTTGATTGACATTTGGGATGTTTCCACTGTTGGCTATTGTGAGTAATGTTGCTATGAACAATTTTGTTCAAGTTACTATTTTTTTTAATTACTTGACATTACCACTTTATAACAGGGCTTGACAAACTATAGCCAGCAGGGCAAGTCCAGCTATACCTATTTACATATGTATTGTCTATGGTGCTTCTATGCTATGGTGGCAAACTAATTGCCACAGAAACCGTATGGCCCATAGAGTCAAAAAATATTTACTGTCTGGCCCTTTATAGGAAAAGTTTACTAACCTCTGCTTACATAGTCAAAATACACATAGATTTGCTACTTTCTGTGCTCTTCATTCTTTAGTGCCTCTCTACATTTCCATCTAACTGGATTGATTTTCCTAGTGCCTGGAATTCTCAAGAATTTCTATTGCTGCTGGTTTGATACTGGCAAATTCTCTTGCTCTGAAATGCCTCATTGAAAATGCGTTGATTTTGCCTTCATCCTTGAAGTTATTTTCTGTCACAGAAAATTCTAGGTTGGCAGTTATTTTCTTTTACCACCTTGAAACCGTTTCTCAATTGTCATATCACTTCCAGTGTTGCTACTGAGAAGTCAGCTGTCTGTCGTTTCTTTAGGTAATCTGCCTTTTTTCTTTAGATGCTTTTATGATTTTCCCATTATCTTTTATTTTCTTTAGTTTTACTAGAATGTATCTAAGCATGATTTTTAAAAATCTTTCTTAAGCCTCATTGGACTTCTTGAATCAGTGTATTAAGATCTCTTTCATTAGTTCCAGGAAATTCTCAACTGTTTTTTCCTGGGCCAGGCACCAACAGCAACTGTACACTGGAAAAGACAATTAAGAATATTTTGTAATAAATTTACACCTTTAGGATATTACAGGCTGTAAATGCTTGTGGCTAGTTACAATACAAGCTCTCTTATAGTAGTAATACAATCTGGACTCCACTGGTTTGTAATTCCCAGGGGAATGATCCTATTGAAGTATGCATACTTTAGAACTTTTTAAACTTAAAACATATAAATATACATTTATTTGTCAATACTTTAATGGAGTGCTGAGATTTGTTCCTTGATAATGGGTTTAGTGGAGTTATATATATAAACCATATTCATAATGTGCTATGTGTAAATTCCAATCGTAGCTTCTTTAAATTAGAGCAAGAAGCTAAGATACTTGCAAAGAATCTAAAAGCAGAATTCTAATTTATTTCATTTTTCCAAGCTTTTACAGTTTTCTTGCCCAGATTTAATTTCGTCTACCAAGTCTTTCCCAAACTTTCAGTTACTAAACTAAATTTTGTATAACTGGCATAAACATTTTGGGATACTAATTCATGATACAACTCAAGTGACAGAAGCAGAAATGTTTAGGTGTCCTAGAAAGTAAGCTGCTACCTGTGATCATGCAGTGTACCTTGAGGATTGTCATGTTTTACAGAAAAAAAATGGAGAGATGAGGAGTATTGGCTGAGTAAAGATTGGCTAAGATAGCTTCTCTCTACTACAGTCCTGCTTCCTAGAATTCATCTCTACTCGCCCTTACCCCATTTCTGGACTTTAACTGAGAGTTCCAAAATCATTAAAAAGGCTTCAGAGCACAGAGAAAAAAAAATTATATAATGCTAAGATAGCTCAAAAATCTGAAAAAATAGTCAAAATACGAAAATGTTAGATCAACCTCATTTATGAATGTTAATGCAAAATCCTTAAATAAAAGACTGGCTAATAGAATCCAAAAGTACGTTTAAAAAACAACATGTCATAATAAAGTGTTATTCATCCCAGAAATATGAGGAATTCAAAAATCTATTGATGTAACATCACATATTAATAAGCCAAAGGAAATCAGCCATATGAGTCTCTGAATAGAAGCTAAAAAATGCATTTGACAAAATCCATTGTCTTTTCCATTTTAAAAGCTATTCTAGAAAAAGAGTGAATGTTTTCTTAATGATAAATACCCGTGTGCATTCTTGCCCACTCTCTCACTCCCTCTCTCTCCTCAAGTCAAAAGGCAGCATCGCACTTCACAGTTAAGTACCAGGAGCGTAGGCATTAAAGTCAGAATGTTCTCAATCACCACTGTTATTTAACACAATAGAAAAAGAAATAAAATATCTAAAACTTTTAAAAGAGGAGGCAAAATCTTCATTATTTTCAGATGATGTAGTTGTGAAACTGGGAGGGTGGGACTACTGAGAACTAATTACAATCGTTAAGAGTAGGCAAATGACTACCGTGTTAAAATACAAAAGTCAGTAACTTTCCTACATAGAAACAGTTAAAAATATAGTGGAAAAGAACATCCCATCTGTAACAGCAACAATAGCAAAAAAGGATAAGACACTTCAAAGTAACTTACCGTGAAATCCATAGACTCCATATGGACAAAACCAAAACAAAACAATGCTAAACCTCTACAGGGCCAGAAAAGAAGACTTCACTAAGTGGTGATATGCCCTGTTCTGGGTGGAGGAGTCAACATTGCAAAGAGCTCAGTCCTCTCTAAATCAATCTGTAAATTTAATTTAATCCCAATAAAATTCTCAACAGGATGTTTCTTAAAGCTATCCAAGCTGAATGTAAAAGTTCGTATGGAAAAATAAATACAAGAAAAACTATTAAAACTCAGGGAAAAAATAGAAGAAAAATGAAGAGCATTCTTATCCTAGTAGTTATTAAGCATGTGATAAGTCTACTGTAAATATAACGGTTTTATACTGCACTGAATAGATAGCTCTGGAACAGAAAGCTAAGAAATAGGCCACAGAGAGAGGATTGAGATAGATGAATTTAGTTTGTGATACCTATGGCATTTCAATTCAGTGGAGAAAATATCAGTAAATGGTATTTGGTTTAACCAGCTGGCCAGCTTGGGGACGTTGCGGGCGTGGGGTGCTGTATCCTTAAGTTGTTCTTTACATCGAAATAAATTCCAGATCAATCAAATATTTAAATATCAAAGACTGGACATTGTAAGAAGTATATCAAAATATAAGAATATATATAATCTCAAAGGGAGTTGAGCCCAAACACAGAAATTCTAAAATAAAATATCTCTTAATTTGACCACATGAAAATTAGAAACTTTTGTATGATGAAAATTACTATAGTCTGCTATAAAGAAATGACACACTGGGAAAGAATATCTGTAACATAACTTCAAAGAGCTCATGTCCTCAAATTATAAAAGAAACACAGAGCAAGAAAAAAGATACTGAAATAGAAAAAAAGACATGAATAGGCAGCTTAGAGAAGAAGAAATAGCTATGAATTGTGGGAAAAGTTGCTTAATTTCAGTTATAATTGAAACAATTCCAATCAAAATGGAAAAACACTGTTCATCTATCAAATTGGCAAAACATATTAAAGTTTAACGATACCCAGCACTGGTGTATATATGGGAAACAGGCATTCTGTTGCACAATTAATGGGGATATAAACTGGTACAAACTTTTAAAAGGCAGTTTACACATGCTTTCTAATTCTAAAAATTCACCCAACTGAACAATTTACCAAAAAATGGCAAATACGCAAGTACAGTTGTACTTATTGAAGCATGGTTTCTAATGGCTAAGAAGGACTGGAAGCTATAGAAATATCCATTAATCAAGGACTGGTTTAAAAAACTGAGACGTGCATTCTATGAAGTACTAAAGTAGATCCATCTATCCTGATGAGAGAAGGTTAAGAGCATGGCTTTGGAGCCAAACCTCCTGGGTGCAAATCCCAGTTCTACCATTTACTACCTGTGAGATCTGAGGCAAGTTATTTGCCGCTCTGTGCCTCAGTTTCCTCATTTGTAAACTGTGAGTAGTAGTACCTAGCTCAGAAGGATATTGTTAGGTTTAAGTAAATTAATAAAGTGGTATTTAGAACAATGCCAACCACAGCATAAGCTTTCAATAAATGTTAATTTATATGTATTCTTAAGTGGGACAAGTGCAGGATATTAGCCAGTGTGTAATATGGTCTCTTGTGTGGAAGGAAGGGAGGGAGTGAGTGAAGGAGTGGGGAAATAGATAGAGAGATAGATAGATAGATAAATAGATAGATAGATTGATCTAGATCTAGATCTGAGTGTGCAAATTCTTAACTGTAGTGGGGAAGAACCTTTTCGTCTTCATTTTACACTTCTGTTTGTATTCCTGAATTGCCCAGCTGTATTATTAGGAAAGCTAATTTTTGATAACAAAGAAACCCCCAAAATGTAGTGATTTAAAGAACAAAGTGGTATTTATCTCTCTCTCGGAACAGTCCAAGGGGAGTGTTCCAGGTTGGCCAATGTGTCTGCTCCATACTGTCATTCACGGCCCCAGGGTTCTGCTGTCCCATAGGGGCAGGTAGTTCTCAAACTTGACTGCATTAGAATCCTCTGGAGAGGAGAAGTCAAGATAGTGGCATAGGCAGACTCTGAACTCACTCCCTCCTGCGGACACAGCCAATTTACAACTACTCTTAGAAAAATTACCCCGGAGAGAGAACTAAAAACTGGGTAAGAGGACCTCCTACAACAAACGACAATCCTAATCGAGGTGGAAGAGGCAGAAATTCCCTTCTGGAGAGGAAAAATGCCGCCTTCACAAGCTGCAGTGCTTCACAGCCACCCGGGAGCAGCCCAAAGGAGACGTAGGTGACCTACCTACTGCATAGACACAAGCACAAAGAAAGAGGCAAAATGAGGAGGCAAAGGAATGCATTCCAAGTAAGGGAACAGGACAAAACTCCAGAAAAGGAACTAAGCGAAACAGAAATGAGCAACCTACCCAACAGAGAGTTCAATCAAAGAGTGTTAAGAATGCTCACTGATCTTGGGAGAAGAATGGATGAACTCAGTGAGAACATCAACAAAGAAATGGAAGATATAAAAAAGAACCAATCAGAAATGAAGAATACAATACTGGAAATGAAAAATTCACTAGATGGACTCAAAAGCAGAGTAGAGGATACAGAAGAACGGATCTGTGAGCTGGAGGAAAGACTAGAAGAAATCACCCAAGCTGAACAGATAAAAGAAAAAAGAATTTCAAAGAGTGAAGACAGTCTAAGGGACCTCTGGGACAACATCAAGTGCACTAGCATTCGTGTTATAGGAGTCCCAGAAGGAGAAGAGTGAGACAAAGGGGCAGAGAATCTATTTCAAGAAATAATAGATGAAAACTTCCCTAACCTAAGGAAGGAAACAGATATCCAGGTACAGGAAATACAACACACCAAACAAGAAAAACCCAAAGAGGCCCACACCAAGAAATATCATAATCAAAATGTCCAGAATTAAAGATAAAGAGAGAATCCTAAAAGCCACAAGAGAAAGACAAGTTACATACGAAGGAAACCCATAAGACTATCAGCTGATTTCTCAGCAGAAACCTTACAGGCTAGAGGAGAGTGGCACGATATATTTAAAGCACTAAAAGGAAAAAAACTACAGCCAAGAATACTCTACCCAGCAAGGTTATCATTCAAAATTGAAGGAGAGATAAAAAGTTTCCCAGACAAGCAAAAATTAAAGGAGTTTGTCACCAAGAAACCAGTACTACAAGAAATGCAAAGGGGACTTATTTAAGGGGAAAAGAGAAGACCACAAATAGGAAAAATTATCTATTTCCATGATAAGAGGGTAATGGACACAAATGCACAAAAAAGAGGTTAGATATGGTATCAAAAACATAAAATGTGGGATGAGGGGAGTTAAAGAGTAGAGCTTTCAGACAGAGGTCAAATTAAAGAGACTATCAACTTAATATAGACTGCTATATACATAGATTATTATATATGAACCCCATGGTAATCACAAACCAGAAACCTATAATAAATACACAAAAAACTAAGAGAAAGGAACCCAAACATAGTACTAAAGAAAGCCATCAAACCACAAGAGAAGAGAGCACGAGAAGAAGAAAGGAACAGAGAAGAACTACTAAAACACCAAGCAAAAAAAGTTATAAAATGGCAGTAAGTACATACTTATCAATTGCTACTTTAAATGTTAATGGACTAAATGCTCCAATTAAAAGGCATAAGGTGGCTGACTGGATAAAAAAACAAGACCCATATATATGCTGCATACAAGGGACACATTTCAGACCTAAAGACATTCACAAACTGAAAGTAAAGGGATGGAAGAAGATACTGCATGCTAATGGCAATGAAAAGAAAGCTGGGGTAGCAATACTTGTATCAGACAAAATAGACTTTAAAACAAAAACTGTAAAAAGAGTCAAAGAAGGGCACTACATAATGATCAAGGGAACAATCCAGCAAGAGGACATAACACTTGTAAATATCTATGCACCCAACGCAGGAGCACCTAAATATATAAAGCAATTATTAGCAGACATAAAAAGAGAAATAGACAGTAACACAATAATACTAGGGGACTTGAACACTCCACTTACACCAACAGATAGATCATCCAAACAGAAGATCAATAAGGAAACATTGGAGTTAAATGACACACTAGAAGAGATGGACCTAGTAGGTATATACAGAACATTCCATCCAAAAACGGAAGAATACACATTCTTTTCAAATGCACATGGAACATTCTCCAGGATTGATCACATATTAGGCCACAAAACAAGTCTCCATAAATTTAAGAAGACTGAAATAATACCAAGCATCTTTTCTGACCACAACAGCATGAAACTAGAAATCAACTGTAGGAAGAAAATCAGAAAAGCCACAGATATGTGGAGATTAAACAAAATGCTACTGAGCAACGATTGGGTCAATGAAGAAATCAAAGGAGAAATCAAAAAATACCTGGAGACAAATGAAAATGAAAATACGACATGCCAGAATTTATGGGATACAGCAAAAGCGGTTCTAAAAGGGAAGTTTATAGCAATACAGGCCTATCTCAACAAACAAGAAAAATCTCAAATAACCAATCTAACAATGCACCTAAAGGAGCTGGAAAAAGAAGAACAAACAAAGCCCAAAATCAGTAGAAGAAGAGAAATCATAAAAATCAGAGCAGAAATAAATGAAATAGAGACTAAAAAAAATAGAAAAAATTAATAAAACCAAGAGCTGGTTCTTTGGAAAGATAAACAAAATTGACAAACCTTTAGCTAGACTCGCCAAGAAAAAAAGAGAGAAGGCTCAAATAAGTAAAATCAAAAATGAAAGAGGGGAAATTACAACGGACACCTCAGAAATACAAAGGATTGTAAGAGAATACTATGAAAAGCTATATGCCAACCAATTTGACCATCTGGAAGAAATGGATAAATTGTTGGAATCATACAACCTTCCAAAACTGGATCAAGAAGAAATAGAGAATTTGAATAGACCAATCACCAGTAAGGAGATCGAAACTGTAATCAAAAACCTCCCCAAAAATAAAAGTCCAGGACCACACGGCTTCCCTGGCGAATTCTACCAAACATTCAAAGAAGACTTAATACCTATCCTTCTCAAACTACTCCAAAAAACTGAGGAGTGGGGGAAGCTCCCTAACTTATTCTACGAAGCTGACATTACCCTGATACCAAAACTAGACAAGGACAACACAAAAAAAGAAAAATACAGGCCAATATCGCTGATGAACATCAATGCAAAAATCCTCAACAAAATACTAGCAAATCACATACAACAATATATTAAAAAGATTATACACTATGATCAAATGGGATTTATTCCAGGGATGCAGGGATGGTTCAACATTCACAAATCAATCAACGTGATACACCACATTAATAAAATGAAGAATAAAAATCACATGATCATCTCAATAGATGCAGAGAAAGCATTTGACAAGATACAGCATCCATTTATGATAAAAACTCTGAATAAAATGGGTATATAAGGAAAGTACCTCAACATAATAAAGGCCATATATGACAAACCCACAGCTAATATCATCCTCAATGTTGAAAAACTGAAAGCTATCCCTCTAGGAACAGGAACCAGACAAGGATGCCCACTCTCACCACTCCTATTTAACATAGTATTGGAATCCTAGCCAGAGCAATCAGGCAAGAAAAAGAAATAAAAGGGATCCAAATTGGAAAGGAAGAATTGAAACTGTCACTATTTGCAGAGGACATGATTTTATGTATAGAAAACTCTAAAGAATCCACAAAACTTTTAGAAGTAATAAACGAATACAGTAAAGTTGCAGACTACAAAATCAACATACAAAAATCAGTTGCATTTCTATACACTAACAACGAAGTAGCAGAAAGAGAAATTAAGAATTCCAGCCCATTTACAATTGCAACAAAAAGAATAAAATACATAGGAATAAACTTAACCAAAGAGGTGAAAGAGCTGTACACGGAAAACTATAAAACATTGCTGAAAGAAATTGAAGAAGACACAAAGAAATGGAAAGATGTTCCATGCTCTTTGATTGGAACAATTAACATAATTAAGATGTCCATACTTTCTAAAGCAATCTGTAGATTCAATGCAATCCCTATCAAAGTTCCAACAACATTTTTCACAGAAATAGAACAAAGAATCCTAAAATTTATATGGAACAACAAAAGACCCCAAATAGCTAAAAGAATCCTGAGAAAAAAGAACAAAGCTGGAGGTATCACACTCCCTGATTTCAAAATATACTACAAAGCTACAGTAACCAAAACAGCATGGTACGGGCACAAAAACAGACACACAGATCAATGGAATAGAATCGAAAGCCCAGAAATAAACCCACACATCTATGGACAGCTAATCTTCGATAAAGGAGCCAAGAACATACAATGGAGAAAAGAAAGTATCTTCAATAAATGGTGTTGGGAAAACTGGACAGCAACATGCGAAAAAATGAAAGTAGACCATTACCTTATACCATACACAAAAATTAACTCAAAATGGATTAAAAACTTGAATGTAAGACCTGAAACTATGAAATTTCTAGAAGAAAACATACGCAGTACGCTGTTCAACGTTGGTCTTAGCAACATATTTTCTTAAAGATTTTATTTATTTATTTATTTATTTATTTATTCCCCCCCCCCCAAAGCCCCAGCAGATAGTCGTATGTCATAGCTGCACATCCTTCCAGTTGCTGTATGTGGGACGCGGGTCCAGCATGGCCAGAGAAGCGGTGCGTGCCGGGGATCCGAACCCGGGCTGCCAGCAGCGGAGCGCGCGCACCCAACCCCTAAGCCATGGGGCCGGCCCTAGCAACATATTTTCAAGCACCATGTCTGACCGGGCAAGAGAAACAAAAGAAAAAGTCAACAAATGGGACTATGTCAAACTAAAAAGCTTCTGCACAACAAAGGAAACCATCAACAAAACGAAAAGACAACCTAACAATTGGGAGAAGATATTTGCAAGCCATACATCTGATAAGGGGTTAATCTCCAAAATATATAAAGAACTCATGCATCTCAACACCAAAAATCTACCAACCCAGTTAAAAAATGGGCAAAAGATCTGAACAGACATTTCTCCAAAGAAGATATACAGATGGCCAACAGACACATGAAAAGATGTTCAACATCATTAACTATCAGGGAAATGCAAATCAAAACTACAAGGAGATATCACCTCACGCCCATCAGAATGGCTATAATTAACAAGACAGGAAACAACATGTGTTGGAGATGATGTAGAGAGAAGGGAACTCTCATACACTGCTGGTGGGAGTACAAACTGCTGCAGCCACTATGGAAAACAGTATGGAGATTCCTCGAAAAATTAAGGATAGAACTACCATACAATCCAGCTATTCCACTGCTGGGTATTTATCCAAAGAACATGAAAACACCAATGCGTAAAGATACACGCACCCCTCTGTTCATTGCAGCGTTATTCACGATAGCCAAGACATGGAAGCAACCTAAGTGCCCATCAAGGGAAGAATGGATAAGGAGATGTGGTATTTATACACAATGGTATAGTACTCAGCCATAAGAAACTATGAAATCCAGCCATTTGTGATGACATGAATGGACATTGAGGGTATTATGCAAAGTGAAATAAAGTCAGAGGGAGAAGGTCAAATACCATATGATCTCACTCATTAAGTAGTAGATAACAACAACAAACAAACACATAGAGACAGAGATTGGGTTGGTGGTTCCCAGAGGGGTAGGGGGGAGGGAGGAGGGTGAAAGGTTAATTAGGCACAAGTGTGTAGTGATGGATTGTAATTACTATTTGGGTGGTGAACATGAGAACATGATGTAATCCATGCAGAAATAGAAGTATAATGATATACACCTGAAATTTATGCAATGTTATAAACCAATGTTACTACAATAAACCAAAAAAATAAAAATAAAAACTAATACAAAAAAAAAGAAAGAATCCTCTGGAGAGCTTTGAAAAAAATCACATTGCCCAACCACACTGCACGCCAATTAAATCAGAATCATTGGAGTGGGACCCAGGCATCAGAATTTATTATAATGCTCCAGGAGATTCCCATGCAGCGAAGTGCCCTGGGGTCTTATCATCTAATGGTTGATGCTATGCCACATGTCATTGGTTTCAGCCTCTGAGAAGGGGAGGAGAGCGTGGAAGAGGCCCAACTTCTGTATTAAGGACCTAGCCCCAAAGAGGTACATGTCTCTTGTGCTCCCATTCCATTGTTGAGAACATAATCACACAGCCACACTTAGCCCCAGGGGAGCTGGCAACCACCTGGCTAAAATCCTGTTACCAGGGAAGAAGGGGAGAAGGGATTTTGGTGGCCAACTAACAGTCTCCATGATATAAACCATGTGGAAATATTCTCCTCTTGCCCCCAAAAATAAGAGCAAGGATTATGTAGAGGGTAGGATTATGGCCGAATTTTTTCTTTATAGTTTTCTGTATTTCAGAACCTCTAGTGTTATTTTTTAAACTGGAAAAAAAAAAAAAGAAACATTTAGTTTTCTTTTGAATTTTGTGAAATAAATACACAGTTTTCAACGTATGAAAATGAGATGTCATTACTATGAAGTAAATATATTTCAAGGCAGCTGTCTACAGTGACATTCAAAACTGAGGTGCAATAATAAACAAATATGGAGATGGCATCTCATTAGCTGATCCAGTGATACAAAACAGCAGACACCATGAGGGTGATTGTATTAATATTGATAACCTCTTTTCCATTGCATTTGACAGTTTACAATCACTGTTGTATGACTTTCTCATTTCAATTAGAGGGTGAAACAAAACCATGAGTCTTTTGTATAGTGATTTTGTGCCACATTTTAAAATGCAATTTTTGAAATTTAAATGGTACATATCCCAAAACACTGCTGAATTCGGGACCCTCTTCTTCCTCTTGGAGTTTATATATGGATAAGCCTCCCACAGACACCTCAGCTCCTGGTAAGAAAGACTCCATTGGTATCCTCTGGCTTCCTCGCCCCCAAGGCTCCCAGATTAGCATTTATGACATTGCTTCTTATGCTGCAGCAGGCAAGTTGTTCCGCCAAGAATTGGCTTGTGCTCCGCAGACAAGAGCCCTATTTTAAGAGACACTACGGACCGCCAGTTCTGCTGAAGGAGACGTGGGAGTGGTAGGACTCTCACCTGTTGAAACATGGTTTGGAGTTCCTTTGCAAAGTAGAATATGCTCAGAACCCTCTTTCTCCCTCCATCACCTCTCGGTTCTCCAGTTTTCCTTCATTTCCACGTCAGTTGGAACTCTTTAACCCTTGGGATGAGGCCAACCAATGTGAAAGGACTTTTAGGAAAAAGGGCTAGATTTTCTAATTTAGCAGTGAAAAACCAAGCAAGAGTAGACAGAAGCTAGTAAATAGAAGCTGGCAGGAGAACTCACTCCACTGATATTTGTCAGTAGAGATAAAGGGATTTAAAATGTTGTATCTGGAATTTGATTATATGTAAGATCACGTAATTTATCATTTAAGCCTCTGGGACACTTTTGAGAGTAAAAGGGAGTGACCTTTTTTACACTAGGACCAATAGACATGAACTGGAACTGTTCTGGGCAAACTGGACTACGTGATGTCTCTAATTAGGGACCCCTCAACCTTCATTCACAGAAAAGCCATCCTTGGTGTGTATTTCTAACTTTTCAGTCCCCAGTGGGCCTGTGACTCCAGATCTGGGGAGCCCTACACAGTTGTTATACTGAGTCAGGGAAATTTAGCTCTATCAGTTGCCACAAAACCCACCTGAAGAGTCCAGTTGGTAGCTCACACCTGAGGCAGCCCAGACCCTAACCTAAAAGCATTTAGCTTTCAGATCACATACTCATGCTAAAAAAGTCAGGACTTACTCTGGTTGCATGTAAGATAGAACAAAAAGTGCCCAGGTACCATGCATTTGCTAGGCACACTCTCCTTTTGGGGGATTCTAGAACCTTTCATTCCAGGAGCCTTTGCAAAACCGCCACAGGATCCTGGAATGCATGTGTGCTGGCTAAACTGAGGTATGAATTCATCCTAGTTAGGAATGTTCAGAGGGCTGGGGCCAAAGGAACGTAAAGTATAGTATTATGCACAGGTATTTCATGAGAGAAGATACTTTCATGGCAATACAAAATAACTTTGACTGTCCATGAAGCTTGTGTTGTTCCTTTTTTAAAATCAATTCTAATTATTTATATGTTGATTTTAAGGGTTTTCTAAGAAAATATTCTTACCATATACCAAAAAAAAAAAAAAAAAAAAACAGTTTTTTTCTTCCTTCCTAATCTGTGTGAATTTTGTTTCTTTTCTTGTTTTACTACCCTGCCCAAACCTCCAGTGAAAGTTTAATAACATTAGGGATCACCACCAACCTTGGATGGTTCCTGACCTTAAGGGGAATGCTATTAATGCTTCACCAGTGTGTGTGAATTTGGCTGTAGGGAGTTTTGGATGCTCCTTTCCAGAATAAGCAAGTTCCTTTTTATTCCTAGGTTGCCAAGAGGTTTTCACATAAATGGGTAATTTTTCTTCTCTCTTAATTTGGTGATTTACATTAATTAGTTTTCTAAAAAGTAAACTAACTTGCATTCCTGGCACCAACCCAACTTGGTCATGTATTCTCTTTTTAGACTCTGTTTATATTTGTTAGGATTTTTGTACTTATGTTCGCAGGTGAGATTGGCCAGTAATTTTCTAATCTTTTACTTTTCTTTGTGAGGTTTTGGCTTTTGGTACTGATGTTGTGCTACTCCCATAAATTGAGTAGAGTATTGTGCCTTCTTTTCCTATTTTTCTAAAAACGTATACACAAAGTTACATTATTTGTTCCTTAATTTGTAGTAGAACTCTCTTGCTTGGGACTGGTGGTTTCTTTTTAGGGAAAACATTTTACTGCCGATTCAGTTTTTTAACGAATGTAGAATTACTTATATTTTCTATTTTGTCTTCAGTTGGTTTTTAGTAAGGTGCCTATTTTGGGAATTTGCCCATTCCTTCTAACTTTCCACTTAGTTTGCATACTGTTCTTTATAATATCGTTTTATCATCTCTCTAATTTCTGTCTGCATCTATAGCATCATTCTTATTACTATTTCAGCCTTCTTTCTTTTTTAAGACGGGGGTTATCTATTTTTTTTTATTTTCAAAAACCAACTTCTTACTTGCAAGGTCCTCTCTATTGAATATTTTTTTTCTATTCTATTAATTTCTGCTCTATTTTTTTTCTTCCTTCTAGTTTCTTTGGGCTTTTTCTACTGTTCTTTGTCTAATTTGTGAAGTTGGATGCTTAGCTAATTTATTTTTAGCCTTTTTCTTTTCTCCCTAAATGCCTTTCTATGTACCACAGTAACTACATCCCATAAGTTTTGATATGTAGTTTTTTTAATCATCATTAAATTCTAAGAATTTTAAATTTCTATTTAGATTTTTTTCTTTGACCCATGTGTTATATTCCTTAAAAATACATTTTTAATTGCCAACCTATGAGGTTTTTCTAATTATCTTTTTATTATGGTTAGAAATTTAATTGCATTATGCTCAGAGACTGTGGGCTGTATTATACCAGACCTTTGAAATTTGTTTAGGCTTGCCAAAGTCATGATCAACTTCCCTAAATATTCCATGGGTGCTTGGAAAGAATATATATTCACGAATTGTTAAGTAGAATGCCCTATGTATGATCATTGGATCAAGCCTGGTATTGTGCTATTCGGGTAGTCTATATTCTTCCCCTTTTTTTGCCTACTTGATATATTAGTTACTAAGAGAGGCATTTCAAAATCTACCACAATAATAGATTTATCTATTTCCCCTTGTAATTCTGTCAGTTTATGTTTTGTACATTTTGAGGCTATGTTATTAGGTACATACAGGTTTACAATTGCTATATATTCCTTTCTCACTTTGGCTCTTGGTATTGCATTTTGGATAATTTGTTTACATCTGTCCTTCCTTTCACTAATTCTCCCTCAGGTTGTGTTTAATTTGCTGCATAACCTATCCATCAAGTTTGCAGTTTCAAGTATAATATTTTTTTTGTTTTTGGAAATTATATTTTCTTCTTTTCAAATCTGATTGATCATCTTACAGTCACTGTTTCTTGCTCATAATTTAAATAATCTTCTATTTCTTTATACTTATTAAACATAGTTATTTTATTTTTTATCCAGTAATTCTAATATCTGAGGTGTTAGCTCGTCTGATTCTTCTTTCTTTTTTTTCTCTTGACTCTTGCTCAAGATTACCCACATTTAGCAGGTACTCTCAGCCTTAGTTTTTTATTTTTGACTGGTAGAGATAATGAGAAATTAGGCTAAAACTCCAAGAAAGGTTTGTGGTTATGACTTGAAGTGATAAATTTTCGGAGGAGATTTTTAGTACACCCATTTTCAAATAGAGTGTATTCCATTCATCACCAAATGTTTCTTTGCTGCCCCTTCTGCATGATGGGTTTATTTTTAGGTGACACTTAAACTAAAAGTATAACCTAGTGGTGTCCAAGCTTTATATGAAGGGTCTCTTATTAGATTTCTTCATGTTAGTAGAAGCCCTAAAGTTTATTTCTTATGCCTTGCACCCAATGCAGTTGTCAAAAGAGAAGCTTCAGGTTATCTGGATTCATCTGAAACCCTCTGGGCAAAAAGCACCTGCGTATTTGCTTACTTACTTGAGTTCTCATTTTTGCATAATTTTTAGCTTTGAAGATTTCTCATTTTCTTTAGTTGTTCTCAAGGGATTATAATTCAGGGTATATAATCCACCATACTGCTGGAAATGGAAGTCAACCTATAAATTTTTAGGTTATGATATGACCAAAGTCCAGTGATGTTCTCTTGGACAACTCTGTCAGAGCCAGCCTGGCATTTCTGAACCTCACAGTAGCTGAAGCCGTAGCAAGTGCTGATGGCTGAAATTAATAGATCTCTGCCAGGCTGAGAAATCTGCATTTAACCAATTCCAACAGGTTTGAGCTCTCTCAAAATTTCAGACACCTGTCTCTTGCATGTGTTTTTCTTTAGTGGCTTAGTCAATTTGTACTTAATAACCCAAAGTGATAAACTTCAAGCTTATTTATTTTCTAGGCAAAAAATCAACAAATCATGTCTCTAGCATTTAGTGCTCTGTATGCTTTTCCTGTGATCATTAGGCTTCATAGGGTTTGGGAACTCTATAATTCTAAGTAGAGCCTCGTTACCAGCTTATTTGAAGTATAAATCTTATTGCCAATTTCAGAGGCTGAGGAAAAACAAAAACAATGAATTTTCACCCTGCTTATTACATGGCTTCTTGCAGTGTGGCCACCTAATCAAAAAGTGCCATGATATATATGTGATAGATGCATTCTTCATCTTGACTCTCAAGAAATCAACTGCATTTCTTTAGCAGATAAATTTGGGGAATTGGTCCCTTAACTCCTTCTTTACTAAAACATTTAATAAGATAAAAATCAGATTAAAAATCAAAGTGTCTGCCCATAATATAGTCCAAAATAATACTGGATCATTTTGAGTAGGGAACCCAACTTGAAGAAGCTGAGCATTACCTTACATTTAGTAGACATTTTATAGGCATTTGAGTTTTGCCAAGATTAGAAAATAAAATCTCTTGGTAGCTCATCCGGGAGCTGACAGAGATTTAGTTATTCATTCAACACGTATTTAATGAGTGGCCACTATGTGCAAGGCACTGTGTTTCAGCATTAGGGATTCAGAAGTGAACAGAACCAGACACAGGCTCTGCGTTCATGGAGCTCATGGCCTAGAAAGGGAGTAGGCAAATTACTGTGTGATTCCAATTGGGGTAAGTACTGAAAGGGAAAGGGGTGCTGCTGTGATTGGGTTCTCAATCAGATTGTGGGGACCAGGGGTGTGACATTTTGGTTCCCCTTAAAGGATGGTGGGAGCTGTCTGACAAGGCAGATTGGGCAATGTGGGAGGCAGGAGAAGGAGAAGCACATTCCAGGGAAGGCCAGATGTAGTCAAGATTGCTTCCTTCCTTATTTCTCCTCCTTCTTCATTATTCCCTTCTCTTCATTTCAATTTCCACATCAACAAGAAAACATAGTAGTGGTGGTAAAAGGCAAAGGGAAGAAGAGCATTGAATTATCTTTGGGGTTCCCTAGAAACTAGACCTCAATGAGACCTTGGGGGCCTGGGGCAGAGATGTCACCTCCTGCAGGGTACTTCAGAGTTCCCCCAACACAATACCACAATATCAGGGAGTATGTCACAAAGAGCTACCCCAAACAGGCCTACTTCAGAGATGCAGATTCTAGAACCTCGGGCCAGACTCTGCTCCTTTTATCTCGTCTCTTTCTGCTTTTTCTCCTGGTTATGACCCTACCTGGCTCCTTGGAAGTGCCCATGCCCTGGCTTTCTGGGTTGCCACCTTGACAGTTCTCCTATGGCTTTACTTCTCCATTAGCTGCACACTGAAGCTCAGCTAAGCATCCAGACCCTCCCTCCTGCCAGCACAGGACGCAAGCCTAAAAACCTGCCTCTCCAGGCCTTATGGAGGGGGATCCACAGGACAGATCGTCTTAGCAAACCTGCTCCTTTCACAGATAAAGAAACTTCAATGACTTCTCTAGTGTACCACCTCTGGCCTGAGTATTTTTTCTAAAAGAAAATTAATCAAATTTAATCTGGATATCAAGTTATTCCAGCTGCGTTTATGAAAAGATGTTCCTCCCCCTGTTGGATTGCGTTGGTTCCTTTGTTGAGTATCGCATGACCATACAAGTGTGGGTCTATTTCTGGGTTTGCTGTTCTGCTCCATTGATCTGTTTGTTGATCTTTATGACAGTACCGCATAGTAATGATAATTTACCATAAAGTAAGTTTAGAAGGCAGATAATATACACTATCCAAATTTGTTCTTCTTTTTCAAAATTGCTTTGACTATTCTGGATCCTTTGCATTTCCAGATAAATTTTAGAATCATCTTGTCAACTTCGACAAATACACTCTCTGAGATTTGATCGGGATTGTGTTGAATCTGAAGATCTGTTTGGGAGGAATTAACATCTCACCAATACCAAGTCTCTCAATATGTGAAAATGTTATAGCTTTCCATTTATTTAGTTCTTTTTTAATTTCTCTCAACAATGATTTGTAGGTTTCAGCGTAAAAAAATTGAACATCTTCTGTTAAATTTGTTCCTATTATATGCTTTTTGATACCACTATAACAAGAACTTTTCAGTTTTATTTTCTAATTGTTTGCTGCTAGCACATAAAAGTACATTCTAGGATTTCCTGAGCTGGAGGAGAGAGAAGAAGAGACCAGGATTCAAAGCATAGCCAGGAGAGAAGCCTCCAAGGAAGCAGTTACTTCTAGAATTTTCTTCTACCTTTTTTGACCTCTGCAGCCTGTGACTGAAAGGGCCTTTTCCACCTTACGGAGTCTGGTCCTCCTTTCACCACTCACACAAACTTCAACTTCAGAGAAATTTAGGTTTGACTCTTAGTTTGACCAACTATGTGACCTTCAGCCAGTTACTTCTCATCTCTATCTATCAATTTTCTCATCTATAGATAAAGATAATACCACCACTTAGGACTGTAGTGAGGATTAAAGGAGATGCAGTGAAAGTGCCGAGGGTCCATCACTGCTAATTCCCTTCCTTTGTCCTTCTCCAGGCACCACTAACGGGCTGCTGCTCCACAAAGCAACCCTGTGCCCCATCTCAGGAGAGCAGAGAGATGCTGTAATCATTGTGCCCTGTTACTCTTTGCAGTGAAAGTACAGCCACGCAATACCATGTGTCAACCACCAAAGAAACGTGGGGCCCCAAAATAAATGTACTATGTAGAATCAGAATTCCCCTAGCACAAAAATGGAAAAAGGAGTTGTTCTTACTTCCTCCATTCATTCCAGGAAACTTTATTATGTCCTTGACCCACGCCAGGCTCAATGCCAGGAGCTAAAGGGCATTAAAAGCCTAAAACAGCCAGATTCTCTCCCTAAAGCCCCAGCTTCACTGCTGGGCTGGGCACCCAGAGCCCACAAGAGGAGATGACTTCTCCCTCAGAAGCCCCATCCACCAGGCCCTGTGAAGTGCAGGGGTATGTCAGAGAATCAGTCTCCAAACACTTCTAAAAGATGATTTTACTCTAAACTTAGAAGCGAGAGGATGAGTTTAAGCAGTGGTCACATTGGAAGCATGTCTCAGCTAATTTAGAAAAGCAGACAATGGTCTAGAATCCAAAGAAGTTTGCTCACCAAGAATGGAACCAGATGGGGGTGCTTAAAGCACAATCTAAGTAAGAGTGAGTCCCCCATTTGATTGGGTTTTAAACCTTCATTCTGTACTTCAGTCTGGCAATTCGGGTCTAATTTTTTTTTTTCTGTCTTCTTTCCATGCCTAATGGAAAGTTTATTATTAGCAATTAGTCTACAGGAATTTACTAAGCACGTGATGTATGTCAGTCACTGTGCTAGAATCTGGGGATACACTGTTGGCAAAATACACACAATTCCTGACTCACTGGAGTTTATAGCATTGTGGGAGCATTTACAATCACATAACCACAAAAGTACGTGAATATTTTCAAGCAGTGCCAAGGGCTATGAAAGAGAGGCTCACAAAAGTGTGAGCACCTGTAGGAGGGAGACCTGGTCTGGGCTGGAGGTAAGGCAAGGCTTCCCCAACAATTAAGCTGAGAGCTAAAGGTTGAGTAGGTGTTAACAAAGCTAAGTGGATGGGAGTGGGGAGGAGAAGTTTCCAGGTAGAGGGAACAGTATATGCAAAGGCCATGAGATGAGTAGAAGGTTGGCTTAACTAAAGAACCCAGAGGCCCAGGTGGTGGGAGCCAGAGAAGGGGGAGAAGAGTGGGAAGGGGTGAGGATGGAGGGGGCAAGGGCAGGATCTGGTCCTGGTCAGTAAGTTCAGACATTTAATTCAGCACATGTATACTGAGCATCTTCTCTGGTCAGGCCTGTTCTAGGCTCTGAGATTTCTCCAAAACGAGAAGCAGAGTCTTTGCCCTCATGTGCTAATATTCCATGGAGGAGTCTTGTCTGATGTTACTGCAGTGGCCCAGGTTAGGAGTAGGCCCAGGTTAGGGTGGGAAGTGTAGGGAAGCGAATGGATTTGAGAGACAGCTCAGATGTCTTCTCCTGATGGAAACTTTCAGTGGCCCCACAAGCTCCCCTGATACGTGTTCTTATAGCTCTTTAACTTTTTCTGTGCTGTTACACCTCACCATTGTAACTATACAACTGTCCAACTATTTACTTAGTATTTTTTTTTTTTTTTGGTGAGGGAGATTAGCCCTGAGCTAACATTTGTGCCAGTCTTCCTCTATTTTGTATGTGGGATGCCACCACAGCACAGCTTGATGAGCGGTGTGTAGATCCACGCCCAAGATCCGAACCTGCGAAGCAGAGCGTGCAAACTTAACCACTATGCCACTGGGCCAGCCCCTTGCTTAGTATTTTTATTTTTCCACTCTCTTCTCATGAATAAGGGTCCTTGAGGCCAGGGTCCCTATCTCTTTTTGCTCCTTGCTGCATCCGCAGTACCTGGCGCAGTGCCTGGCACTCAGTGAATACTTAGTAAATAACTGCTAGTTGGAGGAATGGATTGGCTATTGGGGAATGAGGGAGGAATAACGATGATTCCACAGTTCCTACTTACCCTCTGGAAGGAAGGGAGGTCCCATTTATGAAGTCAGAGAACAGTAGTGAAGTACCATGATTGAGGACAAGATGAAGATGACAGATTGGTTTTGCACATATTGAGCATGAGGTGTCTTTGGAGTGACATGTCAGATAGGGAGCTGGCCAGAACACAGGGGCTCATAAGTGCATGGATGGTACCCAGGACTAGAAGGAGCATACCAAAGATGAATAATAAGTGAGGGGAGAAGAGAACCTAGGATAAGCCTTGTGGTTAAAAATTCAGAGTTCCCTCAAAAGAGTCCACAGAACATCAATTTAAGAAATGGTACATGTGTGTTGTGATGGGTTGTAATTAGTATTTTGGTGGTGAACATGATGTAATCTATGCAGAAATAGAAGTACAATGATGTACACCTGAAATTTTTACAATGTTATAAACCAATGTTACTGCAATAAACAAAAAATTTAAAAAAAAAATAAATAAAAAATAAAATAAAATTCAAGGAAAGTTAAAAAAAAAAAAAAAAAAAAGAAAAGAAGGGTTTGATACCCAGTATAAAAGGGGGATACCCGTTAGATAATACCCATTTCACCTTATACTTTAAAAAATGTAAATCCTTAGAAAGGTCCTAGAGAAATAAGGCCTAATTTGGACAAAGCGTATTCAGCATGAAGACAATTAAGTTCAGCAGGAACAAATATAGAAGATGATGCTGTATTCATTCTCAAGACTACAAACAGCTCTTAACATCAAGACCAAAATCTACTGCAGAATGCTTTTGAATTTCTTGAATTCTCATTTGAGAGCAGGAATGTGTGACCTAAAGAAAACAAACTTTAATTCAGCATCGCCTGTTGGGAGAGCCAACACATTTGCCAGATAAGTGGGCTACTTCATCCTGGGCTTCATAAGCTGTACGGCCATAAGGACTCCTAGGAATCCTGCCTGAGGTGTGAATTGCTCTCAGAATCATCATAAAGGCATCGGAGGATATTATGCTGCTGTAATTCAAAGGCAGCACTAGCAAGGGAGTATTTAAGAATCTGTTGGTAAGGAAAGAATTGAAGAGGCTTATAGTTTACAACAGTAGGTGTGAAGATATGAGATAATTAAGAAAAGAGGGTTTAATTTATTCTAAAAAATTGTGCCAGGGACCCCAACTCCCCAGTCAAGTAACATCCAGAGCCTGTCCAAATGAAACCACACAAAGACATCTGCCTTTTCCATGGCTGTGTGTCCCTCAGATTCTCACTCCAGCCTCTAAAACGAGATCCCTCCAGAAACATGTAGGAGTGGCCTTGTAAACTTAGGAAGCGTAACAAATTCCAAATAAGCTGAATAACTTTAAAAAGTCTTTTTGGCAGCTGTGCCTCTTAGATGCAAAATCATAGGGCATGAAAATTTTTTCGTTGCTTCTAATCCTTTTAGCTTGTGTCTGTAACTTTGGGAAAAATAATACACCATCCAGTAGGTAAGTTCTGTCTTGGAAAATATGTATTATCAAATAGGGCTGATTTGCTTCTCAGCTTTTATAAATTTCCTATGTATTAAACTGTGTCCTTTGTGTTTAAAAATTGCGTTCCAGGAACCAAAATTTGTTATAAATTCTCATATAAATAAAATTTGTGTGTTTGTGTATTGGTTTTGTTTATTTAGTACTTATGTTCCCACCAACTCACAATTCTGTCAACTTGCCAAAGAGAAAAGGGAATGCTTCATTTAAGCAAGGATTTGAAAGAGGGATGGAGCCTCACAGAGGAGGGATAAAGCAGGATGCAGGGTCGTGAAAGAGTGTATCTTTTTCAGGGGCAGCAGAACTGGTGTGGCTGAAGCACAAGGTGCATTCCTGAGGGCAGGTAGGATAGTTGGTGGATGATGTTGGGAATCTAGGAATGTAGAGCAAGACAGAGTTTGAAATGATGCAAAGCGTGGGGAAGTATGAGAATATATTCCTGTGTATGAGTTTATTGGAGAGGTAAGAATGATCCTTTCTCACCTTGCTTCCCAGGACTCCCCAAGAAGGGATTGAAAACTGCTTGGAGGGCACTTTAAGAACTTACTCAGACCTCTTCTTATTTAAGTCAGTAAGGTTCCTCTTTCCCTGTGCCCATATTGCTAAAAATAAGAGAAGCATAATTTCTATAGCAAAAGAAAACAAAAAAAGTAAAACAAAACTGGAACTTCCTGCTTTATGGTGCAACTGGGGCAGGAGGAGTTTCCATTGTGTTTGTAAGATTGTGTATGTCCAGAAAAGGCATGCAGAGATGTCTATAGCAACTTTATTTGTAATACCACCAAACTGGAAACCAACCAGAAGTCTATGAGCAGGAGAATGAGGACATAAATTGTGGTGTATTCATGTAATAAAATACTGTGCAGCAGTGAAAAAGAAGGGAATACAGATACATGCAACAGCATGGATGAACAGACATAATGTTGAGTCAAAGGAGCCAGACACTGATGGGCACATACTGTGTGATTCCATTTACGTACAGTTCCAAAATGATCAAATTGATCTATGAGGAAAGAAGTAGGAATAGTGATTGCCCTTGGGGAGAGGAGGGATTACTGAATGGGATGGGACATGTGGGAGCCTCCTGGAGTGATTAAAATGTTCTATACCTTGAATAGGTGGTGGTCTTACTTGTGGACACATATATAAAAATTCATTGGGTGTGACACTTATGATTAGTGCACTTTATTATATGCAAGGTATACCACCATAAAATAAATTTTTAAAAATTAATTAGGACACACCCTGGCTCTGCCATGTAATAGCTATGTGGCTACTGGCCAGTTGCTAAGTATCTCTGAGCATCATTTTCCTCATCTGAAAAGTGTGAATTAATGATACTGGACTCATAAGGTGGCTAAGGATTAAAGAAAGGATGAATTGTGCTCACCATGATGTCTGTCACATGTTAGGAGGCTCCCAATGACAAGAACATTCATTTCTTTCACTATAATGGTCTGTAGTCCAGAGCCCCTGGCTCTGACAGCACAGCTGGGAAGTCATGCTGAGTCCCTGCAGGTGTGCCAGAAGATGGCATTTCCTGTGACAAGGACATTGCTTCTAATCACACTCATAAAATTCCAGCTACACTTTTTATTGCAGTATAAGATTTTCTAAGCATAAGTGGAGAAATTTAGAAACTGTTAGATAAGGCTTGTGGGTGATACTCGAGGGAAATAAAAACCAAATAAATTTGCTGGCTGATTTTGAGGAGAAAAAAAGGTCATTCTCTGAGAATAATGCCAGAATGTGTCCCTGTAACCCTGAAAAATAAACACACAAGTTGGAAAATCACACACATTCAGATCCATTCCAAGAAAAAATAATAATTAAACTTTTAAAAACTAAAGAAAAAGAAAAAATCTCGCAGGCAACCAAAGAGACACAATATATTTCTTAAAAGGGAAGATCAATTCAGGTGACAGCAGATTTCTCATCTGGAACCAGGGAGGCCAGAAGGAAGTGGCACAACATTTTTCAAGTGCTGAAAGAAAAGCACTGTCAACTGTAAAGTCTCTGTCTGGGCAAATTACCCTTCAGAAATGAAGGGTAAATCAAAAGGTTCTTAGAAGAAAGAAACCTAAAAGAATTTGTAGTTGGCAGATATATCCCTAAAGATTGGCTAAAGGAATTCATCAAACAGAAAGGAAATGATAAAAGAGGGGATCCTGGACCATCCAGAAGAAAGAAGCAGCAAAGGAAAGAGCTGAAATATGAGTACACATGATAGACCATCTTTATAAGTCATATACAATGACAGAAACAAAAATTTGTAACACCGTCTGATACTCAAAACAATGATATTTGAAAGTGGGAAAGGCAAAGGAACCTAAATGCAAAGAAGGTTTCCACACTTCACTTGAAGTGGGAAAATGTTAACCCCAGTAGACTGTAAGAAACATACCCAGAGCAACTTCTACAAAAACTGTACAAAGAGATACACTCAAAACCCCTGTAAATATGGGCCAGCCCCAGTGGCCTAGTGGTTAAGTTTGGCACACTCTGCTTCAGCAGCCTGGGTTCAGTTCCCAGGCGTGGACCTACACCACTTGTCAGTGGCCATGCTGTGGCAGCGGCTCACATACAAAATAGAGGAAGATTGGCCACAGATGTTAGCTCAGGGCACACCTTCCTCAGCAAAAAAGAGGAAGATTGGCAACAGATGTTAGCTCAGGGCAACTCTTCCTCAGCAAAAAAGAGGAAGATTGGCAACAGATGTTAGCTCAGGGCAACTCTTCCTCAGCAAGAAAAAAAAAAAAACTTGTAAATAAATCAAGATAGAATCCTAAAGGTAACTCACAAGAAGGCAGGAAAGGAGAAACAAACTAACAATAACCAAAAGAAACAATGGCAGAGGGCATTACTGAAGCATTTGCAAAATCTGGGGAAATTCTCTTCCTGGATTCTTGGAAAGTTCTGCATCTCACAGCAGACCCCCAGTACAGACTCCAAGACAATAACTTCTCGCTGTCTGAAAGGTCCGCTCCAACCAGGGTGTCCCACAACGACCCAGAGGGAATGGATGTGGTTCCCTAAGTGACCTGAACTACTCTTAGCTTAGCAGCAGCCTTAAAACAAAATTAAAGGGCTTGCTTTTCGCTGTGTGAAGGCTGCTTGTGAAGGATGAGAAGACTTTGTGGCAGCAGGGATTTTGCATCTTGGGCAGGACCTCCCCGGCACAGAAGGGGGTTGCAGCTCAACCCACAGCAGGCTCCTGTTCACCAGGGGCTGGGACAGGAGGCTGGGAGAAGGAGCTGCAGGGCCCACCTGAAGGGTCACCACAGTGGGACCTACTGCTCTGTGGGGCAGGTGCCAGGACAGGGCAGTGTGAACTGGCTCCCCTGGCCATTCAGAGGCCTGTCTCCTGCTCCACACTCAGGACCTCTGCTGTTGTGGAAATAATGTTGGCCCTGCCATCAGACATGCCTGGCTTAAACCCTGGCATGGCCCCTTACTAGCTCTCTGTCCCCCAGTCCAGCATCCATCAAACAGAACTGACGCTGGTTTGGGGAAGTGCTGAGAGTGATAAATGAGGCAGCCCTGGGCCTACTGTGGTGGACCTCCAGTAAATGCTCCCCAAGGCCACGGTCAGGTAAGTGACTTGGATAGCTGTGGCCCCTGGGAGCCTCAATGCAGAAGGAAGAAGGTAGCAGCAAGTGAATCTCAGGGTAGGCACTGAGGCTGGTTGGCATTCAGAGCTCTAGGGTGGGGACAAGGGAAGCCAGCCCTGTGCCCTGAGCCCTGGGTGAAAACTGGGGGCTATCAGGGAATTCATAATGTGCCACAGGCATTACCAATGAACTCATGCTGGGCCATTGCTAAACAGATGAAAACAGAACCATGATGACTAGTGCTGGACATTCAGAGGCATGATTGTCCCCACGGAGGGAGGCCTCAGGAGGGAAGTGGGGCATGTGACCTAGTGTGGTCATGATGGGGAAGCAATACAGCCAAGTTGGCTTGGGTTCTGATGCCGTCTCTGCCTGTCCTTGGGCGAGGCTCCAAAGCCTCATATTCCTCCTTGGTCAGATGAGTGTGCTAACAGTCCCAAACTCACAGTGCTGTGGACGAGATTCAAAGAGAGACACATGCCAGGGCTCAGCCCAGCAGCTGGCTCATGGTGAGCACCAATAGATGTTGGCTATTACCATTACTGTTGTTATTGTTGCTGTCGCTGGGGAGTGAGCCAGGCAAGTAGTCATAGAACCAAGAGTACAAACTGAAATGTGTGCTTCAAGAAAGGAGGGTGTTAGGAGACACCAGGTTTCTGTTCTGTTACAGAGTGCATTTGTCCAGCCTGAATGTGTCAGGTTAAAAGGCCGAGGCGAGAGGGATGGCCTGGGGTCAGTGGTGTCCTGGTAAATGTTTAACAACCAGCTCTCTAGGGATAAAGAAAAGTTTGATTTGTAGCATTTGCCAATTTCCATAATGTAAAGACTCCCACCATATATGTCTTCAGACTACCAACATGTCATCACTGAACACGGAGTTGGGGAGGTCAGCTCTCCTGAGCCAGCAGAAGCCTGACCCAGCAGAACACTGACTGGGGTGGAGCAAGGTGTTTCCAAGAACCGCAGAAAGAGACTCCTGCCCTCCAGTCTCTCAGGTCTGTTATGGAAGACAGGAAAGCCTTAACCGTCCCCTTATGGAGTTTGTGTCGATGCTGGAAAAGCACGTGGAAGCAGTGCGGAGGCCCTGAGGTGTGAGCCAGGGAACCAGAGAGCATCCTATGGTTGGAGCCCATTCTGCAACAGATGGGAGAGGCTGGGCCGGGCTAGGACGGAGGGTAGGGCCCTGCCCACATGGCCTTCTCAGCCCTGTTAAGGAAAACAAAGGATAGCCATCAGATGCAGATGCGTGACACACTCAGATTTGTGTTTTAGGAGGATGCCTCTGAATGCTGGGTGGAGAAGGGCTCAGCTGGAGTCAGGAAGACAGGACAAGATTGTTGCAGTCATCTCTGTCAGGGATGGAGGCCTGGACTTGGTGGTGGCTGTGGGAATGGAAAGACACAGGTAGATTTGACAGAGACCTAGGCACGTAGACAGTGGGGAGACAGGGGAGGAGTCAGGAGATATGCTGCTGTGATTTCAGCTCGGTCCCTGGATGGATGCTGGTGTCATTCCCATGAGACAGCCCGGGGGGGCAGCAGCTCATGGGAGGGTCATGTGTGAGTGTGGGCCTGTGATCCCCCCCAGTGTAGATGCCCAACAGGACCAGAAGAGAGAGCCAGACAGGGAATGTAGAACAAATGGTAGCCGTCAGCATCTTAATGCCTAAATCCCAAACTGGACTCTAGGTCCTTGAGAAGAATTAGCCATATCTTATTTAGCACTTAAATTTAAGAAGCATTTTTGCTTGCATTATGTAGTTTTAACCTCTCAGCCATCCATGAGCTATGTGGAGCCAATATTTCGGTTTTGTAGCTGAAGAAATTGATGCTTGCAAAGGTTGTTATAACATCCTCCTTTCTCATTGATAGCCTTCAAAAGCCACCTTTGAGCTTAGTAGCTTTCCATGTAGGTTCTTAAGACTCCAAGATGCTCTCCTGGGCAGCAGACAGGAGTGTATTCACATAGCAGGAAAATTTTTGTCCTAGACGCAGTTGGAGTATGCCAAAATGCTAGAAGTGATTATTCGATATCTCTGTGGCTCAAAAAAAATCAACTCAAACAAGACCAAAAACAGACAAACAAAACTAAAAAAGGCCATGAGACTTTACAGAATTTTGTCCAAGTTTCTCGGAAATGTAATCAACATCATAAAGCTTTTAGACATTAGTTCCAAAGGAGATGCCTCTCTTCGCTGGATGTTTCTGGGCTTATTGTAGTATAATGGCCTTGGCAGTGGATTGTTTATGCAGAATTGCATTTGCTTCCCTAAAAGCCACTTTCTATAGATTTATGTTTTCTTCTCTAAAATTATATACAGGATCTTCAGGCCAAGGTGTGTGTGGATGTGTGAGAGCCTGTGAATCTATTTCAATGGAACAAGGTCAAGGAAAGTCAATTCCTATACTGCGTGCATGTCTAATAATAATATAAAAGTGCTTCTCTCCATCCTTTTATTTTTGACCTTGGAACAGTCTCTCTCAAGAGTTTATTAATAAGTACCTAGTATGGTGTTACTGGATGCTGAAAAACACTCCATGAATAGTTGGTGCATTCAAAATTTTATCAAGAAAAATCAACGTATTCAGTTTTATTTCTAGTCAGACTTTTTTCTTGCTTGGTGAGCTTTGAGGCTTTGTGCAAAATCCCTGACTTTTCTGAGCCCTCCTTGTGAGGATGACAATGATCAGGTGACCCTGTGACACATTCCTCAAAGTGCCTGGGGGCTGGCCAGTGAGGAGCTGGACCGAGGCTCTGTGCTGAAATTTGCCAATGTTGTGAAGGGTGTTGATTGTATTCAGGCAGCACCGTGCACATGGACTTAGAAGGCAGTGTAGCTCCCCAAGATGGCTGGAGAAACGAGGAAGGGAAGGGACAGCAGAGGAGTTTTCCTTGGCATATGGCAAGTACCCATCTGGTGTGAGACTAAAGTCTGTGGCAAGAGCCCTCTCCCCTTGTTGACCAGCCAGACTTTCTTCTGTCACCATTTGTGCTGAAGGATGGTCTCTAGTCTCCAAGACAACTATAAGTATGACAGGATAGGGTTTGACTTTTAGGAAAGGAAAACCTCACTCAGTGGACCAGCTTTATTCATTTTTAACTCATTGTTTATCAAACCTGCTGGCTTATGCACTTCTCTGCCCAGAGCCATTTCAGAAATGCCTTTCAGGAATAGGAGGCCATAAGGTGACCCCTTGTGTGCCACATGCATCTGTGCCTTTCTTTCCCTAGTGGTAGTGTCCCACTTCCACTTGGTGTATGTTTCTTGTGTGTATATCTGTGGAGGACATACAGTGTTGAGTTGTGTTCTAGTGTGGTGTGGCAGTGGAGCCTTCAGTAGGTGCCACGTGAAAGCTCCATCCTCAGACACTCAAGTGGAGCAGAGGTGGGTGCTCAGGAAGCAGTGAAGAGGACTCCTCTTCTTTCTTTCAGTCGTGGCGTCTCAGGTGTAGACTTCAGGAAGACCATATGTGTGCTTCCAGGTAAGCTGGTGCACGTGGCGTCTGCCCCACGGACTGTCACTCCTTAGCAGGAAGCAGGTCTGTGCCCATCGAGGAGCTGATCCAGCCAATGGTCCCCTCTGTATTCACCTCTCTTTTGAGGCTCTGGAGCCTTCATCCCAGTCTTCTGGCCTACTTTCCCAGGGATCTCCCCACCTGGGCCACTGAAGGGGGTCAGCAACTAACGGAGAGGCCAGGGTGGAGGAGGGTCTGGCTATTAGGGGGAGACCACAGAGTTGGGCTTCCTGATCCAGATACTCCATTGTGGTAAAACCTTTCCTTCCAGTGCCAGCCACTTTTTTTAAATTAAAGAATATGGTATTTCTCTGCAACAATAGTTTTAATGGCCATGTGACAAATCAAGGCCAATCCAGACCTCCCCGTGTTTGATTTAAATCACTAGACACACATTTTAGCAGACAATTGCTAAGTATATTCTTAGTGAGCTTGGATTTTATCTGAAAAAATAGACAAGAATGGTTTAATGAGCATTAGCATCATGGCATGGAGCATTTTGCTTGTCACTTCTAGTTCTCACATTTTATAACATCTTGATCTACAAATTAGACTGCGGGATTCTAGTCCGAGCTGCATCAGGGCCAAGGAGAGTAGAGGGAATTCAGACAAGATAAAGGCTTGTCTTGATTGTTTCCTCCTCTTCCCAGAACCGCCCAGAAGGAACATTTCATGTTAACGTTGCCCAGGGAGGTCTTCACTTTCCACTCTCACCCCTATAACGGAGCCAAGGATTGAAATTGCATGGAAAGAGATGACATGGCAAAGAGACACATTAGAATCCATCTCGCAAGCTATAAATTGCTTGTCTGAGGCTCTGTAAGCCTGGAATGGACTGTTCTCGCGGCATCTTTTGCCCAGGGTGTGTTTACATTCCTTTTCCTTGACCTACGAGTCTGTGCTCACTGAGGACAGGGGCCACCACCAACGTGTGACTGCAAAGGGGATGCTCCTGGGGCTCCAGGTCTCCTTCCCTCGAAGTTTTGAAACTGCCACTAACTCTCAACTCAGAGACCTGCCTGAGGTCTTTGCTGCCTGTGCATGGTCAGCACCTCAAGGCCCCCAAAGGTGTCTCCCCCAGATGCTCTGAGCCCCTCCTGGGCTCTCTCTCCATTTTCCATTGATCACAGCCAGCTGTCAGGAAAGGCTGTGAAAGGCATTCACCCCACACCATAAGGGATGGGTGTGTCTCCCCAAATCCCTCTCCCAGGGGAATTTTATTTTCACAGGCAAGTCCTTAAGCTTACTAGGGGTATTGTAGAAGATCCAGGACTTTATTCTGGGATGCTTGCAGCAGTGCCTGGGGCTGTCTTGGGTCTATCTTGTCACATGTGGCTCAGGTTGGTCACCCAAAGAAAAGAAGGATAAGAGAACTGAAAGTCATGTCACTCTTCCTGAGTGCAAGGCGTGTTTTATAAGTTAACTCACCAAATCCTCAAAAAGCCTGCAAGGTGAGTGTTAGCCCCAATTTACAGAGTAGGAGATGATGCTCAGAGAGGTTAGTAACCTGCTCAAAGTCACACAGCTAATAAGGCACCGAGCCTGGATTTGGAACCCCGTCCACTTGAATCTGAAACCCGCCATCTTTCCACTGTCTCACTCTGCTTACCTGGGGGCATGAGGCCACCATCACCAGTTTCCAGACGCAAGTCTGTCTCAGATGCCCCCACCCCAGGAAGGTTAGTCTGCTAATGGGCTTCATGTTCCAGAAGATCCAGGCCCCTTGATACATCACAGCTTTGTGGTTAGTGATCACTCCCCTCCATGGAGCTGAGGCCTAGGCCTGGTACCTCTGGCCCTCTGAGGGGACTGTGGAAGCACATCTGCCATCCCCCACTGGCACCTCCTGCCCCAGCACCGGGATAACAGTGTACCTTCACCGCTGCTGCTCACCGTGTCTCAGCATTGCTCAAACACAGAGGTGAGGTGTAAGAGCTTGTCACGGTTTGCTTCTCTCCTCATCTCTGTTGTCAACCAAGCCACAACACCATTGCATTTGACTGCAAAACAAGTGACAACAATTTGCTTTGAACTCCTGATTACCGAGAGGCAACCCATCCATATTTTCTTTTGCTCCTAAGGTGAGGACAACACTCCTCAAGGTCCAGCAAAGGCCCACAGGGTCAGTCCCACCTGCTCTTGCACCTCTTTCACTCTCTCTCCCTCCCTCTCTCTCTCTTCTTAATGGGAGTCCGTCAGCCCTTCCTATTCCCACATTTCCAACTCCACAAGGCCTTTGCACATGGTGTTTCCTCCGCCTGGAATGCTGCCCCCTCCCTCCCCGTTCACATGTTCAATTCTTTTTCTGCTTTCAGACCTCCACTCCCTGACCGCAACTCCATCATCACAGATTGTCATCAAGTGAGTTTGTGTTCATTTGATGTTTACCCCACTGGATTATAAGCTCCCTCCCTGTTTTTGCACACCGTGTTGTCCACGGTTTCTGACGTATAACAGGTGCTTAACAAATATGTCTTGAGTGGCTGATTACATGTTTCATTCTTACAACAATCCTATGAGATAAGACTCCCCCTTTTGCAGGTGAATAAATGGAGACTTAGGTTGCGTTGAGATTTAAGGCTCAGTTCTTCTGTCTCACGCTGGTGTTTGTTACCCAATAATAACTCTGTGCCCTGACTCCTCAGTCCCCCCATTGGCCTCCTCACCTTGGCTTCTGGATTAAGGCTGTCCAGCTCCTCTTTGTAGCACATGGCTATCTGTTGCTGAGATGTTGGCTCCTCGTTCAGGCATCTGCCTTCCCTGATGACTGCAAGTCCCCCAGGGACAGGAGCCTTGTATTTGGTCACCTCCTTCCCCAGCACCTGTCACTATACCTGCCTAGTACATTGTGGGTTCTTGGTAGGAGTTTGGGAAGCCCATTCCCCTCTGTTTCAGCCAGGCCTCTATGGAACACCAATAATGGAAAACCCAACCTGACCTGGCTTAAAGAAAAGAGAATGTATTAGCTTGTGTAATTGAAGAAGTTCAAGGGTAGTCTGGCTTCAGGTACTGCTGGATTCAGAGTTCAAACTATACCTTCAGGACTCAGTTTCTTTACTTTCCATTGCTTTCTGCTGATGGACTGCAGTTTCAAACTTCTCACAATAGCAAGATGGCAGCCAGAGCTCTAGCCCCTCCCTTCTCTCAATCACATATCCTTAGAAGCCACCCCACTCCCAAGGGCTGAACAAAAGTCCTAGGCATGGCTCACATTGGCCTGATTTAGGGTCACCTGTCCCTCCGTGGCCTAATCACTGTGCCTGGGAGGAGGGGAGGACACCTGATTAAAGCAAAACCCACTCATGGAGCTGAGAGTCAGGTCAACTCCACCAAAGAGTAAGAGCGGGGAGTGGGGAGACATGGTTTCCCAAATACTGGGGTACTGTTTTACCAGGAAGAGGGTGAATGAATGCTAGGCCCTGAAAGCAAGATTTCCACTGCAACCTCTTTTTACACTTTCCCAAACTGACCT
This sequence comes from Ceratotherium simum simum, assembly GCF_057802395.1. Lineage (NCBI taxonomy): Eukaryota > Metazoa > Chordata > Mammalia > Perissodactyla > Rhinocerotidae > Ceratotherium > Ceratotherium simum. Next base: position 42,938,778 of record NC_141904.1, read on the forward strand.
GACACCTCCTCCAAACTTGCCTAGCCCAACACTGTTACTGTCCTTTGCAAGGATAGAGACTGATTGATTCCCCCTTCCTCGCATCCCTTCCCGGAAGACTTCATCACACTTGGAGCTGCAAACAGATCCTGGCACCCTCCCTCTCTGAGCGGGGAGGGTGAGTCAGCTTCTAGCTGCTGCCTACATGGTTGTGCTGCTCTGAAAAATCCCAGCTAATGTGGGACCGACGGTCTCCTGAGTGAGGACCATTCCATCCAAGCTTAGAGCCAGACTTTCAGATACCCAGAGTCAGAAATCAGGCCCTGATAAGAGGGGCAGGACCCTGGAGGGCCTCCTGATCCTCTGCCTTCAGACTTGGAGAATCCAGCCTTGCTTTTTAAAGTCAGTCAGAGGAGAGAATTCCCCAAAGCCCCTGACAGTACTTCTCCGGGGAGCTTGGGGAGGTTTTTGAGAAGTGTGTAGGCAGAGGCTGTGTATACAATCCAGCCACTGGTTACAGCTGCCACACACACAGAAGCAACACACACACGCAGAAGCAACACATGCACTCTCACAAACGCATAGACGTGTACTTGCACATATACACACACACCACAAATACCGGCTCTCTGCCTTCGTCTCTTCCTTGCTCTCCCTCCCTCTCCCCATTCCCTTTTCCTCTCACATAGTCGCAATATACTCTCACGCAATGTTTTTCTTACATACTCCACAGTATGGAGTACTGTGGCACAGTATGCCTCCCTCTTCTCTCCTCCTCCTCTTTTTCCTCCTCCCTCTCTTTCCCCATCCTTCTTTCTCTCACACACATAAACATGGTACACCTAGTGTCTTGCTCTCTGGTTCTCTCACACATACACACTTCTTTTCTCTCACACACGTATAAGCTGTACAACATAACACCTCTCCCCTCTCTCCCTCTTCCCTAGTCCCCCAACACACACACACACACACACACACACACACACAAATATATCCCACCCTGAGCCCTGAGACCATATCTGTGACCACTGACCCTTCAAAGGTTGACCTCCGTGAGTTTTCTCAGGTCATTCCACCTCTGGATATGCCCCCAAACGGCAGTCGAATCCTAAACTTACATTCTGTCTTCAAAGATTGGACTCACGCTCTCATGGAGTGCCTCAGATAAGAAACTATAGACAGAGAAGGGAAGTGATCTGACCATGGCCACACAGCCAGTATAGGACAGAAGTAGGGATGGAACCCAGCTCTCTGGACCTCTAGGCTAGTGTTTTTCCATGTCTCTCTTCTGACTTAAAGTGCATCTCCATGTCCTGAATCCTCGCTGTGTAATAAGGGAGACACTGTGAGGATGAAGTCACATTTAGCATATGACAAAGGCAGCACGATAAACTGATGGGGAGATCTCTGCAAATGATTTTGAGTCCATCGGTTGAACTCCTGTCCAACAAAACCCTCATCTAAGTGACCAAAGAAATCAAAGGTTGTTTTTAATGTGTCTGTGTTAGCTTTGGCCGTAGGGGTGGCCATCCCAGGCCAGAATTTCTGCATGATTTCATGAATAGCCGCATAGAGGGGTGTCTGGACCAGCCCCAGGAGAGCTGCTGTGACAGCAGCCTGGGAAGTGGGGTTCATTCCAGCAGATTCTCCCAGATCCCCCCACCTCAGAGCAGTAGAGCTGAGAACACAGGCAAGGATGAAGCATTGGGCAAAGGCATCAACATCTTTGAAATGATGAAAACTTTCTTTGCCAGGCAAAATGACAACTGTAGGAAAAATCTGGGCACTTTGAGATGCAGCATCTGTGCTGCTTGGCAAAGCCCCTGGTTTACTGTTTGGGTGAAGCAGTTCGCTTCACTCATCGTCCTAACTCCTTGCTTTCTGCATCATCGTGCCTCGATATCAGCGGCCCTGCCAACACTCAGAAAAAAGGCTCATCTGTTGCCATGGAGGCTTTCAACTTCTTCGAGGCCGGGCCTTGAATCTCTGCCTTTGCAAATAGATTCCACTACCAACAACACAAAAAGCTTATGGAAATGGGAAATTACTTTTCTGTATAATAGCTAACATTATTGAGAGCTTACTCTATACTGAATTACTGCTCTAAGCACTCAGTTACCCTCATAACAACCCCATAAAGCAGGTTTACTGCACCCATTTTACAGATGCAAAAACTAAGGAAAGAGAAGTCAACAAACTTGCCCAGGGTCTCACAGCTAGAAATTGGAGGAGTCAGGATTTACACCCAGGCAGGCTGGCTCCGTGGTTGGCACTCCTGCACTATGTATGATGCTCTGAAGAACTCGGAAGTCTGCAGACTTTCTAAACGATGGGTTCTGGGGTGCTTAGTTGAATCCTGGTCAGTGGTTTCAATTTTGGTGAGAAAAAAAAGCCCCCTCTAAAAGTAATTTATTCAAGGCTTCTCTCGAGAGATACTTTTGGCTCTATACAGATGGAGTGGCTCTTTCTATTCAAAGCCCTTAAGTCCACCATGGTGGATAATGCTAAAATAAAACACCCTCTTCAACCTACACACACGAGATCTTTGGCCAGGCTCCCATTCTGGAGGTGGGGATTGGTAGCAAATGTGCATGATTTCCATCCCTGAAGGAAGTGTCCCGCAGCGTGGCACCTGGAGCTCGGAGCCTCCTGAGTTTCTTTGTAGGCAGAGATCTGCAGGGGCCTGGGAATGCTGCAGAACCCTTTTGGAGGTCCCTTCTGCTCGAACTTGGACATGGGAGAGGGAATTTGTGATCCTCTATTGACGGCGTGGACAACAGGGCTGGAGATGAGCCCTTGCAGAAGATGAGCTCGGTGACTTAGTGAGAACAGAAATGTTGCTAGAGGAATTCAGCCAGAAGATTGTTGGGGAATTCTAGTATTCCTTATCTCATCTGTCGAAGCAACCATGGAAACTCCAATCCAAGTTTATTACCGCACTCCCCTGTAAATCAGAGCTGCTAGTACTGTCACCACCAAAATGAAAAGTCTTAATAAATGGGTAGGTCCGATGACTTGCATTTGGCCCTGTCAAAGACCACTCCATGATTTGTACTTATTTTTCGAGTCAAGCAACAGCAGCAGCGTTTTTTGGAGATTTATATTTGAACAGAAGTTCATTAACTTCATGTTTGATTTGCAGGCTATAAATTTGTTTTCATTTTTGTAAGAAGTGGCGATTGATTTTTGCATGAAAATGAGTGGATGAGGCATGCGCCTTTTCAAAGTTTGTGTTTATATCCTGTATATGTGAAGAGAATTTATTTCTAATGCAATACATTCCATAAAAGTGTAAGCAGAATTTTGCACATATGCATTTGTCTGGAAGAAAGGGACCCATGGGCAGAGGATGCAGTTAGTTGGCAGTAGGCAGAATGGAACCAATTTCTTCCTTTCCTCCTTAACACCCTCAGTGTATCTGTAGGTCCTTTCCTCAGTAAGTGCTATATAAACAGTAGTGCACTGTAAGCAGAGTACCCTGGGTCCTCATGAATATTCTGAATCATGCACTCAAACACACAGACAGAGATAGTGTGATGACTTGCAGAATCTTCTGCCTACCGCTTCATAATAAAGGCATATGCACATTCTTCAAAATCCTGCCCAGACTCTTTAGAGAGAGGCTTCCCCAAATCTTTCCTATCAAATGTTCTGCTCCCTTCTCTTTGTGTGTGTGTGTGTGTGTGTGTGTGTGTGAGAGAGAGAGAGAGAGAGAGAGAGAGCAGGAATCTCGAGTCAAGAACTCACGTTTTATTCAGCTCCAGAATGAAATGTTATCTGAAAAATCTACTCTGGTTTTGGACAGAGAACAGATTGGCCGAGCTGAGAGCTGGGATTTGGAATCGCACTGGACAGTTAGGCTGCTTTTCTTGTAGAACTTTCTTTCCTGGTGACCGCCTGAATTTGCGTTGCCTACGTAGAAGGGAGGGGGACTCACAGCAGACCAGACGGGATGTGCAGGGGGCACATTTCAAGCAAGTGCCTGGGATTCGAAATAAATGTTCTGTGATAGCTCCTTTATAATCCACATGGTCTGAGAAAAACGTTATCCGTGTTTATTATTAATAGTGCCTTGCAGACGAGATGGTGCTAATATTTGAGCACTAAAATATGCTAAGTACTATAATTTGGTGCACTACAAGCATGATCTCTTTTGATCCTTTCAAGAGGTGTGGGGTGGGGATGATGCCCATTGCTCGTAGAAGCAAAATAACTTGCTTGTGGCCACAACTAGCAGGCGGTCATGTCCACTCCATCACCCCATAGCTATATTTACACACGCTGGAGTCAAGATGAGTTGGGTAAAACATGTACACACACCCTTGTGCACCACAGGGAAGTGTGCCCGCTTGCTCTTCCCAAAAAGTTCCTCTGAGATTTCTCTTCCACTCATTCCTTCCCCTCTGTCTAGTCTCCTGCTGTGGGAAACATGTTTTTGTTGAGAACATTTAGCAAAGCAAACACGATGGTTTGCCTGACCAAAAAGCACAAGGTGAAACCACATCTTGGGTTTTTCTGTATCACAGGATTTTGCAAAGTAAGAAAGTAAAAAAAAAAAAATGTAAAAATCGATATGACATTTCCTCCACCAAGTTTTATTAAACTGGGCAGCTTTAAATGGATTTTGGTCCCTCTCCCTCCCTGTTGCACACGTGTTGATGGGTTTTTCTCGGCTTGGCTGTCTGAGATTTCACAGCTCTCTGTCACCTCCCTTCTGAAGCTGGTAATAGAAAAGGCGATGGCACTGTGCTGTTCCTTCACTCCGGGATTGCTCTCCGCCCGGAGCCCTGTGTCTTCCTAAGAAGCATTCCTGGGCTTTTCTGGCCATGAGGACACAGACTGAAGATTTGGGGGCTCCATTGCCTGTGTCCTGGCATTTAATTCTCTCTCAAGACACTTGAACTAGATCTGGGTGGAAGAACTTGGCAGAAAGAAAACCACTGCTTCTGGTAATTTTAATAATTAAACGACGTTGACCTGTCCTTTATTTCACAGTTTACTACTATTGACTATTCGCTATAATCTTTATTATAGGCTGCCTGGTTGTTGTCATTGATGTTTTCCAACAGAACCGGCTCATTTTTGTCCTTTTGCTGCAATAGTTTTCAGCATTTTGCATATGAATATCTGTGTAAATGTTAAGAAGTGAATTTTAAAGGACATATTGAACTATTGGTTCCATTTCAAAAATATGGGGGGAAAAAGTATTTCTTCTCTCTTTATTGATTGCTTTACCAAAACAGGTGGAATTTTATTCTTCTGCTGATAAAACAGAAAGCTGAAGTGGTGAGAGTGTTGTAGTTGGAGCTGCCTTCTCTGCAGATGTGCCGTCTCTGACTCTGTGGCTCGACTCCTTAGTTTATTCCTGTGGGGAGTGGGAAAGGGCGTCTGAATTTAAAGACATTGACTTATTCCAAGCTAACTCTACACACTGGCTTGTGAGGCAGCAACTGATGAGACATGTATGTCCTTGGGTATGGTGTTGGTTAAGCTTGGATTTTTCACAGAGCAAACACAACATGATAACTGTCCATCACCCAAAAGGGACATTAAGAGATTTCTCAGGGCCCTAAAGCTAAGAACTAAATCCTCAGATCTTTTATTTATTTAATTTTATTTTAATCAAAGTCATAAATATACATACTTAAAAATGTCAACTAGTTCTCTTGATTTATTATAAAAAACAATAGTCCCTTGCGCCACCCCCAACCCATTCCTGCTTTCTAAATACAGCCATTTTCAGCTTTTAGCTTTCTTTTGATATTTATCTCCAAATTTGTAAATAGCTTGCTTACATTGCTGGGGTTATTTTAGATTTTTATCTCTTCATTTCCTACTGTGAAAATGTTTTATTCTCTTATACTTCCAGGCTCCCAACACATACACATCCCCCTTCCCTCCATTCTCCCAGTGTATGTATAACATAGTCTTTGTTAGATCAGCTTTCAGTGTTTTATTATTGTGACTATAAAAACAGCTGTCTGGTATTGCTATTGAGTGATCCAAAGTCGTTCTGATATTTGATCCTTTGCACATAGCTTCTTCCCCCCCTCCGAAAGTTTGTAGGATCTTCTCTTTGGTCTCAGTGTTATAAAATTTCACAACAATGTACTTTCGTTTGAGTCTTTTTGTCTTCCATTGTACTGGGCTCTTAGAGAGCCATTTCACTTTGGAAACACAGCTCTTTCAAGCTTGGGAAATTTTCTTGAATTATTTCTTTTGATTATTTTATTTCTTCCTTTTTCTTTTTTCTTTTTTTGGTTCCTCCTGGAGCACAGCTATTGGACCTCACAGATTAATCCTCTAGTTTTCTTTTTCTCCTAAATTCTCTCTTTGTCGTTTTGTTCTATTTTCTGGAAGGTATCCTCAACTTTATCTTCCATCCTATCTACTAAGTTTTCAATTTCCACAATAATTTTTTTTTTATTTCTAAGAGTTATTTTTGTTACTCTGTTCCTTTCAGAGTGTAATGTTGTTGCTTCATAGCTGCAATATATTCGCTTATTAGTATTTTTGAAGTTTTCTTCTCCTTTGAGTTTCTTTATTCTGTTTATTTTGGTATTTATCTTTAATGATAGACACTTTGCTCAAGTATCCAATGATCTAGCATGGTCAGTTCGTCTTTAAGAGTGATGCACTGAAAGCTGATTTGAAGACCAGTGGGCCTGGGTGGGGCTTGTTGGCTAGTGGGCTTCAGCCGTGATGATCTGGCTGGGTGGTTTTATTGGGGGAACTGTCAGTTGGTCTTTACTTTGGAGTTGGTTAGTTTCCCCAGAGAGAAATGTTCCCGTCTTCTGCTGGGGATGCAAGTTGGGCAGCCAGTTTAGGGGAGCCCAGTGGCAGATGGGGGCCAACACCAGACCCAGCATTCAGCATGGGGGCTGTCACTCGACCCATCTGTTTTCTGTGGGCGTCCCTGCCGCTAATCTGCCTGGAGCCTGGTCCAGATGTCTATATCAGTCTTTCTAGAAGTAAACTTTGAGTCTTCTGCCAAGATGGAGGAGGGCAGTTGCCTGGCTGAACAGAGTGGAAAAGGGAACCTGGGGGCCCAACTGCTTCAACTACCTGCACGCCCACTTCCAAAGGTAACTGATGCTTGGAATTCCTGAGCCTTGATGGGGTTCTGATGTGTGCGTCGGGATTCAGCTTCTCAGGGTACTGAGTCATGTACTTATGTTCATCTGTTTTCCAGCTTCCCAGATGCTGGAAAGCCCCTGTAGGAGTTTTGGCTTTTGTATTTTTATTATTTTATTATTATTTATTTTAATAGGATTTAGGAGAGAGCAGAAGTAAATGCATGGGTTTAATTTACCTTGTTCAATTGGAAGCAGATCCTTGACTCCTGCTCGCAGTGGTGGCATTTGGGCCACATGAACATCCCTAGGAAACTACAACACTAGTCTCAGGTTGTGAAAGTGTCTCGAGGTTTCATTTCTCTATGGCGGCCAGAGGGTCACCTCTGACATCTCAGAGTTGATCCACCCTAGAGGAGGGCAGGGCTGGGGGAGATCTGATAGGGGCTACAGCAATGGCTTGCAAACTTATTTTGACCCGCTTTAAGAAGTTCTGTTTAATCTCACAATCGATCGAGGAAACAGATACATACACTTCTACATATAAAACTGATGTGTAGAAAAGCAGAAGTTTGGCAAAATACTTACCCTTGCTACAGGCAGACACTTAGGTATTTCAATTCTATTATTTTTTTTTTTAATGATGGACTTGACCCACTAATGGGTGGCAACCAGAAGTTTGAGAAGCACCTGAGGTCACACCTGCAGCACCATCACCATTATCGTCATCTTCCGGCTTTAAAACTTTCCAGAGTTCTCCGTCAGTCCCCAAACATTGCACTCGAGACCCTAAGCGCCTGGCTCCAACCTGTCAAACCTCATCCCACAGTGCACACGCGCAGAGCACGTATGCTTCTCACAGCGGAGATTCCAGCATGCTTTCTGCCCCCATCCTCCATGTACTTCTACCCTTTTCTGACAGTGTTTTCTCTGCCTGAGCACCCTCGCCCCCCTGCCCGCACCCTGGAGAATTCTACACACCCTGTAAGACCCGGATGAAACAGTAGAGCACCTGTGAAATTTCCCCTAATGCTCAAGCTCAGAGTCCCAGGAATTGGGCTCAGACAGGACATGTGTGTTTTTCATTTGTATTGCAAAGCTAAACTATGGCCATACAAGAATAGTTAGGAAATAAGGAATATACCAAGGAGAAAATATGATGTCAAATGTATTTCACCACCTGGAGATAATCGCAGTGAACATTCTGGTGTTCATCCTTCCCATTTTTTCTCAGTGCATACATTGCTCTGGGTTTTCCTGGTTTTGCTTTGCTTTGTTTTGATAGAAAATTGGATTATTAATGTCAGAATTATCTAGTAACCTTTTCTACCTAGCAACAAATGTCAGAAATATTTTTATGTGAAAAAATATTCTTCTAAAACATAATGCTACAGTATATCATCGTAGTATGCTATGGTAAAGGTAAACTGTAATTTATTAAGCAGTATCCTACTATTAGATATTTAATTACTACCTTTTTGACTAACTATGAAGCCTTGTGAGCCTTGTGCTCACCTTTGCAAACCAGTCTAAATACTTCTAAGCACTTTGACTGGATTCTAGATACGTACTGCCAAGCCCCTCTCCAGAGAGAACAAACTAGTTCAAATTCTCATGCACAGTGGGAATGCCCGTTGGGCTACATGCTGGCCTCTTCCAGATGTTATCATTTTTTTATTTCCTTTGAAATTTTAAATTTTAGTAAGATAATATGTATCAGTCATTTGCTTTATAGTTCCTACCGTTAGTGTCTTAGGAAGGCTTTCCAGAAACCCAACATTTAGACTACTCTTGCTTGAGTCACCCCAAATAAAATGCTATTCCCCATTTTCCCAGTGAAAAGATGAAAAAAAGTGGAATTCTTCTGTCCATCTTTGATACATAAACTTTGAGAGGTATAGAAGAAGTAATCAAATACCTACTTATAAAATAAATGTATTAATACAGTGACATGTACACCTTTAAAATCCCTCATTAAGTATAATCACATATTAACTGGGAACCGTTGCCCTTTCCTCTCTCATTTCATGAGCCGTTTGTCCTGAAGCCCTTTGTTTGTGTCTTCGACGTCAGCATTCTCATCATCATCAGAACCACTCTGGGTCATGTACTGTGGTTTCCCCCGCACAGCAGAGGCACTTTCGCCTGAGTTACTTTATCTACGTATAGCTCTGCCACTGACATTTTTAACTCAAGCCACAAAGAGACAGTCTCATAATATTAGCTTTTCAATTTATCTTGAATGTGTATTTTGTTGTTCTCCACAATGAAATAACTTACTCTATGCTTTATTTTAAGATTTTTACTTTTACTAAAGATGTGCTAAAGAGTTTAAAGAGTCAAGGCTTGTTATGAAAAACACAGCCTTTCAATGTTTCTTCATCGTTTCCCTCTCCCGCCACCCTCAGGGCAACCATTTTTATCTCTTTCACTTATTTTCATGATAAAATTGTCCTCCGTGTCTCTATATAGAATGCCTATATTGTTGCTCGTTAATTGTTTAGTTTTAGACATTATCTGCTACTTCCCACCACGGAACAAGAGGATTTAGCCTCTTCCAGCTCACACCCCTCCCTTCCCATCCCCTTACCTATCAGTAGTGAATCTTAATTCAATGCTTCATTATTATGTCTGTTTAAATGCTGTGCCCAGCTGAACCATGTACTAAATTGTGGTTAATGTTTTTCTACTTTTTTTGTGTGTGCGGAGATCAGCCCTGTGCTAACATCTGCCAATCCTCCTCTTTTTCTTTTTTTTTTTTTTTTGCTGAGGAAGACTGGCCCTGGGCTAACATCCGTGCCCATCTTCCTCCACTTTATATGGGACGCCGCCACAGCATGGCTTGCCAAGCAGTGCGTCGGTGCACACCTGGGATCTGAACCTGCAAACCCTGGGCCACCGCAGCAGAGCACGTGCACTTAACTGCTTGTGCCACTGGGCCGGCCCCAATGTTTTTCTACTTTTTTATAAATTTTTTTAAATTGTGAAATGTGTCATACCTACCAAAGAATGTATATAACATGTATTTATACAGTTTAAAGAACAGTAAAGTGAATATGCAGGTTAAGGAAAACAACCTTTCCACAGTCACATCCCCTCCTCTCCTCAGAGGCATCTCTCCTTAAAGTCTGGGTCAATCATCTTTTCTTTATGGTTTCATCACTTCCGTAGATATCCCTGAACAGTACTAACTGAAAAGGGTCGAGGTTAGACAAGTTACAGTGTAAAGCAGGGGTCAAGGAGCACGTGGACGTTTTAGGTAGCTGCACTGGACGTGCGACCGTCAGACTATCTGCATTATAAGTCATGAGACCAGAAGGTTCCCCATGCCAGACTCACCTACATGTGAAAAGAATACAAAACAGCTGGAAACTCCACAATGCGATAGATGTTTTATTTCTTTTTAGACAGAGTTATTTAAGAGGAATTTTTTTGGGGGGGTGGGGGGCATTGTGTGGAGATCTAATATGCAAGTGGTTCGAATTTTCATGTTTATATGTTTGTTACCAATGCCTACCTTTGTAAAGTCAGGGAATTTTTTCTGAACAGTATCTTCTTTGGGGGTGTCTGTTGTGATTTTCTTTATGTCTGAGTTGCAATTCACTTTTATGAATCTTCCTGGTGCATCTGGGGAAAAACATGCCCTTTCTATTTCAAAGATATGACATATAATACATACTGGTTTTTGTATATATATTTCCGACGAAGCTGATAGTATTCACTCTCTCTCTGTTTTTACTTAGATTTGTCTGTTTGATCTGTCAAAGTATGAGAGAGCTCTTAAAATCTCCCACTGTGATTTGTTTTTAATTTCTCTTTGTTTTTCTAACAGATTTTGTTTTATGTATGTCAGTCTTATTACTCAGCCTTTTGTAGCTTCATTATGGGTTATTCCCTTTATCAATAGAAAAATAACCATCTTGCTTGTTTAATGGATTTTTCTTTAATTTTATTTTATCTACGTTGCTCTCTTTTCTTGGTGTTCACCTGATGCTGTCTGGCCCTTTCCTTCATTTTTAATCTTCTCTATGATTTTTTGACATGTCTTTTGTCAACAGCATATAATTGAGTTTTGATTTTTTTTATGTTTTCAAGCATCTGTCTATTAAATATGGGCTAACCCTACTGACCTGTATTATGATAACTGATATGTCTATCACCTTGATATGCTTTATCAATACATTATGTTGCTATTGCAGCCTATGCTCTCAATATTTTTTTAATTGGATGGTGGGGGTAGAGGGGGCAACTAGTTGTGATACCCAGATATTTCCCCACTGATAAATTCTGCAAATAGTTACTGAATACCTGCTGGGTACCAGGTACCAGGCCAGATTGTTGTATCTGGAGATACAACAGAGAATATGACCCAGCTCCTGCCCCATAGCAGGGCCGCCTTCGTAGGCATACAGTCACTCCATGGCTCCAAGTTGGGTGTAATGCTCTGCTGCTGTTGTCTTGAAATTCTTAATAATTTTTTAACAAGAGGATTTATATTTTACTTCTCCACTTGGCCCCACAGATTATGTGGCTAATCCTGTGTATAAGAACATAAAGTTGGGGCCAGCCCAGTGGCGTAGTGGTTAAGTTAATGCACTTCGCTTCGGCAGATTCGGATCCTGGACGCGGACCTACACACCGCTCGCAAGCCACGCTCTGGTGGTATCCCACATGCAAAATAGAGGATGATTAGCACAGACGTTAGCTCAGGGACAATCTTATTCAAGCAAAAAGAGGAAGATTGGCAACAGATGTTAACTCAGGGGCAATCTTCCTCACCAAAAATAAAAGAACATAAAGCTGTGTAAGAGACAGAAAACTGGAAGTTTCAATATTGTGTAATAAATACCCTAATAGGAATCAGCAGAGGGGACTGTGAGAGCACAGACGGGCGTCTCACCTGTGTGGGAGGTCTTCTGGATACAGCTTATCTCCCCGCTGAGTGAGATGAGGGGTAGGAGTTGGCCTGGAGGAGTGGAGGAGGCAGAGGAAATGGCACAGGCAAGGTCAGAGTCTTTAGACAGCATAATGTCTGTTGCCAGAGCAAAAATTATAGGTATCCCTGAACAAAGCTAACTGAAAACGTCAAGGTCAGAAGAATTATCATCTAAGTAGGAGCAAGGGTCAAAAAACATTCCAGATATTGGTACCAGATGCTAAACTGAATGGCTGTCTGCATTTTAAGTGTTGCTGACAAGCCCCTTCTAGAATTGACCATCATTTTATACCAGGTCTTATGCCAGGGTAATGGGAGTTGAGTCTGAGAGAGACAAATAAATGAAGATTGCTAAGGGTCTGGAATGCTGTCATAGAAATTTCTGCCTTTATCCTGAGTTAATGGGGAGCCATCTTTCTAAACTAGAAAACTGACTACATCAGTGTCCCACATTTGAGAATGGTCATCTGGCTTCAGCATGGAGCTTACCTTAAAGGAGTGAGGGGAGAAGCTGGGCTGAGCAGACTAGTTAGGAGGCTTTGCGTGACTATCCACGTGAGAGATGATGGCAGCTAGAGAGAAAGTGTTAGCAGAGGAGGTGAAGTAATAATCTTGTTTCAGCCAACATGCAGGAGGGAAATGCTACACACTTACTTATTACTTAGCTGTGGTTGTAAGAGGAGGGGTTAGTCAAAGATGACAGGGGTGCTGTGAAGTCACTGAGGTAGGGGATGTAGGACCACACCCTTGTTTGTGTGAAAAAAGACAGTGTGTTGAATTTGAGGCATGTTGCATTTGAGGTGGGAGACATAGGTGGAGATATCCAATGAGCAGGAGAGTCTGGAGTTTAGCAGATAAACATAGAAGAGATGCCAGCTGAAGCCACAGGGTCGTCCCTGGGTTCACACTACTCCTCGTATTGGGAGAGTTCAGAGATGGGGGTCTGAGAGTGCTGACATTCAGATGGGCAGAGGAGGAGTCTTTACAAAGGGCTGAGATTGAGAAAGAAGAGTCAGAGATAAGGAGAAACTAGCATTTTGGAAGTCAGAGTATTATGGAAGCCAAAGGAAGAAAGGCATTTCAGAAACAATGAAGAAGTCAAACATATAAACTATGGGCTGAAACAGCAAAGTGGCTCTTTGACTTAGCAGGGAGGCCTTGGAACCTTGGGGAGAGCAATTTCAGTGGAATGGACCTTGGATTGTTTGCAGAGGGAGTGGGAGGTGAGGTTAAAATGGATTGGATGCCGTAGACACCTGGCTGCTAAGGAGAGAGGTGTAATAACTATATTTCCTAGTTGTCTATCTCATGCTTTGACATCTGGGGTCTTGCTGACCCTGAAGAGACTACTAATTCCTCAAGATAGTAAACAATTCACCTATGAGTACTCCCTTCAAATGCAACCCAACCGATCCAGAGCCCATGCCCACACCCCCTCTATCTCCTCTGACAGGCTCTCACACTAAGGTCACTGTTCCCCTGCCCTAATCACCCCAGAGCCAGGTACTAGACAACTAGGGATGGCCCCCATACCCAGAGCCCACTGAAGTTATTCAAACTAGCCAATCCTGAACTTCCTTTCCCATTCCTTCCCATGGAAACCGTAATAAAGGCACTCACCCATGCTATCCTTCACTCCCTCTGCCTCCTGACCGACCCTGGTGCTTCCCTTTGTGGCCCTGCCTCCTCCTCTTAGGAACTATTAATCTTTTGATAATACACTATCTTTATAATATCAATTGTATCCTGATCTGTTGGCCTCACCATACCTAAATAATAATAAAACCTACACTTTAAAACAAGAGGAAAATGTTACTGAGAGAGGATTTGGGTTTTTTGTGTATTTTTAACAGATGAGAGAGGCTGAGTGTAGTTTGATGCTGATTGGAAGATGCCAGTTGAGAGGGCAAGGTCAACAATGTAGGAAGGAATTGGGGAAAGGCCTGAAGAGACAGGAGCAGACAGAATCCAGAGTCATCACCTCTCAGAGAGAGGGTGGGCACAGCCTGGTGAAGATCACTGTCAGGAGGAAAATGCTCACAAACATGGAGAGGAGATCCCTACTTCAAAATAAACTCTGTGTCTTTCTTCTTGGTGTTGCTGCTTAGATGGATCATCCCCAGCCTCCTTCCTCCATTTTCTCATAGGGTCCTCTGAATCTGCCCATAGTGACCACTCCAGCCCCACATTCTGCTAGGACTTGGCCTAAGCCATGCATTTAACACCAATAAATCTTAACTGTGGGTTGTCTTTGTGGCTGATGAATATGTCCTGTCCACTCTGCTATAGGGAGACAGGGCATCTGTCTTAGTTATCTTATGCCCCCAATGCCCAGCATCTATTGGATACTAAATGAACACGCGTTGAAAGTGGTGATAGTGGCAATCTGATAATGTGAGCATTATAGAGCACCAACTGTATACAGTGTTTTGAAGAATAGAGTTGAATAGGACAGTCCCTGCCTAGGAGGCTTCCACTGGAAGAGAGGGCAGATACGGGAAGGGACACAGGGCAGCTGTGTTAAGTGTGATCAAGGGGCTGTTCTCCCACTATGGGCAGAAGAATGCAATCAGTTCTAGAGCCTGTTACCTCATTCCTTACCCACTTCTGCCCACCAGAGCCTGGGCCTTTTGAGATAAGGTCCTGCCAGACTCAAGGGGAATAGAGCCTTAGGCAGGAGTCAAGAGGGAGAAAGCCATGAGAAGCAGGGGTTTTTGACCTCTTATCTGTGGGCTGCCTCCTTTGGAAAAAGCCCATTTGCATCTATTTGCAGGTTGCTTTTCCTGGAGGCCATCCTTGTAAGCAGAGCAGAGAACATTGTAGAAAAATGACCCTTCCAGCATATGAAGAAATGTGCCATCTGAAGCAAGTCTAGTTTAGAGGCAAGAAGCTAAGACTAAAAGAAGTAGTCTAAGAGGACCAGCCATGTGAATAAGGGACATCAAGAGTAAAAATAATAATGTTGATTCCTGGTCTGAGATGCTCGAGATGCATGAGGCTGGAGAAACATTGGGTGACTCTGTTTAATCTGCTCAGCCACAGCTGAGGTCAGAAACCCCATGAACCTCAGGGGTGCCAAGATCCCTTCCACAACACCTAGGACTTCCCCTGGCCCCCAGAGTTCCTGAGACCCAGATGCTCTGTATCCTGCTACCCCTCTGAGCAGCTCCTCCTCTCACAAACCCGTACACACATGTCCAAGGCCCAGGTGTGCAGTGCCCAGCTTCCCTCATCACTGCACAGCTTCACTGCAGAAATCAGGTCTCTGCCCTGCTTTCTCCCTTTTCTCCCTTTTCTAGTCCCAACTTCAGTTCCCTCCATAATATTCCCAAATAACCACAGATGTCTTCAGGGTATTCTGCAGTTCATAAAGCCATGCGTGCATGTGTGTGTATGTGTGTGTGTGTGTACTCATATAGTTTTTCATGCAAACAGATCAATTGAACATCTTAATTTCCAGACAGACTTTTCTAATGCTTCTAAAAGGAGAAAATCCATAGTGCGGAGTCAAAGAAATGGGAAACTTTCTATCTGATACCTAAGAAGGGCAGAATCAGGACCCAGGCTCTCCCAAAAAGCAGTTTTGTGCATTTAGGTTTCAGAGTTCCTGGGACATTGATAGGGGTCAGAGCCGCAGTCCTGTGCCCTCCTCAGCATCCCCTGTTCAGGCTGGTTCACTAGAAGGGAAGTGGCAGATTGTTTAGCAGAACAGCACCCACTTGACATGTTTTGGGAGCTTTGAAGCCGGATCGTTCATGGACAGATTGATTTCCCTAGGGTAGAATACCACATTCCGTCACTTGATCAGCTGCTTCAGCAAATTTTACTTGAAAAAATGTTTAAAAGGCAGGAAATTCCAAAGAGTACTCCTGCTCGACTCAGAGATGAGGTCTTCTTTTTGTTCACCTAGAAACTGGACAGACTAAACCTTTACAGTCTCAAAGGAAAGGAAAATTAAAGACCCATTTTCTAGTTTATCAATGCAAATGTTTTGTGATATAGAAGAAATCATAGAGTTGGGAGGTGCAGTATGTTGATGTGACTTTTGAGTCATCAGTGACATTGGAGGTGGACAGACTGTGGACAGTACAGGAGCCCCGGGGGTTCTGTAGGGTGTTCCCAGGCCTGGCCCATGGGCTCTGAGTCCCCAGCCTACACCTCGATAAGATGACTTAGCTTTTATCTGATATATTAGGGTTCTCTGTAGATTTCAAGTGAAGAACATTTTAAAAAAATGGAAAATTACCCAATTACTTGGTACACTAAATAATTAAGTAATTACTATGTTAAAGAAGGCAAGCAGATGGTCCTATTTCCAGGAGTTCAAGAGAAAGTATACTCAGGGGAGAGATTCCTGGGGTAGGAACCAGTGGATCTGGACCTAATTAGTCTTGCTAACTAGCTGTGTGACCATGAGCTAACCACTTTACCTCTCTGACTAGATTTGAAGATCTCAGTGGTTCCTTCCAGATTTGAATGTCTGTGATTTTGTGTGCTCTCTACTTACTATTATTAAATATTCAGGTGCTGATGGCCTCATCCACATGTCAGAGAGGTGAAGGTTTAAGAGATTTGAGGTCAGCAAATGGACTGGGGAGTTGGATGGCTGAATGCTTCCTGTGTTGTTTCTGCGTTCCCCTGGGTTCTTAACATGGTCTGGACCAGATATGGAAAAGCCTGGAATCCATCTGTGTTGGTCTCACTACATTCATATCATCCTTGATTTCATGTGTTTAGGATCAGGCTGGAGTGAAAGGAGGGCCTTTAGTGACTTAAGGCTGGAAATACCCCTCCCTCATCACCATAGAATTCTGTAGGAGTAGAGAAATGACTGTCCCACCAGGGGAAAAAAAGGAGGAAGGGAGAACAAAGGAGTGAAGAGGAAGTGAGAGAAGGAGGGAGGGAGGAACAAATGGGCATATACATTGGCACTAACAGTGTTTTTCTCGCACTGGTCCACAGTAAATGTTTGTGGGTACTTGTGGAAGGAATGAATGATTGAACTAAGTCAGTACTATCTCACTCCATCAGTCAATTCTAATTCCTACTGTAATAGCAGCGAGCTGGGCATGGGTTTGGCCCCCAGTTCCTAAAGCTGGTTGAAGCCATTACTGACCAGATGCATCTTTAAGCAATCTGAATATTGCCTCAGATCGTGGCCATCAGTGAGCCTGAGCTTCCATAATCAAGGTCACTGTGGCAACGTGGGAGCTCAGAGAAGTCACAGGCCCTCTGGAAATGAGACCATTTGTCGGAGGAGAGGGTAGACCTGCTGGTTCATTCAGCCCTCTTAGGTCCAAGTTTTTGTGCCTCAGTGAAGAACTTCTATCTAATAAAGTGAATGTTAGAAATGTGAGCCAGGCTGAATGTCAGGAAGTTCCAAGTGAGGAACAGGCTGCCCTTTCTGTTTCTGAACAGGTGGCCTCATGATCCACATGGCCAATTTTATGTCTGCTCTACAAGCCTGAGAGCAGACTTTTCCCCTGAAATCAAGTATGAGTAGCCATACCAGATATTGAAATTATTATATAGCTACAGCCATGAAAATAGTTTGGTCCTGGTATATGAATGGGCCTTCAGAACAATGGAAAAGAAGGGAAAGTCCAAAAACAGACCCCAATCCTTGGGAAGATGTAGTAGATGAAGTAAGTGATGTTTCAGAGCCAGATGGGATGGTTGTTTAATACATAGCGCTGGGACAACTGGTTACTGTTTTGGAAAAAATAAAGTTAAATCCCAATTTACATCAAAATAAAATCCAGATGGTTCAGGGATTGAAATGTTAAAAGGAAAAACATGAAAGTATTAGAAGACTACACAGGAGAAATTTACTTTTATAATTTTCGTGTGGAAGCAGCCTTTCTAGGAAACACATGAAGCCCATAAAACCTAAAGAAAAAAATGGTAATCTATTTGACAACATAAAATTTAAGTTTTTCTGCAAGGCAAAATGTAGCATAAATAATATCAAAAATCAAATGATAAAATAAAGGCAGGGGACATTTGAGTCTAACAAATATGGACAAGCGTCCATATATAACAACACAGGGCTAATTTACTTAGTGAATTAAGAATTCTCGTAAATTAAGGGCCAATAAGACAAGATAGGAAAAAAGGAGCAAAGTTCAGAGAAAAGGAAACATCTGAAAAGATGCTTAACCTCTTTCATAAGTAAATGCAAATCAAAACAACAAAGTGTCATCAGATTAGCAGACATCAAGAGCATTGACAGTTCAGTGTTGACAAGATGGGGGAAGCAGTGCTCAAATGTGCTATCAGTGGGGATGTAAATCAGTACAGCTCCTTTCTTTGGAGGACAATTTGGCAATAGCTATCAAAATTACAAATGCACATAACCTGTGAGCTAACAATTCCATCTCTAGCAATACCGTAGAGAAATGTACACATGCCGAAGAATATTCTTTGCATTATTGTTTGTAATAGCAAAACACTGGGAAACTATCTAAATGTCTCTCATTCTGTGCCATAGATAAAGCATGGCACATGCCTATCATAGAATATTCTACAGGGAGGAAAAAAAAAGAATGAGGTATTTCTATATTGCTGATATGAAAATATTAATATCATAATATCTCTCTATATATATGCCTAGAAATTTGGAGAGACCCCTGATGTGATGAGACTGAGCATTTGAAGAAGGAGGAAAACAAACATCTCCTTCCTACTTACCGTGTGCATGTATTATATTTTAATTTAAAAATAGAATTAGTATTTTAAACTATGTATCCAAAGTTAGACTCCAAGAGCTAAGCTGGAATATACCTTTAAAATCTATGTCTACTTTCTTAGTTACAGAAGAACCCAAGACTTACAAAGTCCATGGTCACTTGATAAGTTAGACTCAGGAGTGAGATTTCCTAATCCCCTGTTCATGGTTCCTTGTACGTGATGCTTTGCTGTGGAATTTACTTGGCTATTTTATAACATAGAGTAACAGTTTCCCCAAGTGGGCGTCCACAAGAAAGCACATACACAAACACCAAAAATGGGCTCTGAGGTCCATGTCCTCCTGCCCCCTCAGTCTGCAATGGTGACAACCTGTGACAGTGCAGGTAAGAACAACTCCACAGAGTGACCAAGGTTGGGAGGAACAGGAGTACAAATTAGCATGGACTAGTGAGGAGTCTGAATTCTCGAATGTTATTAAAGGAGCCAGCTGCAGTGTTCACCTGGCCCCCACGTAGCTCCCTGGGGCTAGCCATCCTTCTGGGTTTCCAGTCACATCTTCCACTGTGTCCCTGAATGGGCACGCAGTCACATCCCTCTGATGTCTATCCTCTCACCCCTGATGCTGGGATCTCCTGGTTCCCTTACCTTTCAGCTGACTTTAGGCAAGCAGGAGCATTCACATCTCCTCCATGCCATTGTAGGCCCTCAGAAAATAGGGAATGGTCTCATACTCCCCAAGGAACAACCTATACTGCCCTCCCCTCTACCTGGCAGCCCAGGATGCATCTCTGGTATTGCTGTCTTTAGAAACTTCTAGATGGAAAACATTCTCTACTCTAAGGAACTCTTCCCCTCCAAAAAAAAAACCCAACTACATAAGGACCTCTTTCATTTTTCCCTTGCTTCTGGGAGTAGAGCAAGGAGAGGGGTCATTGCTTCTAACACTTTACTTTCTCTAAATTCAGCAGTCTTTGGCTCGGCCCCATTTTGTCTGATCCAGAGTAGGAAGGGCCTGTCTGTCTGCATCTTTGTCTCAGATTGGGAGGTGCCATTTTTAAGCTAAAGGTTTAGACTATAGCATCTTGGATTCTGACGGACTGCACAAGACGCTCACAGGACTGGAGAACAGAATAGAACATGCTACGTGGAGATTGCACGTTCTTAGCCTTAAATCAATTCACAAGTATATTTTAAAAACATTAAAATGATTTTTTTGACTGGAAGAAGTTAAAACATTTCTTTGCAATCTCAATCAAACTGTTATGTTGGCTTTGAAGCCTTTTTCTCGTGAGACATACCAACATATATTTCAACCCCTTCCTTTCCATAGTTTCATAAATTTAGAATGAAAGGAGGCCACACCTGTGTTAATTTTCTCTTTCCTTTCTCTCCTATCTCGATCTCACAGTCTTGGGCAAGTAGCTGAGGCTGCAGCTGTGACCTCTTTGCGGTTTGCTACCACCATTACTGCAACATCCAGTGAGGACACACGTGCCTTTCAATCCTGTTTTTCCCGCTTTGTAAAAGTTTACTATTTTGAAATTTTTGTAACTAAGTGCACCACTTTTTGGTGGCCAGTTTAGGAAAATTTGATCATTAAATTAATGAAAATATTATATACTCCACTAAATATGTTGATCTGAGGGCCTAGAAAGACACGTGATACGTGAAAGCAGAATAGGAGTAATAACAACAATCCTGGGAACTGAATATCAGAAACAGAATGAGAGCCTTAGAATACAGCGTGTGAGTTCACTAAAGCTTATTATGACTATTGTTTATACAAAGTAAATTCCATTAACAGCGTATCACAAATGCCACCCTTTTAGCTGTTATCTTCCACTGCTTAAAGTAACTTTTGACTGGTTTACTTCTGTCCATGTATGTTCTCCTTCTTTCCAGAGTATTCCCACTGCTATGTACTTAGGTGTTAGATTTCCAAACTGAAATGTCTTTTATTATCTGTGTCCAGTGCCTTCATGTACCTTGGCATCATTTCTTCCCTTGAGGGTAATATTGGCACATCTGAAGAAAGTATCATCTGTTATCATCAATATGGTATATCGGTTCCCTGGTGCAGTCTCTCAGCACAGAGGCAGAAGAGTAACGGCAGGCCTGGCATATAATGGGAGGCAGCTTTGTAGGCAGACCTGGGTTCAAATCTTACCTCCATCTGGAAAATAAATAAATTTGGATACTTACCCTCTACCTGACATCAAACTTAATTTCAGTTAATTAATTCGAGTTGGACTAACATATAAAGACTCCTTCAAATCCAAAGGAAAAAGCCCAACAACGTAATAGATAAAGGGACTAGGAGGGTGAATAAAGAGTTTTCAGAAAATGAAAAACTAATAGCTGTTAAACAAACAAAACAACACTTAGCCTCCCTCATAATATGATAGATGCAAATTAAAACTACAGTGGCACACCAGCATTCATCTATTTGATTGGCAATGATTGAAAAACTTGATAACAAACTATATTGGCAAGGACAGGGATCTCATGTGTTGCTGTGGGGCTGTAAATTGGGATAACCCCTATAGGACGATATTTTGCAATATCTGTGAAATTCAAATGCACGTACTTTTCGACCCTGCGATTCTACCTCTAGGAATTTATCTTGCAGATCTGTTCACCTGCATGCAAAAGGGTGGGTATAAAGGCCATTCCCTGCCACATTGATGTAATGGCAAATTAGGAAACAATTAAATGCCAACCAGTAGGGCACAGGTTAAATAAATTATAGTATACCCCTAAACAGGAATGAGGAGGATCTATATTTATAATATGGGATGATCTCCAGGATGTGTTCTTGTGAAACAGCAAGTGCACAGCGATGTGTCATAGCATACTGCTGTTTGTGGAGAAAAAAGAGGAAAGGAGAATATTTTTGTGAGTATTTTCTTGTGTGTGCATAGCTGCATAAGAAATTGATAGCATTGTTTGCCTCTGGGGAAGGGAACTGGATAGATGGTGAATATGAGTGAGCAGGAGACAAATTTTAAACTCTATGACCCATCTATTAAATTTTTTTATTTAAAAAAATTAACAAGAAGAAAAAGAGAGAGGATCTTGGCTTTACCATTGACCAGCTATGTAGCCTTTGTTTTCACAAAATAATACCTGTCTCATAATTTAGTTTTGAGAACTAAAATGGCAGGCATGCAGTAAGCATTCAGTAGGTAGCAGATATTATTAATTGCACAGCAGCCCCAACAACTCCGATCTAAGTTTTACTATGAACAAACAGTGATGTTTTTACGATATCTTTAACCACTCACTTAATGTAGCAAAGTCCTTGCATTTTAATTTTCACAGTAATGCTTTATGTGTATATTATAGATAAGTCCAGAATTGGCTAATATTAACAGTAATCAGATCATCTTCTTGTTCCAACAACCAGCTTGGAACTTAATTTAAATGGAAAGCACCTCACTATATAGCATAATGTTACCATTAATCAAACAGCTGAATAAACCAAAAACGGAATTACGTGTACTTTTTAATATGAATGTGAAGATGTTATCAGAGCAAAATTGGCACTGAGAGGTGAGCCAGTATCCGATGCAACTGTGTGTCCCTGGAAATTTGGTTGGAGGAAGTTGTGATCATTTGTATTCTGAGGATGAGGGAGGTGAGATGCAGAAAGATAAACTGATGTCTTCAAGGCCACACATTGAGTGATGTGGTTGGGGAAAGAATCTGTACGTGCGGTTTGTTCTTTGTTGTCTAGGTCCCCAGATCATACAGATTAACATAGGGAGGCTGCAAGATTTCCCTTCTGGGCCGGCTTAGCTCAGAGAGCAAATTGCTGCCGCTAGAGCAAGACAGCAGCTCTTCAAATAAACGCAATAAATTCTCTTACTCACTTCAAGTTGATTCTGACAAGTAAAAGAAGTACGTCCCAGTCAGCTTTATAAATAAGAAGGCAAAAGAAAAGCCACATTCAGATGACGTTTATTCCTGCCTCCAAGCAGCCAAGGCTGAAAGAAAACACTTCATTCCTCATCCCCCAGGCTTGACAACTGCCTGGTTGAATATGAGTCAAACTCGCTGAACCATACGGAAGGGAATGAATCAAGTTTGAGGGTGGAGCCGAGAGCCATGGAGACCACCTGAGAGACGGAAAAGTTCAGGGCAAGGTCAGTGCCAGTGGCCTCAGGTGTGGAGAGGACTCCTTGAAGGCCAGATGGGGACAGCTGGGCAGGTCCTGCTGAGGCCAGAATGGCTGCAAAGAGCAGGCACTGCTATGCCCAAGCCCTATGAATGACACCTGGGAAAGTCCTAGAAAGGACAGAGGATATCCTGACACATCCACCTCTAGACCATTTCAGAAATGTATTCTTACATAGACCTTTCTTGGGTAATGGTGTTCCATTGATTTTTATCCCTAACTGTTAATGCAGGACCCCAGCCTCCTTCAAAGCTCTTCTCCCCACCCCACTCCCGTGGATTTCTGGGAGTCGCTAAGGGCACAAGTCTCAACAGTTAACTCATGGCATCAATGGATTTTTTCTTTTACTTTTTTCTGCTTTTCCTCATCCCCAATATATTCTGAGAATCACTAGATTCATTCACCAGCATACTCCCCTGAGTACCACCACTGTATATTTTGGGCACCCCACCCTCTCCTCCTGGGCTCATCTGCTTCATTGGGCACTTTTTCCCTTTCCACTGGCACAGCCTCTCCCACCAGGCACTCCACGGCCACCACGGAACCCCATGGCACGGCCCTGTCAGGGCAGGGGTTAGAGTGCGGTGAGCAAGGTATTTGGGCACAAAAGTTAAGGCAGTGCTAAAAAACCTAATAATCAAGATAAATTATATTTTAATGCAGTATTTAAAAAAATCAAAATTAATGCAAAAAATTCGTAAAGAACAAAATATAAAAATTTTAAATAAAGGCAAGATCTAGTAAAAGCCTCTGTAATGGAGACTGAGACAAAAGGAAATACATGTCCCTGTACATAATATTTTTATGTATTTTTAATGACTACTTTTTCTAGAATATTAAAATATCTGAAAAAATATTGAAAAATTGCAAAATAGGTACATTAAACTCACAACATTATTTTAAGTTTAAAGAGAAACATAACTTATTATAATTTTACTTTCCTGGTCTTCATGGAAGTACACTCATCAGTAATACTTTCAAAATCTACTGCTTTGTTATCTCATTTTCAACTGAAGTTGCAAGTTGCAATAAATGTGAGAAAGCAACTCTGAAAGTCTGTTTGATGAGTATAAAACTTTAACAAGAGAAATTAATATACCTCCCAAATTTGAAAATCAATGAAAAAGAAATTGGAAATGTATGAATTACTGGATGAGAGTATCAATTATTTTGGGGAAAAAGTGCATATCAAATAGGAATTAAGGAGACTATAGACATTCTAATTTCATGTTGAAATGGAGATATTAAAATTAAGCAAAACGTCTTCAGATTTTGAATTTTTAACTTGTGGAAAGTTATTGTCTATGAATATATCCGATTCACAAAAAGCAGCCAGTGATTTGGCTCTTAGATAGTCTGATGATTTAAAATCCTAAAGAAATTTCCTCTGACATGGTTTTAAGCAGCATGCAATATCAATAATTTGTAATAAAAATCACCCTTGTGTTTGGATCATCTACAGCTGATTCATGAATTTTGCTTAGTGCAATCTTAAGGAAATTTGGAAGTGTTCTTAAGATTTTTTTTTTACCACCACCAGTCACCCTGGCATCTTGTAAAAGAAGTTTTAGTAAGTTGAACATAATTAAAAATTATTTAAGATTATCATTTGGTCAGAGACATTGCCAAACATGGGCGGTTCTCTTAATTCAAAATGGGGCTTCAGATGGAAGGACTCAGTGACTGTGTCTGGAGCCAGATAGCCATCTTTCTCTCTCCACGTACGTGGGGCATCTCCTGTGGCCTGCTTATGTGGTCTCTGCACCGTAACAGTCTCAGGATAGCTCCATCTCTTAGCGACCAGGGCGACAAGACAGAGTGCTCCAAGCAGCCCAGAATGAAGGTGCAGGACTTCTTACGACTTAGCCTCAGAAATTCCAAAACATCACCTCTGTCATATTCTAATGAATGAGCACAGATTCAAGGGGACAGGGAATTTAGACTCCACAATTCAATGGGAGGAATAGCAGAGAATTTGCAGCCATCTTTAACCTACCCCACCCCAGTGGAAAGACACTGCCTTCAGAGCTTATGCCAAAGCATCCAGAAATTTAGAGGTCTCAGTGCCACCTGTGGACACAACCAAATCACAGAATTACTCCTGCTGGGCTCTTCTACTGGGCCCTTTTTGAGTTCTCTGTGTGACTTTAGCATCTTTTGATTTTTACAGCCATGAATTGCTGTCTGAGGAAGAAGGAAGTTCTATACTTGGTCAGTTCATTGGGAGAAGGAGCAGGACTGGTCACCGTTGTAGCCAGGGCTTGTGCTTGTGGTGACAGAGGGAGCGGAGAGCCAGGGCAGCCAAGAAGAGTGATCTGCAGATGAGCTCAGAAGAGCTGGTCTGCGGCGCCTGGAGCCCCGTGCCAGCCCACACCCTCCTCCCTGCACTCACTCTTGTCCCTGTGTGCGGCTTCGCAGGGGGGCTCAATCCTGGAGAGAAAGGCTGGCCCGGGGGGTATTTGGGATTTGGTGCAGGGCTGGCAGGGATGTTCCAGTGGAGTAGTGGATGAAGAATGAATTTGATTGGATCCAGAGAAGGTGAGTCTAATCGTATCAATGGAATGCAGCTGGAGGGAAGGGCAGCTGGGATCTGCACGCAGACCGGCAAGGCACGCAGCTCTGCCAGCGGAGATTTTTTAGCAGCTGCTTCTTCATCTCCCGCATAACTTTGGACAAGCCACACACCTCTGCCTGGCTTATTACCTTTCTCTTTTGAATCTCTTCCCTTACAGGGGAGAACAGTGCAGTGGCGATGGGCACAGGCTCTGGAGCCCAAATGCTGGGCTCAAATCCTGGCTCTGCCTCTTACTGGCCGTATGTCCTCCGGTGGGTTATATGGCCTCCAGTTCCTCCTCTGTGAAATGGGGATTAATAAGAGTACCTACCCCACGGGGTAGTTGTGAGAATTAAATAGGTTAATTTGTATAAAGGGCTTAGAAGCTTGCCTGCCATATGGGCAGCACAGAGTGAGTGTTTTCACATCATGTCCATAGTCCGTGTGGTCCAGTACACATAGGGGCTTTGCAGCCAGGTGGAGCTGCCTTCAAATCCCAGTCCTGCTCTTTACTAGCTGTGTGACCTTGGGTGTCTTGACCCTCCTTTAGCCTCAGTTTCCACATCTGTCTCCCTCTAGTTGCTGTGAGGATTAGAGTAATAATGCATAGAGGGCCCAGGAACAATGGCAGTCTGTCACACAGACATCTCCTCACTTCTCTTCCAGGCTTTTCTTCCTTCTTGCTATTTGTCAATTCCAGCTTCTCACCCTTAGCGAGATGCTTCACCTAATGACAATTGTCACGTATCAACTGAACATGACACTTGCGGCCTCATGGCCATGTCTGTCTGCAAATTCCCAGTGACACACTCAGGGGTCCCAGCGTGAGGGCTGTTCTTTTCTGTCCAGCCTTTCAGTCTCTCTTGACTTTTCAAAACTGATTGCTCTGACTCGGTGCTCAAGGGCCTTCTTGCTGTCAGGGCTGAAGCAGTCTGATTTTCCAAACACCTGACTGTCATTCTGTTGTTTTGCTCACAGCTTTGAATCCGTAATATCTTCTTGTGCTCTTAGCAACAGGCCAAATCTATCCTTAAATTTGTGGTTCACAAAGTGTGATCCTTGGACCAGCAGCATCACGTCACCTGGGATCTGTTAGAAGTGCCCATACTCAGGCCCCACCCAGACCTACCGAATCAGAGACTCTGGGGTAGGGTATTAACAAATTTCAAAACGTCTAAAGGTGAAGAACCACCTTAACCCTAAAGTCTAAATTTTTGGTTAAGATGTAATGTACAAAATGAATACATTTTCTGCGAAATCTATTTTTACTTTTTATTTATTGATTACATTCACATCCTTCCAAAAAAGAATGCAGAGGGCTTAGGATAAAATAATAATGTTGACAATAATAAGAAATAACATGTACTGAAGATTTACCCTGAGTGAGATGCTATGCTGAGTGCCTCTCATGTGTTATGTCATTTAATCTTTGTAAAAATGTAATGAAATATTTATTGTCTCTATTTGCATCTGGAGAAGCAAAACCTCTGCTAGGTTAAATAAATTGCCTCGGATCAGATTTGGGGGAGAAAAAAGGTGTGTTTGTTTGGTGGGCTTTTTTTTGAGAAGTTGGGTAATCCTGACTTGAGTTTATTTTAGGGACATTGTGGCCAAGGAGTTATTTAGAAATCATAATTCCTAAGACTTAAGTCTCACTAAGCAGAATAGGACTGAGTGATGCTGCTAGCAAGGCCGTCCCTGGGCCTTTCTTCAATGCTGAGCACTCATTTGGGTGAGCTGCCATCAGCAGGGTAACATACCCAGTTGGAGAGTTCTGGGCTCCACAAGCCTCTGCTGGCAGGAGAAGCAGTGCACGCCGTCCTTTAGTGACGTCTGTCGCTGCACAGCCTCTCAGAGGACATGCAACAAGCAGCTAAGGCCCAAATTGATGTCAATTTTGGGCCCTAGTGGATAAACCAAGGTCTTCTTACTGATGTCATGTTGTGGTCCATATAGGGGGAGCGTGGCTCTTTGATTTTACTTCTCTAAAGGAAAAGACTTTCTTATAACAGAACTTAAATTTAATGAACACTTAGCTTCTTCTGGGATTAAATAACTACCATTTTCTTTGTGCTTACTCTGTTCAAGTTCTATAGGAGATGCGTAAGTGTGTTAGGTCAATGATGCCTCAGAAGACTCTGCCAGGTAAATATTAGTATCTCCATTTTGCAAATGAGGAAAACAGCACCCACAGAGGTTAGTAATGCGCCCTTGGTCACGCAGGTGGTAAGTGCTAAAGTTCAGTCTAATATCTAGCCCACGGTCTGTCCTATACCAGCAATTCCTAAAGTATGTTCTGGGGTCCCAGAGATGCTTCTTATAGGCTGCAAACTGATCCCTTTCTTCCCTTCTTGTGGGCAAATGGGTCACAATTCTGCAGACTGAGATTTCTACTTAAAACTAAGGCTATTTAGTGGTAACCTATTAAGTGAGTTAATAAGGGGTGCTGGAATCTGGTGTTCATAAGATAACATTTGCTGTGTGCTGCCAACCCCTGCATCCTGGCCCTCCCTTGCTCTAGCCTGTTCCTAGGGTCTAAGCTCCAAAGGCTGCCTTACCCAGGATCTCTTCTGAGCTTGGCCAGTAGCAGGCCCTGGGTGGAGATGGGAGGGCAGGAAGAAAAGAGAAGACAGTATACGGGCTGTTTGCCCTTGTCTCTCTGCCTGAGGCAGCAGCTATGTCTCGTCTGTGGCCTCAAATCCTGGCTCTAGGACACTACTGCTGCTAATGCCACCTACTCCTTTGTCCTCTGGCCCTGCGGTGGTAGCAGCTTCTCCCTGTAGCTAGTCTCTGGGATGCCTCATTGTGCTCTCTTTGGAGTCTGCAGCAGTTTCATCATCTATACAGCCAAATGCCAAAGTCCCTCTGTTCGAAAGACCTAGAATTCTTTCTCTTTTTCTACCCTTCAGGGTGTTGTTAGTGCTTTGCTGAATCTTCTCATTCTGTATTCTGCACAAACTGAAGCAGAGCTCACAGATCCTGCACGTTCTTACAGTTTTCGGGGGGGATGCTTCATTATCTATGCATCATCAAGGCCATCTTGAGTTAGTCATAGATTTTAATTGCTGATCTTCTTAATTTTTACCAAGTAAGTAATGTTAGTTTAGCTTCATCATTTTCAATTTAGTTTGTTGTAGATTTTGAGGGGAAGCTTACTGTGTATAATGATTTGAATTTGTATCAACAGTATTGTTGGAATTTTATTTTCTTATAATTAATGCACCTGAATTTGGGAGTGTTGTTTCAATTATTCTATTCCTCTTCAAAATGTTTTTTGGCTTTTTTTGTTTGGTGAGGAAGATTAGCCCTGAGCTAACATCTGTTGCCAGTCCTCCACTTTTGGCTGAGGAAGACTGGCCCTGGGCTAACATCTGTGCCCATCTTCCTCTACTTTCTATGGGATGCCACCACACCATGGCTTGATAAGTGGTGCACGGGTCCTCGCCCAGGATCCGAACCTGCGAAGCCCGGGCCGCTGAAGCAGAGCATGCAAACTTAACTGCTACGCCACCGGGCCAGCCCCTCTCTTCAAAACTTTTTATCACCGAGTTTTTCCTTGGAAAGTGAGAAGGAGTGAGACAAGTCTCTTATCCTACCTAAGTGGATTGTGGTAAAAGTTTAAAAGAAAAAAAAATCATGCCAATTCAGAAAACACTCAGCTAATTTTGCTAGGCCAGTGCTTATCAAGCTTTGGTGAACACAGTAATCACTTGGGAATCTTGCTCAAGTGCAGGTTGATTCAGCAGGTCTTGGGGTGAGGGTGGAGGGCTGGGACTGCGCATTTCCGTTAAGCTTCCAGAACGTGCCCACACTGCTGGTCTGAGGACCATACTGGAAGTAGGGAGATCTACAGAGTCTCAGAGTCTCCCCATAGTGAACTCAGTTTGCACAGTGCCGGGCCATGCTGGGGCTGAGGGCCTGGGGAAACCTTGCTTCATCACTGGCCACTAGGATCTGAGCAGTTTATGTAGGCAGCTCCATCCTTCTCACAGCTGGATTGTTTTAGTCTAATGAACCAAAGTCACCTGGCATTCCTGGGTGGAGCTTCCGTATGATTGTCATAGTGCTGTTCTTGTGTTGAGTTACGTGATGCCAGTCTGTCTTCTGATGAGAATGCGTCATGTTTACAAATTTATTCATGTCATAGAAGAAAAATTAGAAAACTGCTTACACAACAAGTCCCTTGACATGATTAGTATTCACAATGTAAGCAAGTTTTTTTAGGGAAACAATACAATGATTTTAGATTTTCTTCTCATTCCTTGTTTCACAGGGCTTCCCATTTGCTTAAAATTTGAAGCAAAAGCCCTAATTTGCAATAAGAACACTAAGTGGGGTCTCTGGAAGGAAAGCCACCTGATTAGACAATAAGGCACTGACCCAAGAATGAGGTCTTACAGTCTGTTCCTGGATTTGCTTCTAGTTCAGTCAGTGGCATATTTGCAAATTACTTAACTTGCTTCCATTTTCCTCATAAAATAGAGATAATGACAATTTGTACCTCCAATACATCGTTTATTGGTTTTAATACTACTGTAGACCAAAGACTCCCAAACCTATATTTCTAGTCCCGATTTCTATCGTTCTAAGCCCCAGACTAGTATATCCAAATGCCCACTAGGAATTGCCACCTGGGGATGTGGTGGGCACCCCAAATTCAGGTGTCCTAACTGAACTTGCCACCTTCCCTCCAAACCTGATCCCCTTCCTAGATTCCCTATCCTGGTTAGTTGTGTGACCATTACGCCCTCCTTGTCCAAGCCAAGAGGCATCCTTCCCTGTTAGACTGTGAGCTCCTTGAAGCACTGGTTGGGCTCATTCACCCTTATACCCTAGTACCTTGCACTGGTCGTGGCACGGCAAAATGCTCAAAAATGTGCCTGAACTGAACTAAACTCCATAAAGATGGATGGTCTTTACCATCTCTGGGAATTATTTCTGAGAATAATGAAGAATTGCAGCTCCTCCCAAAAAAGGTAAATACAACTTCTTTGTCGATTATTTCTGCTGCCAGAGTGTAGTGAACTCCTATGACTGTCAAATCCATGTGAGCAAAGCTTGGTACTTTTTTAATTTTTATTTTTATATCTGCACCAACTGTGATATAGATTTATCCGTGTACTTTTTGGTTTCTTTTCTTATCATGTTTCTTGGAGCCTGTCTCTCTCTCTCCTGGGTATGTTCCTACTTTGTACCAGCATCGTAATAGGCATGTTGAGACATTGTCTTTAATTTCACAACCTGGGAGGTAGATTTTGTAAACACCATTTTTAAATGAGGAGACTGAGGTTCAAAGAGAGTAATTACTGACTTTCCAAAAATCACACACAAGTAAGTGAGGGGGCTGGAGTGCCATGCTCTCTTCCTGTGGCTACAGGCCTTCCTACTATACTTTGGGAGGATGTCATCTTTCTTCATTTTACTTGTAAAACTTCAAAATGTTGCAGTATCATTCTTTTCTGTTTATAAAATAGTATTTGTTTATGCAATTTGAAAAATTAAAGAAAAGTTACCCATAATACTAGTCTTCAGAGATATCAACCGTTACATTTGGTACACTTCTATGCAGGTTTTTTTTCCTATTTATTGTTATTTTTTAATATGCCTCACTGTTTTAATTATTATATATTTGTAGTTTATTTTAATATCTTGGAGGATGTTTCCCCCCTCCCATATATCTTTCCTTTTTCAGAAATCCTCTTAACTGGAAAAATATCCTTAATTTTTAAAAAACGAGAACTTCTCTCAGTCCACTTCTACTTTGTGGGAGGGGCCCATTCTGAATTCTAGACACAGAAACAAGAGTTCTCTCCATGCAGAAAGGATGTCATTTCAAGAAGCTCAGGTTGAGGAGGCTATCAATAAATGATGGAAAAATGAGTCCAAAATGTGCTTATATAATTTTTTAAGACATCAATATATTTAATTCTTATGGAATCACTGGTCTTCTTCCAAATGCCTTCTGTGAGCTGGGAATTGGTGAAGACATTGTGACACCAGGTAATGAGACAAGGCTGAGAGAGAGAGGAAAAAAATGCTATAGAGAACCTAGAAATTATGCAGTTGATTCTCTGTAGCTGTAGGAAAGGAGCTTCACCTTTTATTTTGGTTGGAATTTAGCTGCCAAAGAGAATTTTAACCTAAAGTGTTTCCCCAGGTGCCATTCAAGATGTTCTCAAAAAAAAAGTTCTTCCTTGCCCCACTTTGCAAACTGAACAGATCAGCTCTTGTAGCTGTGGAACAAGAGACGCTCTGCTTTGACTAAAGGGCTTTTCCTAGCCCTTCTCCATGCCCACCTGTAGCTCCAAAAACTTGATGTTGTCACATTTTTATACCTCAGGTGCTGGACTGTTTCAGTGGCTGAGCAATTCCCCAGAAGTCCGAGAGCTATGGGAGTGAGAAGTATAAGTCGACATTTTTATATATTATCCTGTGCCAGGGCTCTGAGCTAGACCAGGCAGAGGCCCTGGGTTCCCTCAGAGTTTTGACCTCTCAGTGAATCTGACACAGAGTAGACCTGTTCAGTAAGCCTGATCCAGGGGGCATGAGGTCTCTGTTCAGCCCTTCCTTCTCAGCTTGAACATTGGCCACCCAGAGGGTTATCCTACCAGTAGGCTCTCTCTGGGGATGAGGCAGAGTCTCTGCCTGACGCCATGATACACCAGAGCAATGCAAAAAGATGGGCATGGTGTCCAGCGGCTGAACCCACCAAGGTCACACAGCATGTGCTAGTGGTCCAGCCTGGACTTGGACATGTTCCCCAGTCCCAGTCCAACTCTCCTTCCTCAGAGTCTTGCAACAGATGCCTTTGTTGAAGCTAACACACTGTCATGGAGATGCTCTTGTCGGCTAATGGACCACTGGTTCATGGGGGGAATTAGTAAAAAACTGATGAGCTGATATGTAGGTCAGAGATCACTGTGGAGCCCCACACAGGATTCATTGCTGGAGAGAATGCAGAAGGATGTGCTGAGTGGTGTCTAGAGTAACGGAATTGAAAGAAGCAGATGGAGTGCACGAAAAAGAGCAGTGCAGGGCAGAAAGGAATTTTAAGGAAATTTATGTCTATTGAATCAACCATGAAAATAAGAATTCATCCACTGCAGACTTAAAACCCTCCTGTGAAGCCAAGGAAGATAAGAGCTTAAGAGGTGGTTATGTTTTGGGTTTACAAAAAAAAAAGAAAAATCAAGTGATATAATCTTGCTCTCTTTGCAAAGATCGTCTTAGGAGATGTGGTGTAATAGTACGATCTGTGAAGTGCATCTGCAGAAGCTTCTTCTTTGATGGACGCTTAACTTTACAGTGAAGACAGATCCTAAATAATTAATTCAAACAGTGCTATGAAGTGCTCCAATTAAGGTTGTGCTTAGAGAAGAGATGAGGAAGTTGGATGAGACTGTGTCAAGAAGAATGAGGACAATACGTAGAAAGCACGTGTGCTTTGGATTTTGTTGGGTTTTCTTGTGCTTGTGTTGTAGAATGTTTCAGACACACTCAAAAATGGCATTCTGTAAGGACATTCTTGTACCGATCATCCTGATTTGACAACTCCCATGGACCCATCATAATAGATTTTAAGGAGGTGAAACATTACCTATATCGCTGAAGCTCCATTGTGAGCTCCTCTCTGACTCTATTCCCTTTTCTCTCTGAAATTGGGTATATCGTCCCCATGCATATTATTCAATTTTGCAACTTGTGTATGACTAAATATATATATAGTATTGTATATAGTATTTAAATACATATGTATATATATACTACGACTTTGTAATAGTGATGTTTCTAATTTACATTAATGGCATCGTGCTGCACATAGGGTTCTAAAGTGTTGTTTTTTAGATTAAACATGTTGATAAGGGTAGATCTGGTTTATTCACTTAATACAGCTGTATAATCTTTTACTGAATGAATAAATCACAGTTTATTAAGCTGTTCTCTTGTTGATGGACTCCCCACCTTGTTCACACCACTCCAGACACATTGACCTCTTTAAAGACACCTTATCAGAGGGGCCTTCCCTGACCACCTGACATAAAATAGCTCCCCTTTCCCACCCAGCCCCTTTCTCTCTCTTCATCCTGCTGCATTTTTTCTCATGGCGCTTACTATATCTGATATAGAATATATCTAGTTATTTGTCAGTCAGCCTCCTACCTCTTGCACTGCCATGTAAACACCATGAGACTGGAGCCTTGTCCGTTTGTCCACTGCAGTATATTCAGTGCTCACACCAGCCCCTGGCATGTGGTGGGTGCTCGTATATAGTTGGTGAAGGAGTCAGTAACTAAAGAGGGAATTAATGAATGAACGAACGAACCAAGGTTATTTACATTTTTCTATTATAAGCAATGCTTCAGTGGACACCCAGGGGACACATGTGCATGCTTCTCTGAGGAGATTCCAAAGGTGAAATTGCTAGACCATAGGGATGTACACCTCCTGCAAGCACTCTGTGAAGTGTAAATCTCCATATAGAGGTAACAGACTGTTGGAAGGGACGTGGGGGACAAGGCTCTTGATTCTGTGAAGGTGTGAGAAGTATGCTTATTTCTGATGGGGGGCGGCATGCAGTCCTACCTCCTGCTGTTTGTCCAACCTGGAACAGGGCTCCTCACCTGTCTGCCTACCCAGACCCCACCTCAGTGTCAGACCGCAGCTCTCCTGTTACACTCTCAGAGTGGGACACCTGACCCTCCCCATCCACTCACACTTCCTCTGAAGCACCCTTAGGCTTAGCGAGGATAGCAGTTGCTTTCATTGTGTCTGGGCTGAGCACTTTACTTGGATGTTCCCATCAACTACTCCCAAAACTCTGTGGTGCCGTTATTATCCCTGTTGTACAGGTGAAGAAATAGAAACAGAGAGAGGTTGAGTGACTTGCCCAAGATCACCCAGCTAACTGGTGCAGAGCTGGGATTGGAACCCAGGCCCAGAGCCAGTGCCATTAACCACCGCACCGTGGAGATGGTGACACTACCAATAGCATGCACTGCAAATTGAGCAGTGGTTTTGCGCCAAACTCTGCTACATGCTTCATATTCTGTCCGTCATCTAACCTCCTCAATCACACAGGAGTAGGAGCTGTTGTTACTTCCACCTTGCACAGGAGACCAAAGCACCGAGAGGCGGACTCCCTTGCAGGATGGCGAGAGAGCCAGAATTTGAACTCTGTTTCTCTCAACTTTATCCCTAGTGCTGTGCTTCCCCAGCGTAATTCCCAGGGGCTCGCCCAGGCTGTCCTGGAACCCATCACTCACTCACTCCTTCCTTCAGGGAGCTTGGGTAGTAAGATGGCCACACCCTGGCCGCTTGCCTCCTGCCCTTGAGCACCTTCTTGTCCTGACAATTGTATAAGCTCTCGGAGGACAAGTCCCATCATATGTCTTTGTCATGTATTTATTTACATCATCTAGGCAGTCAGTTGTTCTCAGTGTTGTTTTCTGCCTCATCAGTAATATCCCTCATTACCACAGTTATTCTCCATAGGGGAATGGAATAAGATGGAAGGACAGGGGTGCCAGAAGGAGGTCTTATCAGAGTCTCCAAGAATGTGTGTGTTTGGGGACAAACCCTCCTGCCAAGAGATTGTGCTGTTGCCCCATTGGGGCGCATGCCCCACATTGGGAATCACTCATTTGCAGCGTTTGGTACGTGGCAGACACACGAAAGCCATGCAGGAAAGATGCGTTCACTCACATTCACACTCAGCTGGCATCCCCAGTGGGGACCAAGGGTCTGGCCTTTCTGTGGGCACCCTCAGCTAAGTTATCTAATTCTTCCTCCAGCCCTGTAAGGCACAAGTTATTATCCCATTTTACAGATAAAGGAACCATAGTTCCAAGGACTGAAGGTAATCAAGTCTATGTTGTGATTGGTGAATTTTAAAGGTTTGTTGCTGATTTTTTTAAAAGCTTTCATATTTAAAGAAATTATCATACTTAAGTTTGTGAAACTACACAGAGCTAAGAATCTGTGTGTGAGCAGCCTTAGGGATAACTTGAGATCATTTAAAAAATAAGCCAGGGAAATGAAGCAGGGTCCCTCTGGACAGTTCCAAGTTGGAAAGTTTTTTTACCGCAAGTCTCGTCCCCGGGAGGGTGGCTCCCGTGCTTCCTGAGCCACCTCTCCCAGGTGTTCACTGCAGCTGAGAAGCAGCAGTTTGGGCATCGTTAAGAAAAATGCCTGAGACATGGAGCAGATTGGTTCCAATTTCCCATACATCTGTGGGAATGATCTGGAACCCAAGGCCTGTGGGACACAGCCCGGCCATTTCCAAGATGCCTTTGTCTTGGCTTTTGATTCCATCTCATGACTCTTTCTGCACTTTTTGAGGAAATTATTCTGTCAGCACTGTTGGTTAGGGGCCTTATCTGTTTTGTCACCCCCTGTGTCTCTAGCACAGAACCTGCCACATAGGGCACTCAATAAATAGTGAGAGAATGAAAGAATGAATGAGTGAACAAATGAAGGAATCCATGCACAGATGCAGGCTTCCACTCTGCCTTCCATTCGAGCAGGATGCTGACACAAGTCCCTTTCCTTCTCATCTACCCTTGCCTGAGGTCATGTCTGTTCAGGTGGAAGCTGGAGACCTGAGGGTGGGCCAGGGAACCCTGAAGCACACATAGCCAGTCCACCCTGGGTGCTGGCGTCCTCACAGCCCTCTCCTCACACCTCTGCCCCATGAACCACGTCCATCCTGTGAGTTTCCTCTGAGCCATGAATTTTAAAATAAGCGAAATAAAAGCAGTAATATCAAATGAGGGTAATCATGACTGAGCCTTCCCTGGAGCTTCCAGAAAAGCTTTCCTCATTAACTCTAAGTCAAAACATAAGCTAAAACACACATCACTTCTTAAGAAAAAGCTTTCTGCTCTCTAAATCCGGCTGTGGTTCTGCCTGTCATTCTCTAAGGATTCACTGACACCTCACAGCAGCCCCAGGGCAGTGCCCTGATTCCACTCCAAGCCTTGAGCAAGCTGAGGCATTCCATGTTAGAGGTCAGTAAAGTGCTTCTGAATGCCATAGAGTTTTGTTATAACCAAAGATTGGAGAGCTCATCCTATGATGTGCTTGAACTTTTAGGAACTCTTGGTTGCAAATAATAGAAACCCAAGTCAAAAAGGCTTAAATGAAAGAGGGAATTTATTGGCTCGTGTGATGGAAAAGTCCAAGGGTTGACCTCGGGCTTGAGTAGATCCAGGTGTTCAAACTATATCGATAGGATCCTGTCCCTTCCCACTGTCAGATCTGCTTTTGTTCAGAAAACCACGAATATCTCCCAAGTGAGGACAAAGATGGCCCCAAGAGCCCCAGGCTTCTGCCATGGAGCCAGCCCAGCAGAAAGGGAGCACCTCCTTCCAAAAGCAACAGGAAAAGCCTCCACCTCCACCCTGATTGGCAGGTCTGGTCACGTGACCACCTCCATGGCTGCCAGGGTGCGAGGCCAGCCTTTTGAGAACAGCATAGACTCAGCTGAGGGGGAGGGATGAGTGTCCCAAAAGAGAAAGAAATGTCCTTGAGCCAGAAGAATGAGGATTTCAGTAACTATCCCTCACCAATACCACTGTGGACCCTCTCATCTGCTGAGCCGAGCCCTGCAGCAGGTCCTTCCTGGTGGTCAGCTACTTAGAAAGCAGGGCAGTGTGCACAAGACACAGCCTGGAGAATATTTATCTTCTAGAATCATTTATTTTGTACTTTTAAAGCTATCAAATAAATCATAAGCCCAGAGGTTATGATTTCCAAGGACAAAGTCTTCTGTATTTTTTTCTTTTCTGCTGTATTACTCTAAATTCTGAAAATAGCTTTATGGGTTTTTCTTTTTATAAAAATGACAGATACTTATTGTAATACACTAAAATGCTATAAGCAAATACACTAAAGAGAGCCAGTCACTCTTCACATTGGGTGCATGTGCATGGTTGAGCTCCCATTTTTGAATCCCTGCTCAGGCACTTGCTCCTTTGGGCAAGACCATCACACTACATCTCGATTTACTCATCCATAGAAATGGGACTCATCCTTGGAGAGTTGTTATAAGAAACTATTGAGCCTTGACACTGTGCCAGGCTTCTTATTGCTGTGTTATATCATTTAATCCTCAAAGCAGCCTTATATTGTCATCATCCCCATCTTGAAGATGAAGAAATTGAGGCTCAGAGCAATTAAATAATTTGCTTATAGCCACACACGTAGTAAATGCCAGGACATGGGCAGTCCCAACCTGCCTTAGCACCCAGCCCCTCACCTACTGCACTGTACTCCAGGACGATTAAATGCAGTGATTCAGGGAAAGCTTTTGGCACAGTGCTGAAGACAGAGCAAGCACTCAAATAATTGTGTTCATTTTTATTAATAGCAATGATACTGATGATTTAGTGCAGTTTTATATAAAAGGGATGATACATCTGGTACATTCTGTGTTATAGCTGCCTTTCTCCCTCAATGAAGAAGACAGCCTCTGAAGGCCATCTTGTCTCCCAAACCAAAGTGGAGGAGATGATGCTTGCCTTCTGCCTTTTGTCTTCCTTCCCACGCTGCACTGGGAGCCAGAAGTAGGCTTTGCCATGGAGATATTGGCCCCTCCATCGGGGGTTTCTTTTCAATGTGAGGCCACTTTGAGGACTTCAGAATCTCACACCATGGGCGAGCAGTGAAATTGGCACAAGCTTTCTGAGAGACTGACATCTTTGAACTCAGCAATTCTGCTTTTAGAATCCACAGTTGTGGACATGTGAAATCATTTAGCTGCCAACATATGCATCACAGACTTGTTTTTAGTAATAAAAGAAATGGGATAAATTC
This sequence comes from Ceratotherium simum simum, assembly GCF_057802395.1. Taxonomy (NCBI): domain Eukaryota; kingdom Metazoa; phylum Chordata; class Mammalia; order Perissodactyla; family Rhinocerotidae; genus Ceratotherium; species Ceratotherium simum. The sequence goes on from NC_141904.1 coordinate 42,977,000, forward strand.
AATGTTACATAAAGCCCGCTGTGTTCATACTATGGAGAACTCTGGAGCTACTAAAAATGCTGTGGGGGAAGACCATTCAACAACATTAAAGTCATTCAGGAATATTAAGTGAAAAAATATGTTTAAAACAGTGTCCATTCACCATGTCCCAGATTTTATTGAGTGTCAACCATGTGCACTGCAGTGGTCTAGGAACTTGGGATGCAGGAGTGGGAAAAAACCTGCCTTCCATGAACTTATGTTCTATTGGAGAGAAGGAAATAGATAATAAAATATTTAACAAATAATTGTTAAGTAACATATTAGTGTATTATCTTATAAATAATGAGTTATATATAATTAAACAACAGGTACAGAAAATCACTCTATAGAAATATAGGGAGAGAACGTAAGAGCAAGAGGATAGAATTGGTGGTAGTATTTTAGCTATTTAGCTAAAATAGCTAGTAGCTATTTAGCTATTTAGTATTTTAGCTATTTAGCTAAAATAGCTAGTAGCTATTTAGCTATTTAGTATTTTAGCTAGGGCAATCAAGGAAGGCCTCCCAAAGAGGGTGACATTAGTGCAGAGAGCTCCAAGTTTGTAAGCCAGGCAGGCCACTAGCAGGCTTGACTTTGGGGTACATGGATAGTATCTTGTGGGTAGGCATGTGGGAGTTCCCCCAGTGCCAAACAAGGAGGGTTTCACTGCAAGCTGGTAATCCCCTTGTTGAAGTCCGAGTGCCCCTCAAGTAGATTGTTCAATTTTATTAGAGAATTGCTTTCTATTTTTGTCCTAGGACAAAGCATTGTTGGACCAATGTCCATTTGTTTGGGAATAGGGATGGCGCCAAGAGCCCTCATTGTTGTCTACACAACCATTAAATTAGCTTTCTGAATACTGTCTCGTAATCCAGTCCTGCTCTCTGCACCAACTAACTTCGAATTGGACCTCCTATCTCTTCTGTCTGTTTTGCGGGACAACATTCTGTTATCTCCATGCTATCACTCACTTTCAGTTTTCCAGAAATCTGTCAAAATCTCTGATTCTGTTCTCCCCCTATTCTTCATTTTTATAGATTTCTTTCCCTTTGGATATCATCTCACATTTAACTGGCATCTGGGGAGGAAGAGCAGCTAAATGTGTGCTTGTTCCTCCATTGAATTAGAAGCATTTATATTCATTTTGCTTTTCCGAATTTTCTAAAATGAGTATGCATTATTACATTCATAATAACAAAAATAACAACAAAAGCTATTCTTAAAATGAAAAGGATTTAGAAATATGCTCTTATCGGGCAGAAAAGAGAAGAATCATGTCAGTGTTTTGTAGTGACCATTACAGCCGTGACTAGGAGACTGCTTCCCCACAGTGCTTCAGGAGGAATGAATAAGAGGCTGGAGAACTTGCTGTAGGACCCAGTGTCTCACTTGTGCTTTTTATGCTCCCAAGCTGAATTAGAAATATTGTTAATGCAGTATGAGGGTCAAATATAAAGCCTGCTCTTATACAGATGTATCTGTTAGTGGCTTCAAATGGCAAGCATTTATCAGCTTGCTCTTTGGATGGCCTCAGTTGATGGTTCTTCTGCTGGTCTTACCTAGGGTCGCTCATGCATCTCCAGTCAAGTGGCAGTCGATAGCCTTCCTCGCTTTCTGGGGTTGGCTGGATATTGGCTGGGGCAAGGAGAGGTGATTTGGCCAAGTGTCTGTCGTCATCCCAAAGGCTAGTTTGGGCTTGTTCACATGGTGATGGGTTGCAGGACTTCCAGGAGCAGCAAGAGAGGAAGGTGCAAGGTCCAAGACTCCACAGTATCACTTCCACCACTCTCTATGGTCAGAGCAGTTGGCCAGCCCAGATTCAAGGAATAGAGAAATAAACTCCACATCTTGATAGAAGGAGCTGCAAAGTATTGTGGCAACCTTTGCAATCCACAATTTAATAATTCTATTTTTTTAATTCAAGTTTTCTGTTTTCTAATTCTGTGTTTTCTTCAGGCTTCTGAGAACCCAGTCTCTGGAATGGTTCTACAATAATGTGAAGAGCCGTTTCAAACGCTTTGGCAGTGCCAAGGTCCTGAAGAACCTGTACAGGAAACACCGGCTGGAGAGTGGAGCGTGCTTCGACACTCTAGGTACACTGGGTGCCTGCCATTCTAGGAGTCTGTGGTGGGCTGATGGGATAGAAGAAGGCCTAGCTTAGGGGCCCTGTATGCTGGGGCACACTTAACTGGGACAGAGAAAGTTACTTAAATATCTGGCTCTAGTGAGGAGCAGAAATAGAAGGACATATACCAAAGATTCTAAGTTTTGAGTCTTTTGGTTCCAGCATCCTCACTGGGCTGGATTTGTTAGAAGCTGGGAGGACCAAAGTATTTCTGCAAATTGTGGACATTTTAATTCTGGATCCTTAGAATTTAAAGATCCTTGATCATCTTCCCCTCGTGATTAAAACATTGGAAAGTCATCTTTGTTTGGTTGTGTAGACTAGGTCTGCACTCGGAGGATGTGCCCTCCACTACCCTTCCTTCCTAGTCCAAAATTCTATTCATACCAGGCCCAGAATTTGATGTAATTGGAGAGTTAGGAAAGTATCAGTTTCATCCCAGGAAGCTTGAAGGATGAATCCTACCTATGCTGTTTTTAATCAGTTAAGACAACCAATGTAATTAGAATGAGAAATTATATTCTTTAGTTCTATTAGACCAGCCAATAGAAAGAAATGATTGTCAGAATATGAGCAGCACGTCCTCCAAAAAGGCTGGTTTTTTTTTTTTTTTTTTTGTCTAGAGGCAGATTTTTTCATCACTTTGCTGACACAGGTAAATGCTTTTTATCCACAAGAAAGAGGGAAGAAAAAAATCTCATCCATCTCATTTGGAGCTTTTTCACCCTCATTATCTTACATTGTTGTATTCTCAATAAAGTCTGTGGTTGTGTCTTATCTAAAAATGTGCCAGCCACTGAGTCAAGGGGGAAAATAGGATGGAAGCATTCAACACAGAGAATCATTAGGGCCTTTTGTGGAGCTGTTAGAATCTCTGTCTTTCAAACTACTCAGGAAGCCCGTAGCTAAGAGAGCAGTGCCGAAGGTTTCCACATATTATTTTTATCTTCTCTTTACGGATTTTTCTAAAAATTTTTCTCTTGGAATAGAGGCAAAAAAGAAAGCTTAAAAGTAATGGTGTTAACAGTAGTTTTTCAACCCAAAGAGATATTTTAAGAAAGTTCCAGCATAGAATTGGCTCACTCATTTGCATCCCATCTTTTCTTTCCTCTCTTTACATCCTCAGGTCTGCTTCATGTACCCCTGTACATGTCACCAAGTTCAGATCTCATAGGGGTTCTCTACTGATTTATGCAAATTGAGGAAAAAAGCAAACGCATGTGGAGAATCCTATAGAACAGAGCACAATTCCTGTTTCTTTCCCTTTCTTCCTAAGGCCCCACAGGGGGAGTAGGTGGATGCAAATCCCAAGTGGGCAAGCTCAGGGCTTTGAAATTTTCAAGTGCCATTTTCAAAGGAGAATCATTTGCTGGGAACAACTATCTGCCATGATTGAAGCAGATTTGGGTTCTGGGCCCTCTGTGATTCAGCACTTCCTTCATCGGGGCCTCAGTCACAGCACTTATCGCACTGCATTCAGGTGATGGTTTACAAAGCCGCTCTCCTGCTGGACCATGTGGAGGCGAGAGCTTCCTTATCTCTGTGTTCCCAAAGCGTGTCTCAATGCCTGGAACATCTTATGTCCTCAGTACTATGCTAGTTCAATCTAAAAAGCATTTTGTGGGTACCAAGTCACTTCATAAAAGTATTAGAATCAGTTGCTTTAATATAATTAGTATCTCCATGTAAACTAAGATTTCCTTTTAATAAACATGAGGACAAGCAGACAGGAGACAATTTTTGAGATGGCACTCAAACCTCTCAAGTCATGATCATAAAACCATGAGATTTAGTTTACACACCACTGAAAATTTAGTTACACCTCAAGTATGGAGAAATCTCCAGTGCTTAGGTGGTCTCCTGGCTATGGTGGATGACTGGGGTGTTATTAGCATGAGCTTTTCCTACCACCCAACACCCTTGTGTGGTTGTCATCTGCCCTCCTTAATCCTGACTACACATTAGAATCATGTAGGGAGCTTTGAAAAACTCCCAGTGCCCAGGATCACCTTCCACCTCCAGTCAATTACTCCCAAACCTGTGAAGGTGGGCCTGGTACAGGTAGTTTTTAAAGCTCCCTGGGTTATTTTAAGGGAGCGCCAAGCCTGAGAATCTCAGCTAGAACTTCACTATGATTTGTTCATCAGAGTTCTGAATAGGATGGTCCCATCAACTCCATCTAAGGATACTTATTTGCAGAATTTTGATTGTCAGAACATAACATGCAACATCTCCAGTGTGCACAGCATGTGCTATGCTCCAGGACTCTCAAAACTGCTTTTACCTATGAAACATCCCACTGCATGGACCAGTGTAGTTTGCCGTGAAAACACTCAGTCCATTGAAAATTCATTTGTTCCGCAGAATCTTATGGGTCACCCATCGCATGCACACCTTGCACTGCCATCAGTCTTTCCCTGCCCTCCCAAGCTGGCCTTACTCCTCCTGCAGCCCCATCAGGTGACCAGGTTAGGCCTAAACAGAGACCCATTCGTTTTGTCAGATAAATTTATCGAAGACTTATTCATTCCTTCAGTAAACATTTATTGCACACCTACTATGTGTCCACCTGGTTTAAGAGTTGGGGGTGACAAGACAGGCAAGACCCTGCCATCTCAGAGCCAACATGCCAGTCAAGAAGTCAGATAAATAAGTAAATAAATTTATAAAAAATATAATGTCCAATGGTAATGAGTGCTCACATGGTTTACCTGATAGATCCAGCATGGCATTTTTAGCAATTATCCTACAAAGAAGCACTACATGAAAAGATAAACGTAGCCATTATTAATATACTTAATCTCTAGACAACTGGATGAATAATATATGCTTTTATTTAGTATTGGATAAATAAAATGGGAAAAATAAACCCTGCTTTTGTTTATTAACACTCTATATCTATTTTTGACATGATTCTTCGAAAAGTCTATGATACCTTTCCTCTGGGATTTGACTGACAAACTTGGTCTTTTGAAAATGCTGAGCCACATGAAGTCAGAGGTTCCTCCAGCTCACGAAAGCTATGATGCTGTCGTCTGGCTGCTGCGTCACTGCTTTCCAGAACAGTTCAATTGCTCTGCCCTTGGAAAAATCACATCATCCTAAATAATGATGAAGCTCCCACCAGTAAATTTAAAGGGAAACAGGGAGAGATGTTATACTAGAGGATTTAAAATCATGCAAAACCAGAGCTCATCCTCTGACTGAGACAGCTCAGTCTCCCCAGGTGTTTGCAGATCCTCTCCTCTCTCCTCAGACTCCTCACTGCCCTCCCTGTTCTCTCAGCAGACAGCCTCATGGCCTCCTTCTCAGGGCAGGCAGTGTAGACCAGGCAGGGACTTCCTCGTCAGCCCCCTTCCAGTGCTGTCTGTGGCCATCCACCCCCTTCAGCTGCTGAAGTGGAGCCATCGTCCCCCCTGCTCTGTTGCCTGCTCCTCCCCTTGTTCTCTGCACTTGATCCCCATCACCTTCCAGGAAGGTCTCAAGGTCACTCAGCCCTTCCTCCTTGCTTGTTCAACCTCTCTCTGAGCTGGTTCCTTCCTATTGATTTGTAAACATGCCCAAGTCTCTCCTGTTTCCTAAACCCTTCTGGGACTGCACATTTTCCTCCACTTCCTGCCCTTCCGTGCTCTCTCCCATCACAGGTACGCTCCAGAGAGCAGCCTGCACTCGTGGCTTCCATTTCCTGCCCTTCCTCACTCTACGCCCACCCTCTCCTCTGTCCAAGCTGTTCTCCACACAGCAGCCAGAGGGCGCTTTTAGAAGCACAGGTCTGGCTGGGTCACTGGTTTCACGTGGCTGTTGGGATAAAGATCCAACATTGATGTGGCCGCCCTGACCTGAGCAGTCTCTGTCTTCAGATCATCTCACCCCGTGCTTCCTCTCCTCTCTGCAGCCCAGCCGCACTGCCTCTTGTTAGGTCCCCAGATGCACCCTACTGCCCCTACTGCCTGTCCCTCTGCAAGCTGTTTGCTCTGCCCTGGACTGTCTCCCACCTCCCCACCCCACCTTGGCTGGTTACTCACTGTCTGGGTCAGTCTTCCCTGCTGAACACTTTCACTATTCTGTGAACCACCCAATCAGAGCACTTAACATAGCTATAATTTTACATTTGTTTATATAAACTTTTGATTAATGAATTCTCTCCCACTAGACTCTCAAGTTTGTCAGGACAGCAAGGGTTTCTGGCTTTGCTCACTGATGTACCCTCACACCCAGCCCAGGGCCAGGCACCTGATAGGTGCTCATGGATATTGCACTTAGATGTATAGCCTGGGAACTGAGGAGGTGACTTAGCCTAAAGCCTTATTTTATAAAAGTGAGGAGACTGAGACCCAGAGAGAGAAAGTAACTTCCTCAAAGTCACAGACCTAGTGTAAGTGGACTTCAGGCCTTTGGAAAGTCTGGTAAAAAAACACAAACACAGGGGCTGGCCCTGTGGCATAGTGGTTAAGTTTGGTGCATTCCGCTTCGGCGGCCCAGGTTCACAGGTTCAGATCCCAGGTGCGGACCTGCACCACTCATCAGCCATGTTATGGCAGCAACCCACATATAAAATAGAGGAAGATTGGGCCGGCCCCGTGGCTGAGCGGTTAAGTGCGTGCGCTCCGCTGCTGGCGGCCCGGGTTCGGATCCCGGGTGTGCACGTGCATCGACGCACCGCTTCTCCAGCCATGCTGAGGCTGTGTCCCACATACAGCAACTAGAAGGATGTGCAGCTATGACATACAACTATCTACTGGGGCTTTGGGGGGGGGAATAAAAAAAAAATAGAGGAAGATTGGCACAGATGTTAGCAAAGGGCTAATCTTCCTCAGGAAAAATGAAAAACATGAAAACACAGAGAATGGTATATGGTCAGAGTGAATTACCGTGACAGGCTGCAAACCAACAACTTGTTTCATAAAAGTAGCAGCCTACTAAACCTGCTACAAATACCTACAGCAATTACCTTTAGAGTTCCCACGTGGGACCCCCCATGACAACCCATCCAAGGAAGCGCTGGGTATATTATATGTATCAAAGGCCTATTTTGACTTGTCATCAATGGCATTTGCCCCCTTTTGAGCTAAGGTATGTTGAACCATGTTTATTTTCTTGGTTCTCTTAAATAATGTTTTCCACCAGCATCAAATTCAATAAATTTTTTTTGAGCCACCTGCTGTGTAGGTGCTATCTTAGGTACTGGAGATACAATACAGTGATTAAAAAAAATCCGTCTTCCCCATCTTTAGAGATCTCATTTGGTGAAATAATATGTGAACACATATAATAAAAATCTCCAATTTAAAAACGGCTTAACCAACTGCTCTTCTCAGCCTGGAACGAAGACAAGCGTTGTGTGTTCAACTGAGAGAAGACCACAGAAGAGGCAGTGGACCTTAAAAGATCAAAAGCCATGGCTTACCTTGTCTCAGTCTGGGTTTGCTTCACATGGACTCTTCTGCAGAAGAGAATGATGGCAGTTAAATCCTTAGCTAAAGGCAACTGTTTGGGTCAATGCCATGGACTGCCTCTAAAGACCAGAATGCACTGTCTCATCACCCATCATGAGGAGAGTGCTCTTGTTATTCTTTTTTTTTCTAGTAAGGAAACTGAGTGTCAGAGAGATTAAGTAACTTGCTCAAGGTCACACAACTAGTAATTTGCAGGTCCAGGAACTGACCTCATATGTCTCTGACTTCAATCTATTGTTCTGTCTTTGACTCCACATTGCCTCCGCAGAAGGTACTGGAAAGTTGGAGATGGCAGCAATGCTACACTGGGAATCAGTGTGAGAAGAAAAATGTGATTGGTCAAAAATTGTAGCATTACTATGGAACCCAGTGATTCCCTAAACCTATTTGCAAGGCTAACTTAATCAAAGTGGGCAATGGTGATCTGCCAGTTCAGTGACACAGTGCGTGAATGCTCACTGAAGACATTTGATAATCATATTCTCCCCCAACTCTCCTCTAGGAGGAAGCTTTTTTGAGGTGAACCTGGAGAATGAAGGAAGTATTTCAGGCAGTGATTCGACATTTTATAGACAGTCAGAAGGTAAGGTTGCTTAAGAGTTTACAACTAACGGGAAGTTGGAGGAATAGAAACACCTTCAGATCCTGTCAGGTTCTCCCAATTGCATAGTAACCGCTGGATGCAACTATCTATTGCTGTGTGGGAGTCTGCATGGGTCTTCTTGTTATTGCCATTTGTGTGAATCCATCATCAAAATAGGTGAATATATCCAAGGCATGGCCTAGAGAAGTACATTCGCTACCTAATCGCTAGGTACTTTATGATCAGCTAGTGGGTGTTCTAGTTGGAATATGACAATCAATACACTTGTGCAACTCATCTTAAAATATTCTTATAAAGCATGTATCACTTACTGATTAACTTCTACTTTTTTATAACAATATAATAGTCCCCTGAGAGCAGAGGTTAAAAGCAAAGCAAATTTCTAGTTTCAAATAAAACTTTCTCCAACATCTCAGCGCCTTCTCCAAAGTACTGGGCGTTGAGAACGGGTTCCTCCTGAGTGGCCCTGCTCCTGTGGCCCGCACAGCTCTCCCACACTCTCTCTGTTCTCTCTTTGGGGGCCTTCTCATGAAGGTCTTGTCCTCTGTCATCCTTGCTACTTGAAACTTCTCCCTGGGCTACCACACACAGTAGCCTTGGTGTGCCTCCATCTGCTGCTGAGCCTGAAATGCCCAGCCCTGGTTTCAGCCCAGAGTTCTAGACTCAGATTTCTGATGCTTGGCCATCCGGACCTGTAGATCCTCCAGGGGTCTTTAACTCAGCGCGTCCTCATCAAGCTGCTCAGCCACGTGGGTCCACCAGCAAGAGTTATCTTTCCCTCAGTCCACCTCCCTGTGTCCACCCCGTCAAACATGTTCCTGTCCCCTCTGTTTCCACTCCTTTCCTTTTCTTTCCATTCTGAGGCCCACAGCCTGAGCACCTTCCTGCCACAGCTCTCCTACATTAATATCAGTTTCAGTGACCAGCGGTATCCGTCAGTGTTTTCCAGAGGAACAGAACACACACAGAGACACACAAAGAGGTTTATTTCATTTTAAGTATTTGGCTTACACAATTGTGGAGCCTTTTTTTTTTTAATGGAATAACAAAATAAAAGTTTATTTTATTAGAATTAGGAATGTTCTTTCCCTCTGGGCAACCTGAACAGTTCAGCTAAAATCAAAATCTGAGAACAATTATTTCCAAAGCACAGGGTGCTCTCTGCACAAAATTACAGGGTTAGGAGCATTTAATGGATTTATTGATTGTCTCACCAGCCCATCCCTCCCATCCCTCAACTGCTCTGTACTGGGATTTGTAGCCCAAAATCTATAGAGTAGGTCAGCAGGCTGGAAACGCAGGCAGGAGTTGATGCTTCAGTCTTGATGCAGAATTTCTTCTCTGGGAAACCTCAGTTTTTGCTCTTCAGGCCTTTCAACTGATTGGGTGAGGCCCACCCACGTTTTTGAGGGTGCTCTCCTTTACTTAAAGTCAACTATTGTAGATGTTAGTCATATCTAAAAAATGCCTTCATAGCAACATCTAGATTAGTGTTTGATGAAATGAGTGGGTACTGTAACCTAGCCAAGTTGACACATAAAACTAACCATCCCACCATCTAACTGGTCCTCTGAACTTGGATCATTCTGCCTCTGCCTTCTTAGCCTTCCTCCATGCCCTCGCCAGTTTTTCTCTCTGAAACACCAACCTAAGACTTCACTTTCAGCCAAAATATCTTCAGTATTCCCCTTCACCCTCATCCAAAAATCATAAACATAGCATTCAAAGTCTTTCTGGTTGTGGCTCCAGGCTCTTCCTTTCCAGGGATCTGTGGAACCTGATAACTATCCCTATCACAGGATCCACTGCACGCCTCTGAGCAGTTACTTATGCACCGGATCACTCAATAGCTTGGAAGACACATGAGAGTGTGGAATCACCTTGTCCTTCAGGGCATCACTGAGCCCTCACAGAGCCTAGCACTCAGGAGGTACTTGGTAAACTTTGATTCAGTGAGAATTTGTGGGGCACCTCCTCCGTGAAAACTACATTGATTGAGATCTTGAAGAAGAGAGATAAGAGATACAATGTCTATCTCCAGGGAGCACTTAGTGTGATGACAACTTAAATTTTATAGACTCTACTTAGAGAAACATTGGACAAACTGTGTGTTCAGTCAGCCACCCTGGGGTGTACAGAGCCTTGAGCTGGTTTCGTCTCCACCGTGACTGTTACAGCCGGCCTGCAATGTACTCATCAGCTGGCTACATCGCCTTGACCTTAACTGGGTTGGTTTTGGATATTTTATTATGTTTGCCAGATGCCACTTTCTGTACACATTTGTGTCTTTAGGAGCCTAAGAAGCTTGAATTAAGTTTTTTATTTGAAGGATTGATTAATTAATTGATGTATTTACACCTTCTCTCGTTTTACAAAGATTTTGAGGCAGCTTTCAGGAGATTTGCATGTGTTAAATAGTGCATGACTAACAGATTATAAATGGAAACAAGAAGTTGAAATTGGGGAAAAGGAGACCCAGGTACGCAGTCCTTGCAGACCTACGTTCCTGTTTCTGACGTGAGTTGGGCTCCTAGGACAAACTGAGAGAGGATAATAGAAATTCTCACTTTCAAGTAAGAAGCAAAAATCTACTACCTCAGGGCAGCTGAGCTCTTCCAAGCACTTAGCTCCAAAAAGAATTTTGTCACCTGCTGACGTCCTTTGATTTGAGGACAATTCCTCTTGTTTGTTGCCATATGCAAACAATATGTTCATTAAAAATATGATAGCATTATTTTTGAAAATCATGTTAGATTGTACTTATCTCATGTTTGTGGTTAAAGTCAAGGGCTTCGGAGACAGAGAGTCCTGAATTCAAATCTCAGCTCTCTTACTGTCTCACTCTGTAACCTTGGGCAAGTTATTTGACCTCTCTGTGCTTCAGTTCTCTCATCTGTAAAATGGTCCCTACTCAGTAGATTGTTGTCAGGATTAACTGTGATCATGTTTGTGATGCTCGGCCCAAGCACGGGGTGGAACTCAGCAAGGCTGGCCAGTGTTATCAATTATTAGACTGGTTTAAAGTCTAAAAAATTCTTCCATGGATTTTGTATTTGCATTAAACTACACGTACAGCCCAGTGCCCTTAGAACATTTAATAACTTTCATCCCTATAATGACAAAGATACATTATATGCACAAAATAAACATAATCTTTATCTGAGAAAGTAGATGAAGAATCATTATTTCTTTAAGTCCTTTTGTTCAGTTGTCATTAAGTCACTCTGTGTGCCTGGAGCTACACTGAGTGTTGGGGCACAGCAGTGACTGTGATGCAGTCTTGCTCTCTGAGAATGACCTGTGGGAGGGGGCGGAGAGGTGGAGCCTTTCCAGCTCTGATGGAACTAGCCCAGAGCCTCAGATGGACTCCAGCCAAGGGTGCAGGAGGGATCTGAGGTTTTTCAGAGAAGGAACCCTTGGGCCAAGCCTTGGGGTCCCCAGGAACCAGCCCAGTTACAGAGCAGGGGACCAGAGGGAGGAGAAACAAGACAATGGAGTCATGATGGTAGCTCTCAAAGAATCTCAAATAATTTATTGTGTCTGGGGCGGGGATGAGAATGACGAGTGGGCGGCAGTGAGGCAGGGGTGAAGGGCAAGGGGCTTTTGTGCCAGGATGAGCAGTATGGGACTTATCCTAGAGCTCTGAAAGATTTAAGCAGAAGAGCTTAAAGTGGAACAACCGTTTTACTTGTCATTTCCTTTCAGAAAATGGTCTGTGTTCTATTTCCTGTCTAGGACATAGCATGATGGACACATTGGCTGTCGCCCTACGGGTGGCTGAAGAGGCCATCGAGGAGGCAATTTCCAAAGCAGAAGCCTATGGGGACAGCCTGGTATGGCCCCCCTTCTCCTTTCTGGGGGAAGATGTGAGTGGGGTCCTGGCTGCCAGGAGAAAATGGAGGTTGTTGGGAAACCAACGTCCACTAGCCATCCTTGATTAGAGCGGTGTCCAACCTCCCCCTGCATTTGTGGTCAGGACTCCCAAGAAAGTGATTGCCAAGTCCCCCAAACCCACCCATATCACGTGGCCATTCTCTTCCCTCCCTCCGCAGGACAAGCAGAATGAGGCCAGTTACCTGCGGGACCACAAGGAAGAGCTGACTGAGGAACTGGCCTCAACTATCCTGCAGAAGGTAGGTGGGCCCTGGCATCCGAGGACTGCAGTTTACCATCTGGTGGGACCAGGGCCTCTGGTGAGCTGAAGAGCAAACATGGGCACTGCTGTTGCCTTGGACACCATTTCTGTGCCTTGTCCCTTTTGCCTTTTGTGCTCTGGGGGCCAGTGCAGACGGACTGCATTGTACTACCAAATCTAAGCTGTGTGGATATGGTTGACTTTAGAGACTGAGCTAGTGGGTGAGGAGCCAGGAACTCAGCCCTGAGCAGGCTACTCACTGGCTTCCCATTTCCTAGCTTTTGTGTGTGCGCATGTGCGTGTGTCCTCTTCTCACACTTATCAGATAGCTTCTTGCTGAAGAAGCTTTGCAGTCACCCCTTGCTACCTCTGTGCCCTAAATTGTCGCTTACATGGTGTATCAATTAATTACTGCTGAGAAAACAACCACCCCAGAACTCTGTGGCTTTAAACAAGGATTATTTCTATGTTCCACAGCCAATTCTCTGACACCCACTGTGTGTCCTACAATTTAATCCAATTTTGACACTAACTACTCGGAGTTAGCACAGACCCCACAAGTTAAGGGCTCACTCCCACAAGACTGCCCCCCATTCAGATGCCAGCTGCAAGTCTCAGGTTTCTCCAAGTTACTGCGCTTGTGTCTAGCCTACTACAAATTCAGATTCCCATGAGCCCCTCAGGTTAGATAATTTGCTAGAACAACTCACAGAACTCAGGAAAGCATGATACTTACAATTACCAGTTTATTATAAAGGATACAAATGAATAGCCAGATGAAGAGATACATAGGGCCACAAGGTCTGGGGAGGGGTTGTGCAATGCTTCCATGCCCTCTCCGTGCCCGCCACCCTCTCAACACATCACTGTATGCACCAGCCAGGAAGCTCTCTGAGCCTCATGGCTTCAGAGTTTTTATTGAGGTTTCATTAAGTAGGCATGATTGATTAAATCATTGATCACCTGATTGAACTCAATCCCCAGTCTCTCTCCCCTCCCCAGAGGTTGAGGGTGGAGCTGGAAGTTCCATGGTTCACATGGTTGGTTTTTCCCACCCACATGACCAGCCTCTATCTATCTAGTGGCCCTGGCCAGGAGTCATCTTATTAGCATAACAGAGATACTCCTATCACTCAAAGAATTACAAGGGTTTTTGAAGCTCTGTGCCAAGAACCAGAGTCAAAGGCCAAATATATTTTTTATTATACCACAATTTCTTTCTTGCTCATGCACTGCAATGACTCCCTCTCAAGCTGTGGGTTGGGACCAAGTCTGTGTAATGTGTCTACTCTGGGACCCGGCTGAAGGCACATCTGCTACTCATGGCTGTGACAAAAGCACAGAGAGCCAGAGGAAGCCAGTGATATCTAGTAAGGCCTAGGCTCAGCCCTGACACTCAGTTACGACTCCCTCCTCACGTGTGATTGGCCAAAGCAAGGCGCCCAGTCAGCCCAAAGACGAGCATGGAAAGTATATTCTCCATGTACTGGGAGCTGCAGAGTCACACAACAAAGGGCTGTATACAGGGAGCATTGAACAAATTCAGTCTTCGCCCTTGGTCACAATAATTATGTCCCTTCCACATGCCATGTACAGTCACCCCACTCAAAGACCCCCACATGTCTCATCCAATCACAGTTAACAGTATATTTGATCCAGATTCAGTTCCTTTTAAGCTGGAAACCTATGAACTAACCAAACAAGTTATCTTCCCCCAAAGACCCAACACACAATGCTGGATCATAGACGGGAAAATAACACTAACCCACCCATCTGTGCAGTGCATCTTTGCACCCATCTGTGCAAAGATGGAGGCACAGGAGGTCACTGGGCCACTGCAATTCTGAAATCCCACTGGGTACACGTGACCAGGTCCCCTCTCTGGAGGGCATGTACCTTGATTAGGCCCTGGGTCTATCCCATGTCACCTCAGTTCATGCTCTCCTTGGGTGTCAGCCTTCCTCTTCATCATCCTGTCTAGTCTAAAAAGGCATTGAAGAATATGCCCATCTTGGTGGCTCAGCAATTTTCTCAGCTACTTCCTCTCTGTAGGATGTTGGGAACCTAGAGACCTTTGTGCAAATGGACTCATTAAGTCCAAATGGCTGTGCCCCAAATAGTAAGTGGTACAAATGAGATAAAGCCATCCCTAATGACTCTTGGTATCTCTCCCCTCCTTGTGGCTTCCAGAGGCTTCCTAAAATTGGGATTTACAATCAGAGACTCTGGGTTTGAAATCCAGCTTCACTATTCATGAGCTGTGTGGCATTAACTGATAACTTAACCTCTCTGAGCCTGTTTCCTTATCTGTAAAATGGAGAGAGTTGTAGTATGTAGCTCTTAGATTTATTTTGAGGATTAAATGAGGTAAAGCATATCAGGTACCTAAGACAGAGTCTGGCACATGATAGGCACTTAATAAATAGAAGAAGTTGTTAACATCATAAAAGGATTACGTGTAAAGTGCTGTAGAATCTTCAGGGTTACAGTTGTGCTGTTTTATCCTAAGGCAGATCTGAAACAGGCTGGTATTCCATTGAAACTAAGCTCTTACATGGCTAAAAAAAATCCCACATATAGTCCCAGTTACCCACATGGCCTCCAGAGGCCTCTCTGCTAACGTGCTCCCTCTTGTCACCCACCCCCTCCCCAGATCATAAGAAAACAGAAGAGCAAAATCGAGCCACAAGTGGAAGAAGAGCCAGAGTGGTCACAGCCCCAGAGCTGCAGTGCCAAGGTGGCTGACGAGGGGACCACAGCCTCTGCAGGAGGTCACCGAGCTTCCGCCACCCTCTGGGTGAGTCCCCAAGCAGTGCCGGCCACCCGCACACAGGTGTCCTGCATGTACTCCCCATAGAAATGGGGACACCACGCTTCACCATCTGTCATTGACTCATGTGCCCACCAGACAGCATAAAGGTTCCCAAAGGGCGGGGGGAGAAGCTGAGAAAGTATATGTGAGTGGGGACCAGGAGGATTGAGAGAGACTAGTGGAGGATACAGACGGACTAGTGGAGAGTATGGAGGTGGGTTTTACACAGAGACCAATTTAGGAGAAATAAAGATGCTAATAGGCATTTTTTAAATTCATTCTAAAAAAGTTGTACTGAATCCTGTGAAAAAAATAGCTCTATGAGGGCCATGTGTATTCTTACAGCTTAGAGCACTTGCTTTACTGAAACAGAAGTGACAGTGATAGAATTGCCACTGCCCTTTGAGCCACCAAAACAGTCACATCTAGACATGGTTGGGAGGTGGTGATGTGGGTCAACCTTTTTGTCTGTCACTCTGAAATTAAGCCAAGGGTGGAGTCACAAAGCACAGTGTCCTTCCTGTGACCCAAGGGTCTGAGCCTGCCGTGTCTGCAGCAGAGTCACCAAGCCTGTAAAATCCTTGGTTATTTAAGTAGCCCCAGCAGAGGATATGCAGATGCTGGGAGTGGAGGAGATACAGGCTAAGACTGTGGAGCTGGGCCTTCTGTGCGAGCTTCAGCGTGGCAGGGTGGGCTGGCCGGCAGGGCTTGTGTTCTGTCAGCTGTCAGTGCCCACAGAATAGCATGGGGCACCAGACAGGGCAACACACAGGTGCGATTGAAAACTGGAAAGTCAGACATGGGAAGAGCAACGCCAGGTGTTTATCCCACTCCTCCTAGGGATCAGTGGCCTTCCGTGAACAGACTGAGAGGTGTGCAGAGCAGCCACGTGGTAGACACGCAGTTCCAGAAGTGATGATCAGTGGCCTCACCTGCATAATCTCTCCCTGTGTCCTCACAGCTGCCAGATGCACGGGGGCAGCAAGGAGTGGCTTTATCAGAGATTTAGCTTCATTGACTTATTGGCAGAACCTTCCCTTGTCAACATGCTGTCATCTCGTTTTACTGTTGTTGTCGTGGCTCGGCACCAAGGAGAACAGAATAAAGAGAAGCCTCAGTCCCTGCCCTCCAGGACTTTGTAGTCTGGTTAGCAGAGCAGGAGGGGATACGAGGCAGTTCACAGTGGAGTGCTCAGTTGAAAGGTTGAGACTGGTGGTAGAACTGGAATCCAGAGGAGGGAGGGCCCCCCGCAGCAGTGAGGGGGCGAGTGACCTTCACGTAGGCTGCCAGTCCGACATTTCACTCACTCAGCCCCGCAGTCCCGGGTTGCAGGCTGCACGCGTGCACGGCGTCGCCCTGCATTTGGGGAGTCTTTCTGAAGTATTTCCTGCAAACTACAAGAGTCAAGTTTGGGGGCTCTAGGAGGTCGAAATCCCCGCTGCGCCCCAGACTCAGCCAAGAGCCGAGGGATCAGAGGCAAGTTCAGGGAGCCTGGGCTCTGCCTCTGGCACTTCTAGGGGTGGGATTCTGGATTTATCCTTGAGCAACTGTTTAGTTCCTGCCTGTAAAATAGCCATGATGAGGCCTGCCCCAAAGGATGGCTCTGAGGGTTCCTCATGCAGTTAACACAGTCCTTATTGAGCTCCTACTGCATGCAAGGTGCGGCACTAGGGGCTGCAGAGACAAGCTTCCTGCAGATGCGGTGGACTCCACCATAATCTAGTGATGGGACACGCCATAAACAAGTAACTGCACAGAAACACAAGTACAAATCCAGTCACTGTTGTCAAGAGGAACCGAGAGGATGGAGGGAAAGAGCGCTGAGACAGGTGAGAGCTTGGTCAGCGGGGCAGAAAGGGAAAGCCTTCCCTAGGAGGTGACATGAAACAAAGGCTTGAAAAAGGAGTGACTTGGGAGCCGTAGGAGGAAGAGCATTCCCGCAGAGGGAACGGCATGCACGGAGGCTCTGAGCAGGAAGGAACTTAGCGTGCTCCAGGAATAGAATACGTCATATGTCTGGAGAACGGTGACTGAGGGGCACAGTGGCAGGTGACTACATGAGAAGTGGATATTGGCCACTTGGCACGTAAGTGTCATCCCCTAAATGATCATTATTGTTCTTATTATTATCACATTATTTCTGCATTTCAGAATCAAGGTCACTGTTTCATCAAGGTGTTCCCCTGTGCGTTGTGAGCTGAACCTCACCGTGTTTGGTCAGCTAGGCTCCAGGCCCAGAGAGCAGCAGCTGCTGCTGTATCACTGAGCCACCTACTCCGATTCCCAGGCCACCCTGTCCCCCACCGGCCGGCCTGTATTTCGGGTCCTCACAGGTGCCCCCTTTCCTTCCCCTCCACACACAGCCAAATGGCCTCACCTTGCTTCTCTACCACTGTCTCAACTCACCCACGGGACGTCTCTGGCCCCTCGCTGCATCTTCGGGCTGCCCTGCTCTTCCTCCATCGGAGGCCAGAAGCTCCTTCCCTGACTGTCCCACCTCCCCCAATGCTGAAGAGAGCTCACTCCCCAGAAACACACTCTCCCGAGTTTCCTGTCACATCGGCTGGCTGCAGCTCTACACAGTGACTGAAGTGCTTATGCAAACCCCACAAACAGAGAGGCTGGGAGTCATTGTGGAAAACTTAAGTAACCATAGCAATAACAGAGGGACTGGCGAACATCTGTAGGAATACACATGACCACTACCTTTCCTTTGTATGAACATTATGTGCACAGGGTGTTCATACACTGTGATTTCCTTAGATCCTGTGAGAGCACTCCACATTATCCCATTTTACAGAGGAGTAAACTGAGGCCCGGCTAGCCTGAGCCACTGGAACACTAAGTGGTGGGCCAGGACTAGAACCCACGTCTCCTGGCTCTGAGCATTTCCTACACTCTGCTGTCTCCTGTTTCGCTGGGAAACCCTGGATGTGAAACGCCTGCTTTCCCACCAGATGTTCATCAGGGCTCCTTGTCATGCCTACGGCTAACGCTGGAATGGTATTTCTGCCACCTCACAGAGACCAGAGACGCTGTCCGTCATTAGAGATGTGGGACAGTGGGCTCCGGCACCACGAGTCAGAATGACACAGCAGCCATTAGGGCAGCAGTGTCCCCTTTCCACAGCAGGATGGCCAAGGTGCTTTATCCACACTCCTCAGCCGAGCACTGGCCGAGAGCAGCTTAAAATAAATGGCAGTGACGCTTCCCAAGGGGACCTCGCACTCAGCCCTCAGCTCACGGGAAAGAATCCAGTCCTCCTGGGACCCAGGAACAGCTGGTGGCTCTTGTCATGAAGGAGACAGTTAGAGGCACAAGGCAGAGTCGCACAGGATTCCCATTTGGTTTGCTAAAACGAATACCTCTCAGGGTTTTATGTTCTCGTCAGAAAATCTGTCTTGCCAAACACTGCCTCCTGCACAGCAGAATCGTCGCTGTCGCTTCGACACCAATGTAGACAGAGCTGACGCATTTCCTACTTTTTTTCCTGGGGCAAATAGCAGAATATGGTTTGTTTCTAGACTTTGACATAGAATAAGGCCTAATGGAAGTCCATCTCCGATTCTAAAGCCTCTTTTGAATCTCTGGTATACAGTCCTTTTGCAAGCTATGTCCACCTTCCCGGGGCATGAGTCCACCTTTGTGGGAGGGGGTGGGAGAGAACCTTGAGGGTGTAGGTTGGAAAAACCTCCATAAAGGACATTGATACACCCCCTTGGGTAAGCTCTCCTCCCGGCAAAACACTTTAACCACCCAGATCATATGGCCTGGCAAGGGATGTGACACCTTACAAAAGGGACAAGACCGTTGGCTAGCTCCTATTACTACAACCTTCATCCTTAACTTGGACATTTGTTCAAGAAGGTCCCTTTCTGTCCTCTCCCTGTGAGTTCTCCCCATGCCATGATTTGCAGTATGTAAACAGCATATTTTTGTCAACAATATCAATCAGGAAGACATGAATGCTTTGTCTTTCTCCCTCCACACTTGTACGCATGGGAGCTGCCCCAAACAAAGCAGACTGAATCTGGGAATAAGGAGAAATCCAGCATCCAGCTAGGTCTCTGGCACAGTTTGCCCCTTTGTGCAGCCAATATTATTAGCCCCCAGTTGTCAGTGGTCACATGTGTTCTGTCTTTGAGCCAGCTCAGCATTGGGCGTGTGTTGGGCATCCTGCAGTTTCAGGTCCGTGTCTCTTGGTTTGGTTTAAAGACAAGCACTTTGATTAAAGCTTTTAAAAACATTATCTGGAAGGAGAGCTTGTGCCTTACCCAGCCCTCAGCAGTAAGAATCTATTGACTCCCGATTAGTTGGCTGTTTAGAAAGGCTTACACCAAGTTCTAGCTGTTCTGGGGACAAGGAAGCCAGAACACCTCCACCTTCTGAACCCTGTCCTCGGTTGGCTCCAACCATCCATATAAACAGACTTACAGGATGAACGGAGGTGACCTTCAGCCCCCACACTGACCAGGCCAGGAAGAGAAGCCACAGACCCCCGAGAAGGCTTACTGGAAATGATGGGACCCTCCTTGCCCCGACCTCTTTCCCACCACGCTTCATCCCTTCCTCCGTTCGTCCTTGTCCTGTTGCCCTCCTCTCTTGCCTTCAGACTGCCATGTGATGTCACCACGTGAGTCTTGACCTGGGACAGACACTGGCCTGACTTCCCTTGGCCAGGACCCCTGGCCCTTCCCCTCTAACCAGCACCATAGCAGGTCCAGCCTGGGGCCCTCGAGAGGTGGCACATCCAGTTGACAGGGGTCAGCTTCCACACTGCCCACCCATGTGGGCTAAGCCGATGCTTTCTCCCAGCACCTGCCCCTAGTCTCTTGTGATGAAAGAGCCTGTGCTGGGACCACATCCAAGTGTTAGGAACTGAGAGGGTCTGACCCCGGCCAAGGCCACCATCTTGCACAACCCCAGTGCCCCGTTCATCTAGAATACAATGTGAGTGGCGCCCCCTGAGTTGTGCAGCATGATGACCACAGGACTCACTGCTGATGCGGCCCATGTGGGGAGGACACAGAACAGCTGTTGGTTAAGGTGCAGACATTATGTTTGCCCATCACATGTTATTTCTTTTACTCCCCACCACGAGGTGGGGATGCAGATATTATTGGACCCATTTTACAGATGAGGAACTGAGGCTAAAGCTTGAACGTAAGTTACCTAAGGTCCCACATCTGGTGATTGGTGGGGCCAGGAGTTGAATACCTTTTTCCTGCTCCAAAGTCCTTGATTTAGCTTCTTCCTCCATAATGTGAGATCTGTGGACTCAGTGATCACTAAGGTCCCTTTCAGCTCAGAGGTTCTAGGGCTGCACTGTCCAATAGGATGGCCACAAGACACAAGTGACTATTTAAACTTAAATTAAAGTTAAGTAAAATTAAAAACCCAGTTCTTCGGTCACACTGGCCACATTTCAAGCGCTCAATAGCACCAGTGGCTGGTGGCTACCATATTGGACAGTGCAGATATAGAATATTTCCATCCTCCCAGGATGGTTTACTACACAGCACTGGTCTAGGGGGTGAGATGAAGAAGTGCTAAACAGAGGGCCTAAATGCAGAAATGCACCTAGACACTGGCCAGAGCCTGGACACGAAGCAGCAGGCCAAGGCTCGGTTCTTGGGGACTTCACAGAACATGGCTTTCCACCTTTCCATCAGTTGTTCTTGCCCTGGATGCCCATCTGCATCACCTGCCCGAGCCCCACTCCAGGGGTTCTGACTCCCTGGGTCTGGAGTGGAGCCTGGGCATCTGTATACTGACCACAGTCTCCCCAGGTGATGCCAACAGGCTGCAGCTCTTGATGCTGTCTTGAGGAGCGCTCCCTGACCTGCAGACCCCGGAGGGCCCTAAACCTGCAGCCTCCTGGCAGCACTCCCTCCTTTTTCCTCAGCTCTCCAAGGACCTGGACTCCTCTGACTCAGGGAATAACTGTGCAGAATCCCAGAGGCTGCGGGCCTCACTGCTTGGGCTTAACTGCAAAACCCAAACTTAATCCACCCCCATTCAGACAGAACGTCTCATCTGTTCTCTTGAAAGAAAGTTCAGCGTGATTGTTCTCTTTTTAATTTCCTCCTTTTTTGTGTGGTTCTCCGCCAGCAGGCGGGTCAGTGCAATCCCACTTTCAAAGCCTTAAGATGCAATATCCTAAAAGGCACTAGTGCAGGGGTTATAATCCATTTAATGCCTGTCTCTCTGGGCGCATGTATATAAAAAAGGTGTCTCCGTAATAATATGGTGATCCTATTGATAATAATCATGACAGCAGGGGCCAGGCACTCACCATGTGCCCAATGACTAAGATGCATCTCTGTCTGACTCTTTCTCTCGGTCTCTTCTCTATCCCTTTCCGTTTCCCTCAGCCTTTTCTCTTTGTGTCTCTGTCATTTCCTCCCTCCCATTCGCTCTCTCCTTTGACTGACTATAGTGTAGACCTATTTTTTATTGTTGTTATAATTATTGGATTGAATTTAATGGTTATGCCTGACCCTACAAAGCATAGCTATATCTCAGTTGTTGATTTGCATGACCACTGTTATGGATCCCTTTGCCCCCAAATTCTTCAAACTAAAATATTCTCTCCCCGTTTTGTGTTATGGGCTCCTTGAAAACAAACACTATTTTGAAGCCGTGACCACTGCCTCGGGAAGCCTGCTCTGTTGGCGATGATGTTAATCATAGCAACAGTATACCATTCCAGGAGGTATAGGTAGAGCACGATGCTGCTGCTTGTGGGAGGCAGTGACTGCAAAGGAAGGGATAACAAAGGTAACTGATGCTCACACTGTGTGTTTCGCCCAGAGCTTCAGAGCCAGCTGGTTCTGATGGAAAGTCCTGCTGGGTTGGAGCGTGTTCGCCAGGAGTGCATTGTTCCCAGGCTTTCAGCAAAGGCTCGGGCTCAGCACTGAGAGGGCACAGACGAGCATCAACTTGGAGCCAGATAGACCCGAGCTCAAACCCTGCCTCTGCCCCCTACCACTCGTATGCCTTGAGCAAATTATTCAGCCCTGCCTCAGTTTACTCATGTGTATCCAATCAGATTGAATGAGAGAATGGATATGTTGCTCTGGCTCAGTTGTAGAGCTTAATAAATGCTCTTATTTGGCTAATATTTATCGAGTGCTTTCTATGTGCCAGGCGTGACACTGATCCCTTTACTTGAGGAAACTAAGGCTGAGAACAGTTGAAGTTCCCCCCAGGATCCCACATAGAAGGGGAGGAGCTGGTGTTGACCCACAACCTAACACACCACCCGTTAGTTAGTGCCTGAAGAGTTAAGAGGCAGGGCGTGCTTCAAAGCTCAAATACTCAAGTCTGTGTTTGTGAGGCTTTGCTCGCATGCTTACATTCCTGGACCCATGGACTCCACCAACCATTCCCAGCCCCTCTGAGGAGATGTGCAGACACTGTTACTCAAGCCAGCCCTTCCTGATGTCACCAGCCCTGCTTCCATGGACCTTCGGGTGGGTAAGAGGAGGGAAAGGAAAGCAGAGGCTGTGGGTGGGAAAGACAGGTGGGTACAGAAGGTCCAGCCAGGCTAATGAGCAGATAAATTACTCAAGTAATCCAATCACTTCCCAGGAGCCACTGAGGTTGAACTAACTGGCAAGTAAAAGCATTGTTGTGGCGCCATCTGCTGGGCAATATGTTCATTGCAATGAATTTTTAGCAAAACCAGGTCTGGGTGTCAGAACTGGGGCTTTTCTGCCCTGGCCGGAGACCTGGGCCAGCAGCATCCTGAGACCTGTGGGAGAAAGCTTTTTGGGGCTTTTAGTGATTGTCAGGGTAGTTTTCTTCTAGTGTGAAACAATGGCTTGCCTGAACTAGATTATAAAATCCTGGCACCCCCAACTCTCTCATGAAAAACACAGATTCTGTCTTCCCTATTGGGACCAGAGAGGGACTTTTCGTTTGTTGTTCTTGGCTTTTTTAGGTGAAGGGAGCATTTTTGTCCCATAAAAATGGACCCCAGCCATCTCCTACAGACACACATACGCCATAAAATACTGTTTGAGCCACTGCAAAATAAAATATTAAATGTTATTTTTCCCCTTTTTAAAACATATATTCAGTGATCTACATGAGAAGCTTGGGGATATAAACAGGAAGGCGAGGGTATAGACATGGCTCATGGGAGGCTGCAGTAATACTGCACCTGGCGGTAGGCTGTCAGCTCCCAGACCTGTGTCTTACATCCTATAAATTCAGTAACAAACATGCCACGAGGATCACACCCAAAGACCATCCCTGCCTTCGAGGGGCTCACCGTCTGTGGAAGAGTCAACAAGTTGGGGTATGGCTGTAACAGGGTACGGGAAGATCCTCTGATCTCACAGAAGGGGCACTTTCTTGCCAGTCCAGGGTGGGAGGAATGTCCGTGGGGGTTTACCATAGAAGGATTTTTTTTCCTTCAGTTTTACTGACTTCACTTGCCAGGTGACCATCAGACCATCTCTGAGAGCCGTGCATCATCTGTCAAGGATTTAACAAAATCATAGATGGCTCCCCGAACACCCAACCTGAGAAAACCGTGGTGGTTGTCGAGCATCAAAGCTGTTTAGGACCCTAGGACAGGATCAGTGCTTCCTCTGCCCTCGGAATGACGGAAGTGTCACCCGGCTGAAAGCCACTTGACGTGTGTGTGTTAGTCTGGCTCTTCCCCAAGTAAGACCTTGGCCTCCATGATGTAAGTGAGATTGACAGTGAGATTCTTCGTATTTCTTTCTCTTGCTCCCATTTTTTCCCAAGAAGTTAGTAAAAATAATAATGATAATAATAATCGGGCACTTCTGAAAGCCCATCCTGAAACCCTACCCACCCTGTAGCCCACCTCAAATTACATTCACTCCACAGCAAACATTCATTGATCTCTGGTTCTATACCAGTGACTGTGCCAGGGGCTTGGGATGTCACCACTAACAGGCCATTAGCTGCCCTCAGTGGCTCGCAGTCTAGTGAGGACACCAGGCAAAATTCAGATGTTTGCAGAGACGTATAGTATAGCACAAGCATAAAGGACGCCCAGGACTCCAGCCCAGCTTGGGGGAGGGGGTTCCCACAGACCGTGGCATGCATGAACTGAATGCACACAGAATCTTATAGAATTGATAAGATGAGGAGAGCTCATCGGCCTCTGAGCTGTGTTACCCTGTGACCGCTACATTGAAAGGCAGTCTGGAGGCCCATCATGCTCTCCTCTTTATTCACAGGGATGGGAGGTAGGTTGTGACCCTGGGTACACAGCTTAGAGGGTTCCATGTTTGTTCTGCAAACCCATCTTCCTCCTAGATTGGCCTCAGGGTCTTGGGGGGGGAAGTAGAAGAGGATTTCTACGACTCTTTCTGACCTGGAACTGGCCTGCACTACCCTCTCCAACAAAGTGTACCAGATACCCTATATTTGAGGGCTCCTGGGCCCTGGCCTGGCCTCTGATGATGAGGAGGCTGGACCTTGATCCTCAGTTATCATCGTGTCTTTTCTCAGACTAGTTAACCATCCTTTGGGGTAAGGCTATGGGGTGCATTGTCCTCTCCCCAAACTCCAGTTATGAAGCTCAGTGTTGTCACCCAAATATCCTGGTGCTGGTGTTTGCTATTTTTTGTTGGTATTCACAAACACCTTTTTTAAGATCCCATGTATTATGCATTTAGTGTGTGCAGGGCAAGATTAAGTTTCCACATCTCTCAAGAAGTGAAGTCGCTTGGCCAAGGTGTTATTGCAGAGGTGGTATTGGAGCCCGGTACAGCTGACTCTTCAGTTCAGCTCCAACCACCTGCTCACAGCTCTCCGAAGATGCTCTCCTTCTGTCTCCTGTTCTTTGCACCTGTGGTGGGAGAGGAAGCAGATTACCAGGATGAGCCCGTTTCTCCCTGGGAGAGAAGGCAGTGGGGCTGTTGGTGTTGAGGACGGCTAGCAGGTGGTGACAGACTGCTCAGGGGCCTGAGAGATCCGTCCTTTGTCTCATGTTGTGGTCACAGATGCTTTCGGAGGCTTTGCCCTTTCCCTCCTCAGCCTATCGATATAAAAAGAACAAAATAAATCACCAGTAAAAGATAATTCCTTCATTGAATGACAAAGGAAAAGATTAGTCTCCTATGATGAAATTCTTTCTATATAACATTTGAGCTTCAAATTCTCTATAGATGATATTTGTAACATATGTGTGTGACACAATTCAAACATATTTCCTGTCAGTCCTTTGAAACCCCATTTTTACCACTTCTCCTTGGGTTGGAGTTAATTTTCCTTTCTTTAATTCAGACACTAAATAGGAATATGTTGCAATAGTTCTAGGCTTGTGGACTGCCCATACTCGGCTCACATATCTATTGCAGCACTTACCTTGTGCTATAACTTTCTGGTTACGCCGCTGGAACTCTCAGGTTTGGAGGTCTGTGAGGGGAAGATGCTTTCATTTTTCATCACAAACAATTGGACCTAAGAGATCTTAGCTGGGAGAAGGGCTGGGTAAGAAGGAGCCATATGAGAACTGGCTCTGTCGGATTCCACTATGTCGCTTTTGCTTTCCCGTGGTCCTGGCCAGCTTGCAATGGAACAAACAGGGAACCATGTGTGCCATTAGATAGCATCATGTACTGATTTGCAGCTTTTAAGCCTTAACTCAAGAAAAGCCAATACCATCAAACATGTCTCCTCCACGCTGTCCAGTGTCTGCCGAATAGCTGAAGGCATCCATCCCAGTGACTGTGCCTTCTGAGTTCACCCCCTCCCCTCTTCTCTTTCCCCAGCGGTCCCAGTCTGCATTCTCACTCACCAGAGAAGATGCCCTGAAGACCTCTTCGCTGGAGGCTGCGTCGAGGCAGCCGAGGGACCAGAGCCAGCAGCCAAGGGAGGAGTGGGCTTTGCCCAGCTGGAAGAGCGTGGACAGGCTGGACGAGACAAGTAACTGTTTTAAGCAGCGTCTGGTGGGTCTGTGGGTTTCAAAAGTGCTGTTCGGAGGCCTCTCGGCCATTGCATGGCCCCTCAGCTCTTCCTCCCGTCAGTGTGAGTGGGTGTGTGCCCCTGTGGGGCAACTGAGCCACCAAGTCACGAGGCCTCTGGCACAGCACACAATATACAATGTGGTCGTGTTTTCCGCTTGGGCTGTTTTCCTGCTGAGACCTGTGGGACGGTGGCGGGCTCCTGGGCAAGTGTGTTATAGTCACTCAGCTGCACAGCCCTACTTCAGCTGCGGGTTCTATGTGGACTAGGAGCAAGTGTCCCATGTCAGCCAGCAGTGCTACTCTAACCCAGCGGGGCATTTTCATGTTCAAAGGGATGTGAGTCCCAGCACTGGTCTGGTTTTAAGAGTGTCCTTTCTAAAACCTGACACATTAGTTAAGGTAACACTCGCTGCTATAACAAGCAAACCAAACATTTAGGTGTCTTAACGCAATAATTCTCTTTCTCATCACCCAACAGTGTAGTGCACTGTAGTGTCCTGGCTGTGGAGGCCTTCAGCAGCCAGAGGCTCCTTCCACCTGCCTAGAGGGCAGGCGGGCCTCTAGGGCCACTGAGTCTTCCGCTGGGTCATTCGTATTCTGCCAGCAGATGGAGGAAGAGGGAACGGAGAAGGCAGCACACTTGCTTCCTAACCACCTCAGCAGGGAAATGGCACACACACCACTCTCCCGTCCATGGGCAAGAACAAGTCATGTGGCCCCATTTCATTGGAGGGGGCCTGGGAAACGTAGTCCTGGCTGGGCAGATGCAAACCAGCAACACGGCTGCGCCATGAAAGAGCCAAAGCGCACGAGTCTTTGATGGGCAGCTGGCCATCCCGGTCACCCCTGAGGGTGGCATTGCTGTCCCCTCTTCATGCTCATGCTCCTGGAATCTCCTACCTCTACATGGGGCAATTGAGCTCGCCTCCCTGGAAGATTCCTCAACATCTATGACACACAGTCCTTTATAAAGCTGTCAAGTCATATAATCCCTCACAACGAAGAGGCTCAAATTAGCTGAGTCACTTTCCCAAAGCCACACATCAGAAGACTGTGAGATGCTTAGAACCACATGGGTAACGGCTAAGAGCCGTGAACCCCCGGTGCTCAGGCCAGGTGGTCTCTTGGGCCCCATAACTGTGGGAGTAAAGATGCTCAGGCCACCCCAGCACAGCTCTGTTCTCTCTTCACCTAAATACACATGCTGTATACTGGAAGCCAGGCACATTTGTCCTCGCAAGAAGAAACCATTGTTATATAAACTCATGTTATATGTCAGATATAGACTCCTTTCCTGAACAACAACAAATTTACAGCAAAATATTCATTTTAGAAAAATCATTTTTAAAGATTGTGCTATCATTTCTATTCTATAGGGGAGAAGAGTTAACTAACAGCTATATAAACAAATTCTATTGCTATCACAATGCAGAGAATCAAAAATCATTAAATATTTTTTAACAGTGATTTTAAGATTTTCAAAAAGAGATCATTTCTATGTTGACCTCTTAGTACCTATCAGTAGAAACTGCAGAGATTCTGTGAGCACATGAAGTTTTCTTTATTTATGTGTATGCTTTTTGTTTTGGTTTTTAAGTTCGTTTTCCTTTCTAGATATGCTTTTCTTTCCCCATGCTGCCCAGCATATCCATATTTGTTCATTTATTCTTATTCTTTCTTTTTCTCTCTATCTCTCACCATGAATTGAAAATTCCCACAAAGAAGGGACTTTCAGATTCCACAAGGCATATAAGAATATCATATAATAGATCTTCAATAAACAATAATAATGACCTTTTAAAATCACTGTACAATGTACAGAGTCTATCTGAGGGGAGTGCTTTATTTATTCCTCCAACAATATTGCTAAGCTCTGTCATTGCCTTGTGTGGCAGATAAGAACCTTGAGGGACAGGGAAGGTGAGAGACTTGTCCAGCATCCCACAGCTAATGTGGTCCTCAAACCCAAACACCATGGCTCCAGGTAGCAGGCTTCTTCAGCTCGTGCATGATGGCAAGTGTCTCCCCACCATAAAAACAAACAACAACAACAAAATAGCATTTCAAAATTCAGACTTACAAACACAAATTTAGAGGATATTATAAGCTCTTCTAAAAGACATTCCATTTCACAAAATAGTTCTCCACTGAATTATGAGCATTCTAGATAAATCTGCAAAGGATTTTCACTTTCAAGACATGATTTTTTACCTAATTTTCTGTAAAAAAAAAAAAAAAGGCACCCATGTATAATTTATCAGTTGTATACATATAAACGTAAAACTTAGTTCAACAGCATCACGCGCACAAAAAGACTTCAAACTCTGCTCTAAAATCCATGCATTTGTCAGGATAGAGATTTTTAAAAATATATATAAAACACTTGTGTAGAAAACTGGTGGGTTTTCTGAGGAACGCTCAGCTTCAATGTGCTAAAATGTCCAGGCCAACCCCAGAGGTCGTGAAGGATGTCTGATGTGCTTAGCAGGAAGCAGATTATTCCCAGGGCATTGCTCAGTCTCGGCAGAGCAGAAATGTAGAACAGAGGAGGCCCAGAGGTGGAAGTCATCTCAGAAGGTTAATGTCCACTGAGCTATTTTCAGCAGTTCTGTTTATGCCTCAGATGAAGGGTTGGTTCCAGCGCCTGATAGCCCACAGTTGGGGTCAGTCTTAGGGACACTGTGGGCTGAGTAAACCACAGCAACTCCCCTTTCAGTCTTGACAGGGCTAACAGCAGTTAACAGATGTCCCCCAGAACACATTTTCTCTTTATAGACTTTGATTGAGCATCTGCTGTATGCACAGTGTGTGCTCAGTGTTGGGGAGTAGAGATCAGGGGACAGTCCCCGCTCTTGAGTTGCTCACTGACTGTTGCCTGCTCAATCATGAAAGAGTGAGAATTCGGAGAAAGGAGAAGTTGGAGGGGAGCAGGGTCCCAGAGGGATATTCCCAGTGGACTAAGAGAATGTGCTGTTAGAGCCCAGGCACAGCTTTGAGCAGTTCCGACAATGCAGCTTGACAACCAGGGTTTTCATAGGGTTGGGTATTTAGGGAGCCATCTGTGCTTTTGCTGAGATAAAAGTTGGCCAACTTCTAGCTTACCCAGAGGAACATGGCAGTGTGGGATTATAAAAGGCAGGAAAAGAGAGGAGCCAGCAATGGGCTGAATCCCAGCCCACCATATAGCAGTTTGGGAGGCAGGTCCAGGACCACATTTACAACTCAGTCAACCTGCAGCCAGGCACAGAGTGGCGTTACCAGGGGCCTTCCCTCTCTGGCTTGCTCCCATGGCCCCAGGAGAGGGTGCACAAAGTAGGGCTCACAGAGAGCCCCCCATCAACAGCCTATCTTGATCCTACAGCCTAGGGGTACTGTGTTCATTAACAAGTAGTCTTTCCAAACCCAGGATGGGATGCAGAACCAGGGTCTGGGGGTACAGCAGCAAAGAAGACGCTGCTCTGCCCTCAAGGAGCTCACAGTCAGGCGGGGGGTGGGTAGACAACCAAGAAAATAAACTACTGTAGTTTGTGTTAAAAAATGAAAGCCTTTTGGCAAAGCTCAGAGAACAGAGTAGCCAGCTCCTCAAGGAAAGAAGGCCAGGGATCTCCACTGAGGAGCAGCGT
Source organism: Ceratotherium simum simum (assembly GCF_057802395.1). Taxonomy (NCBI): domain Eukaryota; kingdom Metazoa; phylum Chordata; class Mammalia; order Perissodactyla; family Rhinocerotidae; genus Ceratotherium; species Ceratotherium simum. The sequence continues at coordinate 43,006,731 of NC_141904.1, forward strand.
GTGAGTTGGGTCTCTGAAGATGGTCCAGAGGGCAGACCTAGCAACTAATTGTAATACCCATAGGACACACCTCTCCCCTCAGAGTGAACACACTCCACAGCTGGGGCTGAGTCTGCTTTGCATCGTGTGGGTGTCTCTGTTTGCAGACTCTAATAGGAAGCTCTGAGGACTGTATTTTATTTGGAGGTGAGCCCAGGAAGCACAGAGAGGGGAGTGGGGACATGAGACAGGGAAGGGAAGGCAGGCAATAAACGACTCATTATCAAGCAGGGTACCACCGTGGGTGACTGGAGCTTGTCCCCACTGGGGAACTCTGAGAGCCCGCATGGAATACTATACGCATCTGCCCAGCAGACAGGGGAGCAGGGGTACTTATCCACAGCTCGCCCAGTCTGCTCCCAAGAGGCGGTGATTCCAGCCTGCCCTGGGACAGCCAGTGCAGCTCTGGTAACCGGAGCAAGCCTCAGGCAAAGAACTGCAAGTGCTGGCAGTTGGGAGCCCAGAGGGTGTGCAATGAAGTAGCAAGGGCCAGGGTTATGGGAGGGGCACCCACAGGGTCAGCCACAGGGGAAATCCATATTGTCATTTAGCGGCCATTAATAGCTTCACTGAGCGAGAGCCTGAGCATTTCTGGAGAAACGCAGAGGGGCTCTCTAGTCCCTGCCTTCCACACCTTCTGACTAATGATCTTGGGATATGGCATTGGGAGAATGCCAGCAAAATAGAACCCTTTTTTCCCGGAAGACCTACTGTTACCACCATGCCGAGTACAGCCCATAACATGTAAATGGTGATAACACCCTAGTTAGCCTCTCCTCTGAATGTTTACACAGTCAATGAAAATAGTGTTGCTGTAGTAATGAATAATAACTATAGGATATAAATGTATCTGCTTTCTACATACATATATATGGAGTACATAGGTGCTGATCCATAGTCAGGTGTTAAATAGTAGTAGTATAATCCAATTCAACAGACATCAGATAACAATAGCCGAGGGTCCTCAGTGCAGCTGGCACTATGACCAATGCTGTCCATATGTTGTCTCATAATAATCCTCCGACAGCCGGGGAGGGTCACACTGTCCCCATTGGCGGGTCAGGAACCAGGCTGCGAGGTGCTCTCTGACCAAGGTCAGCTGCTAGGAATTGCAGTATGTAACTGGAGCTCAGCCCCGGACCTGCCTGAGTCCAAAGTTCTTGTTCTTTGCCCGCACTAAAGCAGCCTCAGTTCTGGGCACGGGGAAAAGAGCTATTAGGAATTTATCTTCTGCTCTGAGCAGGCACATGAAACACACTTCATGAGCATCACCTCATTTAATCCTGACAGCGACCCAGGGAGGTATTAGCCATGCCCTTCGCACCAATGAGAGGACGGAGGCTGTGAGACTCACATAGCTGCTAAATGGGTGAGCAGGCTTTCCACCCAGGCCCTCTGACTTCACAGTCTCTGCTCTTTCTGTTGCTCAAGTGGCTCTGGGACAGAGTGAGCTAGAGAGATGACTGAGATCCAGACCCTGCCACAGGGGCCTGTCATCAGGGAGGAAGGCTCAGCTGTGGCGTGATCAGCCGGAACACAGTTGGATCGTGGAATGAGCCAAACTGTCACACTAGGAGGACTCAGGGAAGGAGGAGGCCACATCTGGGCAGAAAGACGAGAAAGTACTCTAGGACAAGGGGGGCAGAGGTCATTGAGGGCCACTGGGGCTCCACTACATGGAGATGGTGGAGGTAGTGAGGATGGACACTGAAGGTGGAGGGAGCAGCGGGAGGAAGACAGGACACAGCCCCTCAGGCTCCCAGGAGGACTGTGCTTAAATCCCCACCTCCTGACTCGGAAGAAAGGGAACTCGATGTCCTGCCAGCCTGAGCTGCAGCCAGGCAGTAGAAGTGGGCTGGGTCGCTGAGTGGAAAACACGTTCAACCAGCATCTGAATCCCCTAAGGCTGTGGTTCTGAAACAGTCCTGGCAAGTACAGTGCTCTGTGGACACCGTGAAATACTGATAAATTTAATTTTATTATATGAAGTAGTAATCGTTTAATTGGTAGAAAATTGTGTGTTTGCAGTAGCATCTAGTAGGACACTGCCTCAATGTCCTACCACTGCTGGTGTCTACACACAAGTTGAGGAATGGTCCCCTCCAAAGCCCTGGGGCCCTTCACCCATCCCCAGGAAGCCCTGCAAGGTTCCTAATAAAGGAAAACAGCTTCTTTTGGCAACTGCTGTGCCTGGGGCCGCAGGGCTGGGCCTGGTACCCATAGCTAAAGGATGTCGTGTCATTTTACTCCCACTCCCCAGGGACAGGGGCAGAAAACATCTTCCTGTTTGCCTTCAGCAAAAACAAGACAAAGCAGCTTTTACTGCCTACCCCCACCCCCCGCCCTGGCATGCAGATCAATGCTTGGGGACCCCGCCACCAGTTATCACAGATGCTCTGAGCCCCGTTTAGGCCAGTCAAGACCATGACCCCAAACTGAGACCTGCTCCAGCCTGCCTTTGCACAGTGCCTTACCACCGGCCCAGGGCTTCCATGGCACAGTTGACAACAAAGGGCTGCCTGGGGTCGGGTGGAGATGCACCCATCCTGACTCGGCCAGGCTCTGTGGCTTTGACAAGTCACTTAACTTCGCTCGTCTTTGTTCCCTCCTCTGTAAAATGAAATTGGAAATACCAACCTCTTTCTGCCTCACATCTTTTCCAGAATGAGGCATGTGCCTTGAGTTGAAAATAAACTTACATGCAGAGCAGGAAAAACTCTGTTATTCCTCTACTACTCACATAGAACACATCTGTGACCAGAGGTGTGGGTTTTTCCCCATACCAGCCGATTCTCTGACACTAGCTGGTGTCCTACAATTCAGTTCAGTTCTGACGCTCCCTCGCTGGAGTTAATGTCAGAGCCCACAGTTAAAGGTTCAGTCCCACATGACTCCAGATGCCAGCTCTAAGTCCCCAGTTGACCCCTGTACTTTTGACCAGCTGTAAATGGGGTTCCCATGACCTTAGGTTCAATAATTTACTAGAACAGCTCACAGAACTCAGGGAAACTCTTATTATTTTTACTGGTTTATTATGTAATAAAAGATACGATAAAGGGTACAGATGAACAGCCAGATGAAGAGGTACATAGGGCAAGATCCAGAAGGGTTCAGAGCACAGAAGCTTCTGTCCCCGTGGAGTTGGAATGAGCCACTCTCTCAGTGTGTGGACATGTTCACCAACCCGGAAGCTCGCTGAACCCTGTACTTTGGGGATTTTTATGGAGGCTTCACCACATAGGAGTGATCCATTATTAAGTCATTTCCCAGCCCCTCTCCCCTCTGTGGAGAATAGAGGTAGAGCTGAAAGTTCCAATCTTGTAATCATGGCTTGGTCTTTCTAGTGACCAGCCCACCTGCTGGAGCCCACCACCACCAAGAGTTGCCTCATTACAGCAAAGGACACTCCCATCACCCAGGAAATTCCAAGGGATTTAGGATCTCTGTGTCAGGAACTCCAGTCAAAGACCAAATATTAGAAGAAACTGAGGCAGAGATGAGTATGTGTATGTGTGTGTAAACATATGTATCTTATTATTTCACACATGCCATCTCACGAGGCTGTGGTGAGTGAGACCTGTAAAAGGGCCAAGGGCAGGACGTGTTATCCTGTGAGGTAGGCCAGGGCAGATGACAGAGTCATCTCCCATCCGATGAGGGGAAATGAGGATCTAAGAGACAAACCGTGGCCCAAGATCAAAGAGCTAGAACCTGGGGCTGCCAACAGCAGCCCTCTCCTCTCTGCTTCTACACTCAAGCCAGCCTAGGGCAGGAGGGGGCAATTCTGAGGAGACTGAAGTGATCAGCAGACCCAGGTAGACATTAAATAGGAGCCAGATCTCCGACTCTCTCTCCATCTGTGAAGCTCTGTGGCCCTGTGTGGTGTCAGGGGACTTCCGGGGACCTTTAAACTCTGTCCCCCAATTAGGTGTGCCCTCCTGGACTTCCTAGAGTCAGCTGCTCCCCAGGACCCCCACAAGCCAGTCATGGGAGGTGACAAATGGTGACAAGGTGACAAACCCCACCTTGCTCTAGGTGGTAACAGCCCCCTCTGGTTTCTCTCTCCCTCCCGCCCACAGACATGGCCCCGGTTTTACAGAGCCCTGACGGGAACTGGGTGGCCCTGAAGGATGATGCTCTGCCCCCCACCCACCTGTTGACCAGACCTAAGAGTGGCACGTTTCAGGCCCTAGAGGCAGCCTCCAGCGTGGCGTCCGCCTATGATGAGATGGGCTCCGACAGTGAGGAGGACTTTGACTGGAGTGAGGCCTTGAGCACGCTGTGCCCGCAGCCCCGGGGCCTGCCCAGGAACCCCCAGCCCCAGCCCACGCAGGCCCGAGGCTCAGACCAAGGCCCCTCAGCCACCTCCGCCTCCTCTGGGCTCTCCCCCAACCTTGAGGCCATGTGCTCTGACTCAGAGACCTCCTCGGCAAGTTCTTCTCGGGAAGCTGGGCAGCGGGCCAGACTGTCCTGGTTGCAGAGGAAGACCCCCAGGAACCCCGCAGCCGAGAAGATGTACCTACAGGGAGAGCTAGACGTGAACTTCAACCCCCAGGCAGCCAGCAGGGAGACCTCGGACAGCAGCGAGCCTGAGGAGGCCCCCCACACTGCAGACCGGCGGGCCAGGAGGTGGAGAAGGGCCCGGCTGGGCTCAGAGGAGCCAAGCAAGGAGTTATCTTCCCCCAACGCCCATCCCCCGGAGCTGGACACCCATCAGGTAATGAAGCTGGGTGCGAGCAAGCACACACACACTTTTCAGTCGGATGTGCCCTCCTCCAAGCAGGAGTGGCATAGAGAACCCTGGATTTAGCATGCACAGACCCAGATTCTCATCTTGGTTTTGCTGCTAAGTAGCTGAGTGACCTAGTCAGGTCACATCAACTCTCTGGGGCTCCATGTCATCCTCTCTGGAGATGAGAGCTTAGAGTTCAAAGTGGGTTTGCAAAGTGTGGCCCCCAGACCAGCAGCATCAGCACAACCTGGGAACTTATTAGAAATGCAGATTCTCAGGCCCTGCCCCAGACCTGCTGAATCAGAATCTCTGGGGGTGGGGCCCAGGCATCTCTGTTGTGACAAGCTCTCTTGGTGATTCTGCTGTGCATTGAAGGTTGAGGGCCACTGGCTTAGGGTTAAGAATATGGGGTCTAGAGTCAGTCTGCCTGAGTTCAAATCCTACTGTGTGACCTTGGACAAGGCATCTCTCTAGGTCTCAGTTTCCTCATCTGTAAAATGGAACTAATATTAGAACCCACTTCAAAGAATGGTTGTGATGAGTGGATAAGATGATGTTCATAAAGTGCTGAGGTCTGCCTGAGACACAGCCCAGGGCTCAGTAAATGTTATTTCAGTATGACAATTCAGGGCACGCTTTACTAACATTCTGTGATTCTTTAGTCCACATCACACCCTTTCTCAGAATCTTCGGTGGCTCTGCCCACACGGTTTCATTCATGAACTTCTTTGAGGATATGATTGAAGCTACAGACTCTCCCTAGAACAATGCACCTGTACACACACACACACACACTCATACACACTCACACACATACCATTTTACTTACAATCTCAGGTAGTTCTTTGACCTCAAACCAGATTAATATTATATTCTCTAATTACACCTGCTTGTTCCCAGCTCTACGCCTGTGATCACGCTATGCCCTTGCCCTCTCTCGCCTCTTCCTGGTGAAGTGCTGTGATCACCGTGGACTGAATACCGAACTTTGTGGAACACACTCTGGCCTTCCCATAACAATATTTTCTAAACTCAAAAGTGACAGGTGTAGCCTGGAAAGATTAAATGACCTTATATAAGCAGTAGATTGCAATATTGGAAAACGAGAGTCTTATGGAAGATCTAGTTGCGTTGCCTCTGCCTTCTGTAGGCACATCATCATCACTTGCTCGCAATACTATCAACTTGACTTTTTCGGCTCCTGGAGAAACCACACCCACTTCCTGAATGCCATTGCATCTCCTCTAATACCCAGCTACCATGCACTGCATTCTTAGTTTGGGTTCCACCAAAAGTAAGTCCTGAGTCAAGGATCTGGGTGTAGCTTTATGTGGGAAAAGATCCCAGGAAGCCCAAGAGTGAGACAGGGAAGTGAGAAAGGCCACTTAAGGTACAGTGTAGGCACCTGGGGCTCCATCCCACCAGGGACCCTCTGAGAAGCCATGTGGATCACAGCTCAGAATTCTCCTCCAGAAGACAGGGAGCAATTATCCACAGTCTCCATCTCCCAGTGGTGGAGAGTGGTCCCACCTAGCGTGGGCATTAACTCCATACACAGCCAGGTTTGCATGGATGGTGCCTGAGAAGTCCCTCAGATGGACAAGAAGAGGGAGACCCAGGTCTGAGGTGGGAAGCTCTGAGTGGGCCAGAAACTGTGCCCCACAGCTGCAGACAACTCATATAGGTCCAGGGAGTACAGGCTGGGGCATCACCAGCATCTGCTACAATGACCTTCTATGAATGCAACAGCCAGATCCCTGATCCTGGGGCCCCCTGAAGATAGTTGTGGACTCAGAGGTCCTCGGGTCACAGAATTTGGCATCAGTCATGCCTGGCCTGCTAATGTATTGCCTGGAAAATATCCCTTATTAGGTCTAAGCTCTCATTTTCTCCTCTGTAAAACAAGATCATTACAAATCTGCCTCGTGGATTGTTGTGATCACAGAGTAGAAATATAAAGTTCTTTTCAACTGTGAATCATTATTATCTAGCTCAAGTAGAGTCTTTTCCAGAGTCTCTGGGTGACTTGCCTCAAGGGATATTCTTGAGGGTTGTCTACGTGATTCACTCGCAAGTATAAAATGCCACGTCTCCACCACAACTTTGTGCCCGAAGCTTCCTAATTATTCTGAGGTGGCTTGAAAGTTGTATTCTGGTGTTAATCTTTGCAAGGCATCCACAGCGAGACGGTAGGGACCAGCAGAAAGGCACTGGAACCAGTGTTGCCTCTGCCTCCCTGGCAGTGTCCTCTCCTCCCCGTTAGGTGGCGATGGCGTTGCATTTTCGGAGACTTCAAAACCTTGGTCCTCTGCATCCTCCCTTCTACTTAGTTTACTATGGCAGTTCTCTTCTCAAAAAAAAAAAAAAAAAAAATTACACATCGCATATATATGTATGTTTTTAACTGTTTGCATACTTTTTATTTAAGTAAATGAACATAATGTAAAAAATATTAAAACATACAAATATAGTCCCCCTTGACCACAACCTTAAATCCCTGTCATCTCCCCGAAAATGACTACAGTTGTATTTGTGCATTCATATACGTATAGTACATTTAAAAACATAGTTCTATAAATGTATCTGTGTTTTAGCAAAATCAGCATCTTACTCTGCATCTTATTCTGCCTCTTTCTTTTAACAGCAAGTGATAGAGATGTCAGCGCACGTCTACACATAGTGCCTGCAAAAGATTGCATTGCTGTGGTCCCCAGGGGGAGCGTGGGAGTGGGAGCAATCTGTCCAGGGTGCAAGCAATAAGGCTGCATTGACTGTAGAGAATTTTAAAACAATAAGTCCAATAAAAATCCATCTTTTTGTTATCACCTTGCACCATGCATGGAAAATTCTAAGCAAAGTTAGTGATAAAAGACTTTTCCCTGCTGGGGCAGGCTATTCCCAACGTCCTGCCCAACCCCCTTGGTTCACCATTGGTCCATGGTGGGCAGGAATTAACAATCAATAGTTCCCATGATGATGAATATTTAAGACTTTTTCAATGTTTGATGTTATAAACAATACCGCAGAGGATATCATTGTGCAAACCTCTTTATACAAGAAGTAGAATTGCTGACTTGAGATGTATATAGATCTTTAATTTTAATGAATATTTGCCAAATTAAGCTCCCAAAACCTCATAGCAATTTACTCATGGCCACAGCACTATGTTTTCTCATATTGTCAACAATACTTAGTATTGTCAGTCTGTTAAATCATTGCCAACTGTATGTGAGGAAAAATATATATTTCTTTTTCGTTAACATTTTCATAGTTACTACTGAAGTTGAGCATTTTTTCTTATATTTAAAGCTATTTGCATTTTTTCTTCTGTGAAAGATACATTTATATGTTTCTTCTATTATTTTATTGGACCATTTGTCTTTTTCTTATTGATTTTTAGGAATTAGTCTTATTTTCTAATTATATTGTATATTTTAATTCTTTGATGGTTACACGTTGAAAATATTCTCCCTTTGTCTATCACTTTTGCCTTAACTTTATTTAAGTATATTTTACATGCAAAACGTTTTGTTACTAATAATTTATCAATTATTTTTGTTAATAATAATTTATCAATTATTTTCTTTCTTTTTATTTTGTACTTTGTTTAAGAAGGTTTTAAATCCCTAAGGTTATAAGAATATTTTTCCATTTTTTTCCTAATATTTTTTACTTTCATATTTTAAGTTTAGCCGTTTAGTCCATCTGTACTTTACTTTTCTGGATGATATGAGGTAAGATCTAGCCTTATTTTTTTCAAATTAAATATTTGTCACCAAATCATTATTAAATTCATCCTGTATCTGCTGGCTTCAGCTGCCCTCTTTATATATATTAACCTTCTTTTATTTCCAAGAACTGTTTTTTTTTTTTTCACTCTATTTTATTCCATTGACCCAGAAGTGCCATTTGTGTACAAATAGAACTTTAATTGTAATAACTTTATATTTTGATATCTGATAGATGGTCTTCCTTTCACTGTTGTTTTTGTTAATGATATTTTTTAAAGTATCTTGACTTTTATCAATCCTTTACTCATATAAATGATTTTTTAAAATCTGCTCTTCAAATGGCAAAAAAAAAAAATCTTTTAAAATTTTGATTGGATTGCTCCAAATGTATTTATCTATTTGGGAATAATTTATATCTTTATAATATTGAGCCTTCCCATCCAAGGGTGTCATACTTGTCTCCATTTATTTACTTCCAGTAAAGTCTTGTAGATTTTTTTCAAAGCTCTTATACTTTTCTTGTGAAGTAATTTTTAAGTTTGTTATATATTTTGTTCCTATTATGAATGAGATCTTTTTTTATCTACTACATGTTCTAATTGGATTCTGCTGGTGTATTGAACACTATTGATTTTATGTTTATATTTTATAACTTAGCACCCTAATATATTCTCTTATTAATTCTTATAGTCTTTCAGGTGATTCTCTTAGCTATTCCAGGAAGATAGGCATAATGTCTACAAGTAATGACATTTTTATCTTTCCCTTTCCAGTATTTATACTTATTTCTTTTGCTTGTCTTATTGCACTGGCGACAATCTCTGCTACACTGTGACATGGTAGTGACATCTGGCATCCTGTCTGTCCTGCTGCTGTCCTTAGTCACTTGATTCCAGTGTTTCACTGTTAAGTGTGATGCCTCCTCTAAGTTTAGTAGACATTATCAAAATAAAGAAGCATCTGTCTGTTCCTAGCTTCCTAAATGACTAAAGTCAGGAATGTGAGTTTTATCAACTACTTCTTGGTATCTATTGAGATGATCATATGCTTTTTCTTCTATAATCTGTTAATGTTGTAAATCACCTTAATAGATTTCTTAAGTCTGAATCATCTTTTCATTTGTGGCATAAATCTTATTGGATTGTGATTCCTTTCTATAAAAACTGGTTTCTATTTGCAAGTTTCCATTTTGATGCTATCTTGTTCAGTTTTGGTATCAGGTTATACTAATGACTTGGCAAAGATTCTCTATTTTTTACTATTTTCTAGAACACTTTATATGACATAATAATTTTCTGAAAGTTTGGAAGAATTCACCTATAAAGCTATTCAGGTCTGCTCCTACTAAGAGACAGACCTGGATAGCTTTAAAGACAAATTTTATATATGAAATATTTTATATATTAACATATGTAGAATACATATATATTAAAAATATATTAGCAAACAAGAAAGTAAAAGGAAGATATTAATTAATATAAAAGCAGAAACAAAAAACCCTTGAGATTAATTAATAAAATGAAAAGCTGGTTCATATATATATATAGTGTATCTAATGAATTTTCCCCCAAAATGCAGTTTTGTTTGCATCCCACAGGCCTTGATATATAGTGCGCCTATTGTCAAACTTTTCTAAGTAAATTATCATTTCCAATGTGATTCTCATTTTAATCAAAATTAAGAAGTAATTAAAAGGGTAGGTAACTTTTTGCTTTGTTGTTTTGTTTTGTTTTGCTTTTGTCACTAATTTTTAGTGTTACAGCATTATGAGCAATGAATATGGCTTATGTGATTTTGATATTGGGAATTTGTTGAGATTTCCTTTGTGACCTAATATGTGGCCAATTTTTGTGACTGTTTCATGTGTTTTTGAAAAGAACACATACTCTGTTCATTGAGGACAAGACTGTATGTACATATGTACATTGTTCTGGGCATTAACAAGACAGACCAGGTCCTGCCTCCTGAAGCTCATGTTCATTTGCCTTCATGTCTGCCACTCTTCATTTCCCTAATTCCGCACCCTTATTTACTGTTATCTTCATCCTTCCGTGGTTTTCTTACTTTCTATTTCTTTAGAGTCTGGCAAGTTACCCAGAAGATGCAGCAATGTGTCTCTACCACTTCACTCCCTGCTGGACCCTTCACCTCACAACCATGATTAGTGGTTAAGCCAGCTGAGAGCAAAAGACCTTTCCCATATTCTCTAACTTCATCCTCAGCCTCAAATCTCCGCTCACATGTAACTTTGCATATGGGATCTCTCTGTGATCTGTTATCATAGACTGCTGGACACGTTCTTCTGTCCTCCAAAACCCCAGTCCCCTGATGCCACAGACGGGATGAAATCTGTGGGTCAGAATCTCTTCCTCCAACACTCTGCAGCCAATATTTCGCTCCCTCTTGGCATTTAGTGTTGAATAGCAGCCTGCAGACAGCCTAACTTTTCCTTTATGTATAACATTTTTCTCTTCTCTTAGGCATTTGTTTGATCTGTTGTATCTTTAAAAAGCACACATTTTTCCAGAATGGTAAGTGTGTACTCAATCCACACTGTTGCACGTAGTATGTGCGCACTCAGGTATTTTTCAATTCAGGAGTGTTTTCTTTTGTCTTTTGATTATTCCCTCTTCCAGGCCACCCGTAATTCATGTGCTGAATCTTGATTCTCTGTCTCCCAGGTCTATGATCTCTTATTGCTTTCCCATTTTGATCTTTCCTCAGCCATCTGGGAAACCTTCCAGATTTGTCCTCCACATCGCTCATATGCTTTCCCAAGATTAATTCTGCTGTTACTGTCTTCAAATACAGGTTCTAATCGTGCTGCTGTATTTTCACTCTTTCTGCAACCTTTTGTCTCATAGTTCTCTCCACATTTCATCTCATCCTATAGTCTTTTAGTCTGCGTGCTCATCCCTTATGACTTTCTATGCCTCTTCATTGACACTCTGCATTATTACGCCCTAATGAAAACACAAAATGCTATCAGACATTGTGTCCTGGCTGTTAGTAAAATTTACATGACATCTTCATGCTAACTTTTGTTTCCTTTGCTCTGCTGTATTTTTCCATAGGTTCCTTGCTAACTTTTTCTGTTAGTCGTTCTTGAATGAGGAAATGCTATCCACACCCTGTTGTTTGCCAATATCTAGCATCCTCCAATCATTTTCCCTCTGCGAGCTTAAGATAGGAGGTTTTTCCTATTCTGATTTTCTTGCTCTATGTTTCTTTAACAGATGTCTAAGAACCAAGCCACAGTACTGAATATGCATATGTTGAATGAATGAATGAATGAATGAATGGAAAACAACAAACCACTGTAGATTTCTACATGGTTTTTGTAGTCTCTGCCCCCAGGGCTTTACATTTCATGACCACAACTCCTAGGATGCAACATGGCGCCATGGCTAGTTCTTCTGTCCACCCACCTGGATGTTTGGGGGAGATCCATTCTCTAAGTGGCCATACAACGTGGCAGGATTAAGGGGGTTGGGAGTAAGGCTTGTCTTTGGATGCTTAAAAAGCTCCACCACTGCACTAGAAGGCTCAGATGTTGTGTTTTTGTTTGGCGTTTGTTTCGTTTTGTTTTATGGTGAGCATTTATCTTACATTCTAGACCAGGGTTTGATGTTGGGAGACTATTGGGAGGAGGGTCAACAATTATTCTGTGTACTTAGAAGAAGGAGAGAATGGATGGGTCTCCAAATGCATTTTTTTCCAGTTCATTTCCATGGGCCTTGTACTTAGTGAAAATTTTCCCCAGCCATTTACTGGCAACAAGCTGACTTCCATTATTTTTTAGGTATGTAGGTTTTCACCTTTTTCTGTATTTTCCCACACAATTTTGGTGGAAAATGTGGAGAGGTTGTAGAGAGATGTTTGCCAAATACCATTTTTAAATGGAAATCTACTAATTAATTTTTTGTTGATTGCAACTTCAGGATTACGGGAGGCTGCTATTTTAATTTCCTCTGACGTTTCATTTTTAGTTGTACTCATTAGTGAAACGTGTTTCCTTGGGTAAATTTGCCCTCTGTCTAGCATGCTAGGTCCTAATTATTCTTAAAAGATGTGTTTAGAATTTTGCCACATTGAGAAGCTACCAATTCTCTATAACTAATAATCTGTAAATATTCCTTTATTTGATGTGTTTATGCCTTGCCACAGAAAGAATTTAAAGTGGCTTACATAAATATAAACATGAGAAAATAAAATAAAAATATAAGGGAAAACCAGGATAGGAAAGATAGAATGAAGCCAGAAGTAATGGTAGTTCACACAATGGATGTGATGAGGTCCTAATCATGGGCTAGAGATACCAAAAATTTGGCTCCGAGCTTTCTAGAAGATAAGAGGAAGAGAATGATGTGAACAGTTTTCTGAGTCATGGAAGCCACATTAGAACAATAAACCCATTCCTTAAAGGATGCTGCTCCTGGAGCTGAAACCAAGAGAAATTTATCCTGTGTGTCCTTGTGGAGAGAATGCAGAATACGGCACCCTCCACAATAAACTACTCCAGGTGAACATGCACTTTTTGGAGGCTGCTTCTCGCAGTGTCACTCAGTGTGGACCAATACATCACAGCAGTACACAATACATCAGGTCGGGTCTGAGGGGCCAAAATACACTGAGCTCTGTGGGTCTGAGTTGCTACAGGATTAAGTTCGGGGATATGAAGAGGAGCGAGTGGCTGCCTCCCCAAACCCTGGTTCATGAGTGTTGTGCAGCTCTGAATTCAAGGGGGTGCTCTCTGACAACTGCTTGCAAGACCATGCATGTTGAAGGTAATATGACACCCCCCATCCTGTGAACATTGAGGCACCCAACAGGTCCACCTACCTCTGAAGTGTGCCAAGAGAATATCCCCAAACAAGCCCATAAATCTACTCAAATTGTATTTGAACTTCCTCCAGTACACAGACCAAAGGGTGATAATTCCCGCATCCACCTCCCCGTTCTTCACCATTGGTTTTCAAATGAAACCTGTCCTTAAACAAAAAATTAAAGAGAAGACAGTTATATGGTGGAAAGTGGAACTACTCTAGTTGAGACAAGGCTGTCCTCCCCCCACGCCCCTTGCTGCCTCCTCCACAGCAGCCTGAGCAAGTACAAATAATAATCTGGAAACAGTTTAGAGCAGGGGTGACCAATACCCCCTCAACAGAAGAAAAATTTTAGTCAAGTGTCTGTCAAGTGATTCCTCTTGAGCATGATAATCGCAGGGTGTGCCCTCCAGGATAAACTGGTTGCAGAGAACAGGTCTAGAAAACAATCAGGTATTTGCTGAATAACAGTGTTTCTCAAACTTTTGTGTGTCATAGGCCCTTTTGAGAACCTGATGAATACGAAGTCTTCTCCCCAGTGAGGGGGGACAAATGTGCATAAACGCAAGCACGCAAAGTTTTGCATTCAGTGTCAGGGAGTTTTGGGAGCTGGGTTAGAAGCCCTGCTGTGTAGGAATTTTAACCAGCAGTCTGTTGGATATTAAGGATCATCCACCAAAAATGATGACTTTAGTTTTGTAATAGTTAACTTGTAGCCCTTCTTTGGGGCAGATATTAAATAGCAGGCTACCTATCAGTTAAGGCTTTACCTATTTGTGGCAATCAGACCATGTTAACTCCATGAAGAAGATGTTGAGTTCTCTATTCCATATGGCAGGGACCCGAACCCAGCTCACTCAAAACAGATAGAAAGTCGTTAGGAACCAATGAAAAGAAGGGGATCTGAAATACCTCAGTCCCTCTACCCCAGCCCCTGCCTTGAATGTCATCACTTGTTTGTTCTGGAGATTCTCTGCTGATCCAGACCCTCATGCTGGCATTGAGGTCCAGGTTCGGAATCACCATCAAAATCCAAGGGTCATGTAACTTAGTCTACACTCAATTCCGATCCAGAGTCAAAGAAAAAAACAAAGATGGAATCCACCCTTAATGCTATTTTATTCCTAACAGATTCTCCACAAAGTGATAGACCAATTGCAGTCAGCATGAAAATAATTGTGTCTTAAATGCCTGTTCCTCATGTAAATATTGATCTGAGAAGTCCAGACTAGTGATTTTGCAGATATTTTATATAAGATTGCATAATTCTGGGGAACAAGTGGCTCCCCTTTCAACAAATGGCATGGTCTAATTCTGTCAGATAGGAGATTATAAAGAGAAAAAAAAACAAGGAAGGGCAGAGCCCATCAGTCAGAGGGAATTTTGGTTCCAGGAGAGGGAGATGTGCCCCAAATTAGATTAAGGTTTTATTTGTTTGTTTTTAAATCAATTATATAATATGAAGAACTCAGAAAACAGCCTGGGATCCATACTAGGACAACTGACCTGTAATTATAAATGCTAAAAATAAGCCTTCTAGATGACATCCAGGTGCTAAGTTTCCTTAACTTCCCTCACCAAATTCATCCCCAGGAGCTGGTCCCCATATCTGTCTTCTGTGCAGTTCCACTGGCCAAATTAGGACCTTCCACATGGAGGGGTTCTTCTTGAGGCAGGAAGAAATATATTATAATATTAAATTCAGTCATATTTCAGGTGATGTCTTCCCATTTCTACCATGTTAAGTTGATCAAGGATTTGGTGTGTATTTTTGTGTGTGTGGACTGTTCTTATCACACCAGTTAGAAGAAAAATAAATGCTTTATTCACCAGGGTACAGCATGTGAATAAAACTAGTTTTAGGTTAATGGCAATACATTGGGAGAGGAGAAACCTCTACCTGAAGGCACCAGAGACAGGACTTTAGCGAGTCCTCAGAAGAACCAGGTCAGCAGTAGAGTCAGCCAGCCCCGAGGCTCACCCTGCTTTTCTCCAGCTTCAGGACAACTATGCCAAGGGATTTGCAAGTAAAACCACGTACATTTGCCACATACAGTGCCCCTAGGATTAGTTAACCTGTAAGTCGGGGCTCTTCTCTGAAGTTCACTAGAATATCTAAAAGCCAGCTGGAGAAACTCTTATTCTTAGGTCAGGTTCAGTATCTTTTATCAACAGGTATGGGGAGAGCCACCAGGACACTAGGATGTGTTCAACGAAGGCTGACATGTAACATTTGAAAGTAATCCTTTAGCTGGGCTCTTTCTAAAAAGGTGGAGAAAATGCAGAGCCTCCCTTCTCTCCCTCAAAGGACCTGGCAGATGAAAGACAGGCTCTGTGAAAAAGTGTTTCTAGGACTGAGGTTGCTTACTCTAGAATACATTGACATTGCTCCCTGCAAACGTGGAGAATTTTGATGAGGATGATGGTGAGGTGGGATAGGAGAAAAATTGCTTTAAATTAAAGCAGGCAGGATTTCAAGGTGCATAAAGATAGCACACTTGGGTAACTGAAGGTGAGAACAGTCCTCTGAGGAAATATGAGGGTATCCATCTCTAGAAAGCTTCTAGAAAAAGTATCTTTTCACTCATTTAAACTTTGTGAAACGAGATTAAATCCTTTGCCTCTCGGCTTCTCTCCCTACTCAGTGGTTCTGCTATCTGTTCTCCTTTTAATGAGCATGGTTTAATTTGGATCATCTAGTCTTGTATTGGAAGAGTGAAAAGAGCTTGGCCTTCAGGGTAAGACCCTCTTCAGCTCAGCCACGCACTAGTCACATGACCTTGGACAGCCTGTTGAACCTCAGTGTCCTCATGGATACAGAGAGAACTACTGGGACACTTGAATGAGATTCTGTGCGTCCAGTGCTCAGGGCAGTACTCGCCCACTCGGAGGCGCCCAGCAATGAGAACTCTTCCTTCCCTGACCTCTCACATCCCCCTCACCTCCATTTATTTCTATCTCTGTGTTTCTCAAACTTGAGAATTCACAGATTCCTCAAGGATTTTTCAGAGGACCTCTCGTTTTAGAAAGGCTGCATTGAAATTTAAATACTGTCAATTTAAGAAACTTCTTAGCATCACCATAAACATAAGTGCAAACATAAGAATGGAGATCACATGGCAACACTCCGCTGTAAGGTGGTTGCCCCGGTAAGCCAGAATATGTTTTTTTTCAGGTGATCAATGAAATGAAAACCAAAATTTAAAGATTATTATAAAAAACTTGCAGACCACTAAGAATATATTTGCAGACTTTTGTTTAAGAAAGTGTGCTAGCTGATCTCAGTGAGTATTCCATCACTAGGTGTTTAAAAATACACGTTCTTATTTAGCCAGGGTCTCCAAGTTCCACACACTAAATTTAAGTGTGCAAGGAAAATGCTTGTTCTTCTGTAACTGCCTTAAACTTCCGTATCAGCCTCTCCACTCTGAATAGCCAGGAATGTAAACTAGCTGATCCAAGAAACACTTAGCCTTTTGTGATTTAAACAATTTTCTTTCCATTTAGAACTGTTTTTCTAGATATATAATCAGTCGTCCAACTCCTCCACTCTCTCCACCTTCGCCATCTTGGGGAGTAGATGAGGAGCTTCTAGTGTCCACATGGCTGCAAGGACATCTTAGAGCTGAGCAGTGTCCTCTGGGTCCTGGCAGCTCTCCTCAGTGACGGGGCCCCTGTTCATGGAGTCATTTCCCACCCCACACGCACCCCCTACCAGTGTCTGGGGCCTGAGCACCTGTGGTCTGTTCCCTGTGTACTCAGTCAGAACCCAGTGTCTCTCCCTCAGGCTCCACGTTGGCTGTCACTTTCATCAGCTCCCTGGCACCAGCTGTCCAGCCCCAGGACAGCTACTTCATTCCCCCCAAAGGGAGCCCCTGGTAAGCTCAGCTTCCAGCACCTTCAGTGCTCTTCCATGGGCCCACTTCTGGATGCCCCCTGTGTCACACAGGACCCTGGGGAGATCTGGAGCCCCCTCAGGCCTCCCTCTGAAGCCTTTCATCGGGCCCCAATTGGACTCTGATAGAGCTGCCCCGTATTATTGGGGGCTAAAGGGTCAGAGGCCACAGGCAGCCTGTGAGGCTCCGTATCCCTGGATCTCAATGGAGGAACAAGCTAAATCCAGCTTTTGAATGGGGAGCTTTAGTCACTAGAAATCCTTTCTCTCCACAAAATCTGACTTTCTAGACTATTACCACGCTAAAGAGGTCATAGAGTGAGCTGATCAGTGCTCTTTGGGTTCTGATCTATACTCTTCTTCCCTAGGGCAGAGTGCTCATGCTTAGCTTGAGAAAATGAAGATGCAAGGGAATGCAATTTTAGTGGGAACTGAAAAACATTACTTCCTTTTTTCAAAATACTTGTCCTTAAGGCAGTGGACAGTGTCCAGTGGGCAGGCAATTCCGATTTTCAACAGATTACTTAAAATGTTTTATGCCCAGATACACATATTGCTAGTAGTTATCCAGCTTGCCCATAGGGAATTCCATTCTATGATTTTTTTTTTTTCAAGTCACAAAAGTTTCTCAGAATTCTCCACTGACTTCATAATCTTCTCAGTAGTCTGTTTGAGTCACTGTCCAACACACTGGGTGTGTTTGGTGTTCGGGTGAAGTTGTTTTAATATCCAAGGTTCTGTTGAAGTAGGAGAGCATATTCTTCAGGCTGGAGATTCAGCAGCATCCTCATCTTCTCTAAATGCTGAGTCCAGGTTCCCGACAGGCTCTGAACACCAACCTCCCTTCTCCCCCTTCCTCTGATTTCAACTGGAAGTTTCCCATTCCCTATCCAAGTAACATGTGCCTATCTACTGTTGTCTTACTAGGAAGTAGCAATGTTTCTTAGCCTTTTCGGGGCATGGAGCCCCTGTGAAAATCTGATGAAAGTCAGTAACCCTCTCCCTAGAAAAGTGTGCATGTAAACCAAAATTTGCAAACAATATCATGGGTCTACAGAGGCCCATCCACAGATTGTGTGTTAGCTAAGACCCCAACTTAGCATTTATTTTTCCAGCTGTCATGGAGACTGACATTAAAATCAGGACATGGGGAAAATGTATAAGTTTATAGTACAGGCAGGGATTGCTTAACCTTTTGCAGACTGAACACACGTACCTATTTTTCTTTGGCAATGTAAATATTTGTTAATCTACTTGATAAATATTACATGGCCAAATATTACCAAGTTATATTTGAAGCTCTGGTGGCTTTTGATAATGATACCTCCATCCATGTTCATGGTGTCATGTCTCCTAGGTGTCAGATCCCTGTGCATATGATTACAGAGTCTTTGTTGAACTCTAGGGCCATCATTTAGCATTAATACAATCCTCAATGCTCAAATATAACTTGAGGCATATCCTGATAATCTTTAGGATTCCATTCCTTAAGATTCTGCTCAGGTATCACCTATTCCAATTTCCGTTCCCTGACAGCCTCCACTTCAACCAACTAGGTGAGGGCTCCTCCTCTGAGTCTCATCACACCCTCACATGTGTGTACGTTGTACCTCAGTGTGGTACAGCTATCTGGTTATACGTTCCTCTCTTCACCACACCATGAATGCTGCCAGAGCAGGTATGATGTCACTCTCACCTCTGAGCTCCAGTGGCCAGCACAGGGCCCAGCCCATAGTAGGTATTCAATACATGTTTGCTGAATGTAGACTGAATCACCACTGACTAATTCTTCATAAGCTCTCACATGATAAAGAAATAGACAAGCCAAAGCTAAAGAAAAGGGAACTCCAGGGGCCAGCCCCGTGGCTTAGCGGTTAAGTGCGCGTGCTCCGCTACTGGGGGCCCGGGTTCGGATCCCGGGCGCGCACCAATGCACCGCTTGTCCAGCCATGCTGAGGCGGCATCCAACATACAGCAACTAGAGGGATGTGCAACTATGACATACAACTATCTACTAGGGCTTTGGGGAGAAAAGGGGGAAAATAAAGGAGGAAGATTGGCAATAGATGTTAGCTCAGGGCCGGTCTTCCTCAGCAAAAAGAGGAGGATTGGCATGGATGTTAGCTCAGGGCTGATCTTCCTCACATAAATAAATAAATAAATAAATAAGAAGAGGGAACTGCAGTTGAGATGAATTGATAATTCAGTGTGTTAAATCTGTTGAGTGAGATGCTAAGAGAAGGTTACCAGGTGTGAGTTTGTAGCTAGCTGACTTCCTGGCTAATGCAGTGCATACCACAACAATAGCAGCAAAACTTCTTGATAGATAAAGCTCACTTCCTTAGGCTGATGCTTAGCCCTCTGCAGTCTGACCCAGGCCTGTTTTCTCCATCCTTTCAAGCTCCCCACTCTTTCCACTTCTAAGCCTCATTCGCCTAACTATGCCAAGTAGTTTCATGCACCCCAGGTCTTATTGGTCCTGCTGCTTCCTCATCAAGAATGCCTGACCTCATGTCTACATATTAAAATTTTCCTCATCTTCGAAGAATCTGCTAAGAGGCCATTCTTCCTGTATCCCTAGACAAAGGAATTCTTCCATCTCAAGGACATTGGGAGCACTAGTGACATCTCCTGCGGCCCTCATCATTGATTCTTGCTCAGGACCAGAAAAAATAGTTATTCCCAATGGACCCTTTTTCTTTTATTAATCCAGTGATTTTTTTTTTCATTTCTAACATCTGTTTCCTTCTAATCACCTTTATATAGACAGCTGTCTTTAGCATTTGTCCAATTAAAAACTGTATCAAGCAAATTTGATGCACAAACATCATAAAGAATGAAAGAATCTGTTGCACATCTTTTTAGCAGAGCAAGATGGTCCAGATTCTTGTTGCAAAATGTTGTGTGATGAAGCCCTTCCTGTTAAATAACTAACTGAATGAAAACACCATATTTTCCTTTGTCCTTATAAATACATTGTTTACTCACCAATTCTTGAGTTTGAGAAAATTCATCTAGGACACTATCATCTGAAGACCCTTAGTCTGAGATTTTACTTATACAATCAATTTCACCATCATTGTTAGTCTAGAAAGCTGCTCTCCTTCTCTTTGAGTTCATTGTCTGAGTCATCTAATAATTGTGAATTGTTGTTCTCTGTCAGTTTTCTTCTCTTTGCCATTATGAAAAATTTTGAATTCTCAGCTGTGTGCAATGAAAGCTAAAAGCAGATTCAAAATGATTATGACTTATTTCACTATTGAATCATCCTTCTAGGCAATTCCATCCTTCTCTTTTATTATTTAAGTGTCTTTTAGCATAAGTGGGAATAATTGATGAGTAATGATGAAAAATAATTCTCAAGATGATGAAATTGCAAAATATTTCAAAAGAAAGGAAAAATAAGATCACAGAGATCCCATGATGTATCTTAGATTTATAAAAGGGTCCAATGAACCCATATAATAATTGAAAAATAGAATGGGTTTTATTTTATTTAAAAAATGAGTGAATTTTCTCTTTGTTCCTTGGAAGCCCTTCAAGAAAGAATAAAATCCATGAAATATCAAGCCTTATAAATAGAACAACTCAAAGAGGAAACTCAAAAACTAAAATTGGGTCTAATGGACCATGATGGTATGCCAAGATTCCATACACATCCATCCAACTTAAGGCCAAGAATAGTGAGAATTCCAATCTCCATGTCTTCCTGGAGTTCCCCAGGCCTGGTCAGGGCTCTACTCATAGAAGGAGCTTAGGAGATATTCACCAAATGGATAGTAGGAGCCGGAGATGTAATTATTAAGCTGGAACTGTAGTTATCAAGGGAATGTCACATGGTATTCCTTACATATGTGCAAGGATCTTGCACCATCTCAAAATCTTTGCACTTTGCCTAGAATACTGTTCTTCCGTATCTCCCTTTTAGCCAGGTAACTGCAACACTGAATCTCAACTCGAACATCACTTCCACAAGGAAGCTTTCCCTAACTCCCAGCCCCTCCCATCAAGTGCCCCTTAATGAGCTGTCAGAGCCTCCCTCTATCCCTGCTTCTCTGCGCTTACCACCGTGACAGTTAGTGTGTAAGGTTTTAGTATGTCTCCTCCACTAGGAGGCCAGCCAGGGCTGCCGACCAGGTTTGCCCAGCCTTGCATCATCAGCACCAGCACAGTGCTGCACGTGGTGGGCACTCATCAGTATTTTGTGAATGAAAAACACTGAAGGAATTCAAACACTTTTCTAAGTACAGATGCTCACCTCCCTGAACCTTTAACAAAGAGTTAAGATGCATGTGTTTGAGAAAATAAAAGTAAAAAGTCAAAGCCCGTTTGTAGAGAAAGCAGATCAGGTAAGAGAGCTTTATTTTCCTGGACAATATTTTACTGGGGGGGGGGGTGGTTATGGGGAAGAATAAGCAACACGACTAGAGCAGAGGAGTCCTCAGCTCATGGTTCTGGCTTTCATGTAGGTGTCAGGCGATTTATCAGAGACTGACGTCAGCGGTGAGGCTCAGCACCCCCGGACCGGCGCAGACACCACGGAGGAGAAACTGAGAAACAGGTTGTACGAGTTAGCAGTGAAAATGAGTGAGAAGGAGACTTCTTCAGGGGAGGATCAGGAGTCCGAGCCCAAGACAGAGTCAGAGAACCAGAAGGAAAGTCTGTCTTCTGAAGACAACAGCCAGAGTGTGCAGGAAGAGCTGAAGAAGGTAAGGGCCCTGAACCACCAGCAGACAGCTTGGTTCCTGCAGCTGGGGTGTGGGGAAAGGTTCTACATTTGCCCAGAGAGGTACTGGGCCCCCAAAGGGCTCTCTGTGAAATGCCCATCCCTGTGCACTTGGGAGAGCCCAAGAAAACCCTTCTTGATTAGTGCTGAGAAGTTTAATCAGGAACCCAGCACCACGTGTCCTGTGAAGTCTCCCAAGACCTCTTGTCTCCTTCTACTAACTGTCCTTCATCAAGACAGCCCTTCAGTTTCGAGTCTGTAATTTAGTGCCCATGATCTCTCTCCTTGGTAAAGAGTAGTGTTATTTCGCGTCCCCCCTCCCTGAGGAATTTGCCTGTGGACTGAGATCACGTAGCCATCCCTCTTTTAGTCAATGATGAAGCTTCACTCCATAGTATAAAGTCTTTGTGTTAAAAGTGGCCTTCTGGACTATTTATCTCTGCAGTTTTCAGATTTTTTGTTTGTTTATCTTAGCCTCAGAATCCTTTTTCAAACAAGCCTTACATGGAATCCCAGTGTTTTAAACAGATAAAAGCACAGCTGCCCTTAGGGTCCCCAAAGCCCCAGCCACTTCTCTTCAGTCCTGCCCTCCCCCTCCCCTCCTCCTAAGCCAGCCCCTGAGTTCCAAGGGACATTGTTTGAAAACCACAGAAGACAGACCCAACCCCTGCAGAAAGGGATCCCAGACTCCCCACCTCCCAGTCAGTGCTCTGCCCACCATCCTCCAGTGTGTCTTCAGCTTTCCAAGCACGTTCACGCTAGACTTGGCCACTTTAGAGTCAGGAGATCCCTGCTGCCTCCAGTGGAAGGGGAAAAAGCTAACATTTGTTGAGTGTCTCCTATGTGCCTGGTGCTCTGCGTGTTAGTTCATTTAATAACCCTTTGAGGTAGATGCAGCCCCTTTTTGCAGATGAGGAAACTGAGGCTGAGTCGTGAAGGAACTTACCCAAGGACCACAGCTAGTAAGTTTCAGAGCAAGTTCACAAACCTACTTGGCCTCAAATCGCAGGCTCCTTCCTTTACAACAAGCTGCCTCTTTTGTAACTCCGATAAGATCTTGTCTGGTAACATCTAGATTTCTTTGCCCTTGTGATCGGTTCTTCCCCTATTCTGAGAGTATGCTATATAAGCTAACAAGTTGCTGATAATCCATGTGTATGAGTGAAAGAGCCCCCTTCACCTGCTCAGCAGCCGGCCTGGGTACGATAGAGGAGCCAGGCCAACCTGGGGATGACCACAGGTGGTCAAGAACAGACCCGGGGGAAGTGGGGACTGTCCTCCATGGCTGAGGCCCTGAATCTTCAACACCTCAGATTCTACCTTTCATTCATTCCATTCCCATCCTACCCTCCATAACCATCGAGTTCTCATTCATCAATCTGCCAGGTCCTCTGCCTGTGGACAGTGTACACACCTTTCCCCTGGCATGTCTGTGGGTTGGAGAGTGGAGCTTGGCCTTCACAGGCAGCCCCTCCCTGGGATGTGGGCTCCAACTCATTGTTTCCTCAATGGTGATGGTTCTGATCCTCTCTGTTACTTGAACCAATGCCCCATTACAGTCACATTTGTCTGCTAGAGCTGAGAGCCAAATGGTAACTGAAGAATATCACATTATTTCTTACAATGGCTCTGCATCCTACTGGCTTTGCTGCCTGATGATCTGAAGGCTCCAAAAACTCATGCTGTACCAGTGGCATGCCAGACTGCGATGAGTCATGCACTCCCACCTCTCATCAGCCTGCAGGCCTCGCCTCTGGAGGCGCAGCCACCAATCTGCGCTGTGCTCTCCTGGGCAGAATGTGAACAGGGAAAGGAGTATCCACTGGGAGAAATTCCTGGGCACTTGGCTAAGCCCCCATCCTGCCTCGTGCCCTTGCTGAGTGGGAAATTAGGAGAATTGCTTTTATTCCGACTCCCAAATGTGTCCGTTTCTCAAAGTTTAAGTCTTTCCCCTAGCCTACTATGAATCAACAAATTAAATATCAATCAGATATCACTTGCTGTATGTAAAAAACCATATAGCAAACAAAAAAGGTAATTAATATATTTTTCTGTATCAGGCATGGGCTACTATATGGAGTTAAAGGAAAGCAGAAATACAGGTTTATGTATTGAATATTATTTAGAAGCAGAAAAGTATAGAGATCAGCTTTCGGATTAGACTGAATTTGAAACACAGTCATGCAATTTGCAAACTTAGGACTTTGAGTAATGTCTTACCTCACCGCTGCTACTTAGAGCAAGCCAATGTCATTTCTTGCCTAGTTGCTATCCCCCGCCTCCTAACTGTTCTCCTCATCCTTCCAGGCCTTTCTTGGCCCCTCAGTCCTTTCTCCACTTGGGCAGCTGGAGCTGCCCTGCAGTTCCTGAACTTGTTCCCAGCATGTGAACAAGCCCTCATCTGTCTTGTTTTTAATTTGATCCCTAGGACCCAGTCTAGGTCTTCATTGTTGATTGGATAAACACATCTTGGCCTCATCTGTAAAATGGGGATAATCATACCCCGTTATAGAGTTGTGAGGATTGAATTATGCAGCATAGGGTTAGCAGGAGCCCCACAACTATTAATTATTGTATCACCTTTAACAACCTCAAGGAAAATAAAGTTCACTGTCATGAAATAACATCCATCTGCTAGTACTGGAGGAACAGCTTAGTGCCTGTTTCCAGTTAACACTTGCAGTGTCAAGCCGTAGGTCTGTAACCATGTTTGATGCTTCGTCATGCTATGCAGAATGTAATGGGAAAAATGCTGCATCGGAACCTCCCAGCTTCCCGTGTTCAGGATCAGAATAACTGTGACTTCCTCTGTGATCCAACCACAACTAGTTTGTACAGCACACACACACACACACACACACACACACACACACACACACACACCATGGTTGGGAGTGGATTTGGGCTCATTAACTCTTCTGGAAGCTGTCAATGCTCACTCTTATCTCTTTACCATGGTAATGCACACTGGTCCAAAGTCCAACTGCCTGAGGGCTCCTGAGGCAGCAGGAGCTCTTCTTCCTATGCAGAAGGCAGGCTGGAAGTGAGAGAAATAACACTGCCCCGCAGCAGCCCTAACCGGTGACTGATGGGAAGAGTGTAAATACTCCAGCTCCTTTGCCCCATTGGGGTGGTAACTCTGGAGCATGAGCTACACACTGACTCTTCAAGTTCCCCAGCAGATTGAGCTCTAGGCACCCACAGTGATGGACAGCTTGCTAAGGTAGTCTTCATTGACTCTCTTCCCTTCCCTAGCTAACTTCCCCCACTTCTCTACCGCTATTTCCTGGGATCGCCTCCCAAATAAACTACATGCACTCAAATCCTTGTCTCAGGGTCTGCTTCTGGGGGAAACCAGACTAAGACATCAGCCAAACAGGAGAAAATGTCGAGTCCCCAGTTCACAAATACTTACCTCAGGGTTGTGACTAAGCAGTGAGGGAATCCAGACGCCTAATTGGTGCTAAGTGCTTTTGCCGTACCAAGAGGAGCTTTCCCTTACACAGACAGAGAGCTTTATGCATACTTCACTGTCCATCCTGCTTCCACTACTGGCCCCGCTCTCTGAGAGTCAAAGCAGAGGAATGTGCATATTCCCACAGACATAGTGACATCAGTGGCAGTTCAGTGTCCTTATTATGACAACTAGGAGGAAATGGGGAATCGGGGCTTCAGAATCCTGTCCAGCAGCAGAAGAGCCATTTTAGAAACATGCTTTCTTGATAGGAGTCTGCCCTTTGCTGTAGACAGATTTGGCCCTACAGTTGGCTCACTTTGGCTAGGTGTTAGGGGCCCAATGATGATTCAAGGTTGATCACTCCCATCTGAATTTTAACGAGCTGAAGAATGAGCTTGTAGAGCTTGGGGCTAGCCCAGAAACCTCCTGGGAACTGGATTCCCAGAGGGTCATGTTTTTCTTTAAGTCAGCTTGGTTCCATCAATCCTCAGTGGTCAGCCTTCCAAACCATGGAGTCCTCAGAGGCCAGGAATGAGCACTTGCTTCTCCTCTCCCACTGGGCAGTGGCCATGCCAATGGTTCTGGAAGAATGTCCTGACTGAAATGGTTCTTAGAACCATTGCGTCTGGTTATGCAGGTGCTGCTTTCCTGAAAGAGGGATGCAAAGAGAGGCCGCGAACTCCTGGCCTGGGTTTAGAGACTACATTCAAGAGCTGATTCTCCCACAAACCCCCTAATCTTTCCAGGCTTGGAGTGTGATCCCCAAGGTCCCTTCTGGCTCCAAAATCCCATGGTTCTAGATGGATTTAATCCATGGTTAATGGATTAAATAGGTTTTTGTTTCCTGACCCATAAGTGTCATTTGTGACACTGTTTATATGACAAAAGATGTCCTATGTGACATCTTAGTGAATTCTTACATTAAGTCAAATTTGTACATCCAGTGTCCTAAAAGCATTTTTATTTAAAGTGTCTTTGTTTATTAATTATTATCACGAGTAGCTGAATCAT
The DNA here is from genome assembly GCF_057802395.1 of Ceratotherium simum simum. Classification (NCBI taxonomy): domain Eukaryota; kingdom Metazoa; phylum Chordata; class Mammalia; order Perissodactyla; family Rhinocerotidae; genus Ceratotherium; species Ceratotherium simum. The sequence goes on from NC_141904.1 coordinate 43,033,148, forward strand.
TGTGCTTTATTTTCACAAGGGAGTTATAGACCAACAGATATCTTCCATGTTTATAGTTTCATGGAATCATTCTCATCAAAGTACTGAGACTTCTCTAAACTAATAAATGTCTTTCTCCTCAAACAAGAGACTAATTTGTGCATATTCTCATGGCTGCTCCCCATTTACTAACATCAAGCCACATGGAACCACAATTCTGGTCAATGGTCAAGGAGACAGATTCACTGGCTGTTGTCTGAGAAAACCCAGAGCCTTGGGTTTCTGAAGTTTAATGTGCTTGTGAAAAATTGTTGGTGATATCACAGTGTAAACATAAAATGAAGTATTATTGTCCACATGTGTCTCACCCCTGTGAAATAACTCACCATTCACATGAGGATTCAGTGTCTTTCATCCCAGGTAGCATTTTATTTGAGAAGAGTGTCTTCATCTTCAGTTGGTGCTAAAGTGAATATAGCGTTAGATACTGACTTACAAGCTGCACTGATCTCGTCAGGCCTTATGCCTGTTGAGGAATTAACACCTCTTTTCTAACTTTCTATTTAACTGCTGCCCTAGGGAAAAAGAGAAGCATTAGCTTTCCACTTAGAGCTACAGCTCTTATCCACAGTGCTTGAACAGGTGAGGAGGTTTCATGTCACTTATGTTGTCATTGGCATCACTCATTCCCACAACTGTGTCCTGTGTGGGGTTGGGGGAGGGACATGCCAGGCTAGGAAGACAGAGTTCCAGGTGCTCTCCTGGATCACTGGGACTTCAGCAGAACATCCTCCTCTCTAGGCAGAAGATGAACTGAGCACTAAAGAAAGATTGTCCAGAACTCCAGTGCGAAGATTCCTTAAAGCCTCTGTGAAATGCAGCTGTTATCTGAAAGGCTAGGGAAAACAGATGTTACCTCAGCCACAGCAGGAGAATGAGACATAGGACAGATGTGGTTTGAAGGGAGAAAGGCAGAGTTGCTCTAGCAGGTTGTTAGTTGAAAGGTCTAGAAAACAAGGCATTGGTTCAGAGCTTTTGCCCCACAAAAGCCCAAAAGTAAGATGCCCTGAGGAGATGGGATCACGGGAGGTAACAGGGGAGAGAAGGCATAGAAGACACTGTGTCTGCAGCTCTGCAGAATAAGCAGGATTGTGCTCTTGGAAAACATTTTTGAGTAGAGGGAATATAAAAACAGAAGAAAGAAAGAAATATATACCAGTCTCACCTACAAACCAAATACCAAAGTCCTAAATAAAATGCCAACAAACTAAATTTTGCAATATTAAGAAAATCACATGCTGCAACTAATATATTTATTCTCAGATTGCAAAAATGAAGTTAATAGCAGGGAACCTCTTTGCTGTAATAAATCATTTAGTAAGTACTACTTTTTAAAAGCACATGATAATCTCAACTGATGCCAAAATGGCCTTTGGAAACGTTCAACACATATTAGAATTAAAAAAAAAAACCTCTCAATGGAATAGAAAGATAATTTTGATGAAGAATATCCATATCAAAGCACCACAGTGAAACCCTGGAGAGTTTTTTCCTGGATGTAACTCATTGGAAATATCAAAAACATCTTGAACATTGTAATATTTTACTATTTATCAAGTAAATACATCACAAGGAGTTATGAATATAAATGCTTTTACATAAATGTGTATTTTTTTAATTAAAATAGCATGTACATACATTTTAAAAATAATAAATATGTGTGGCTTTAAGGTTTATTTTAAATTATAGGCTAATAATGTGTTATTTGTAATAATTTTTAAAATATTGATTATTTCCAAAGAAGTAAATGAGCAAAACTGGCTCCAGAAGAGTTTTAAAACCTGAACAGACCAGGGAAGAAATTGGCAAAGTGGTCAAAGAATTTTCCCTTAGAAAGAAGCTAGTCCCAGTATCTTTGCCAATAAAGTCCATCAAATGTTCGTTGTACTAATTACTCCCGTACTATTTAAACTGTTCGTGAGCATTAAAAAACTGAAAGTATCCAAGTTCATTTTATTTATTTAAAACCTTGGCCTGAATCTGACCCAAAAATCACACACTACCAAAAATTTACATACTGTAAACATTCAAAAAGTCTCAATATGTTAGCAAACTGTTTCCAACTACTACATATTAAAATAATAATTTACAATGGTCAAGTAGGATTTGGTCTAGGAATGTAATAATGTCAATTTTTAGGAAGCCTATTAACATTTTTCATTATAGTTACAGGTTAAAAGTGGGAAAACATGATTATTTTATTAAGTTCCTAGATTGATATTTGACATGTAGTAGGAAGTTCATAAATATTGAATGAAGAATGAATTCCAAAACAACAGCTGATAAAGTTAAGCAACCATTTCTAATAAAATAGGAAGATAAAAACTCAGTAGCAATGGCTGCTAGCCTTTTGAAATTTACAGACCTCTTTAGGAATTTGAGGAAAGCTGTGAACTCTCTCTCATAAAGGTGTAAAGAATGAAAATGATTTGGACAGAATTGGAGAGTTCACAGACCCCATTGAAGCCCATCCGTAGACTCTAAGTTTAGAAATTCCCATTAATGACAGGAAGAAGTCAAAGATGGCTTCTATTACCTTTATTATTCAACATTGTTCTGAAATTCTCACCAATACAGTAAGACTAGAAATAAAAGTTACTGGTATTGGATATCAGAAAACTAAATTATGATGATATATCACTGGTTTTCAGACTTCTGAATTAAAATAATAAAATCAATGGAAAAGATTATTGGAAATAATGAGTTTGGCAGGGAGGCCTATCACAAAAGAATAATACATAAGCAAAGATTTCCTGTATACCAGCAATAACCTCTCAGAAAATGTAAAGGGAAATCCTAATTACAATAGCAATAAAGTATATGCGATGCTGAACATGCACTTAGCATGCAACCCAGCAATCCCAAGGTATTTACCCAAGAGAAATGAAGACCTAAGTCCACATTTAAAAAGTGGACTTCGGGGCCAGCCCAGTGGTGTAGTGGTTAAGTTCGCACACTCGTCTTTGGCAGCCCAGGGTTCGCAGGTTTGGATCCTGGGCACAGACCTATGCACCGCTATTGAGCCATGCTGTGGCGACGTCCCATATAAAGTAGAGGAATATGGGCATGGATGTTAGCCCAGGGCCAATCTTCCTTAGCAAAAAAGAGAAGGATTGGCAACGGATGTTAGCTCAGAGCTAATCTCCCTCACCAAAAAAAAAAAAAAAAAAATGGATTGGGAATGTTTATAACAGCTCTGTTCATAATCATCAAAAACTGGAAACAACCCACATGTCCATCAGCTGGTGAACGGAAAATCTGTGATACAGCTATACAATGGAATACTACTCAGTAATAAAAAGGAACAAAGCACTTTTACATGTAGCAGCATAGATGAATCTCAAAAGCATTATGCTGAGTGAAGAAAAGACAGACTCAAGTATCCACAGAAGGTCTGAGAAAGCCTCAGAATCCCTAGCAGGGCTGAGAGAAGGTATTTGTCTCCCAAAGTCAGTCAGTAAAGACTGGAGGAGGTGACTGCTACTTCAAATGCAAAGACAGTAGTAGATTGAAGACTTGAAACCATAAAACTCCTAGAAGAAAACATAGGGGAAAAGCTCCTTGACGTTGGTCTCAGTAATAATTTTCTGGATGTGACAACAAAAGCATAAGCAACAAAAGCAAAAGTAAAAATAGAAAAACAAGTGGGACTACATCAAACTAAAAGCTTCTGCACAGCAAAAGAAACAAACAATAAAATGAAAAGGCAGCCTACAGAATAGGAGAAAATATTTGCAAACTATATATGTGATAAGAGGTTAATATCCAAAATATGTAAGGAATTCATACAACTCAATAGCAAAAAAGCAAACAATCCAATTTAAAAATGGGCAGAGGACCTGAATAGACATTTTTCCAAAGAAGACATACAAACAGCCAACAAGTACATGAAAAGGTACCCAATATCACTTATCATCAGGGAAATGCAAATCAAAACCACAATGAGATATCACCTCACACTTGATAAAATGGCTGTTATCAAAAAGACAAGAGATAACAAGTATTGGTGAGGGTGTGGAGACAAGGGAACCCTTGTGCATAGTTGGTGGGGATGTAAATTAGTGCAGCCACTATGGAAAACAGTGTGAATGTTCCTCAAAAAATTAAAAATAGAACTACCTTATGATCCAGTAATTCCACTTCTGAGTATACAGTCATGTGTCGCTTAACAATGAGGATGCGTTCTGAGAAATATATCGTTAGGCAATTTTGTTGTCGTGCAAATATCGTAGAGTGGCTTACACCGACTTAGATAGGATAGCCTATTACACACCTAGGCTATATGGTACTAATCTTATGGGACCACCGTCGTATATGAGGTCCGTTGTTGACTGAAACGTCGTTATATGGTACATGACTATATAGCCAAAGGAAATCAAACTAGGATCTCAAAAAGGTATCTGCACTCCCATGTTCATTGCAGCATTATGCACAGTAGCCAAGGTATGGAAACAACCTAAGTGTCCATCAATGGATGAATGGATAAAGAAAATGTGGTGTATATCTATATATATATATATACAGTGGAATATTCTTCAGCCGTGAGAAAGAGGAAATCCTGCCATTTGTGACAACATAGATAGACCGCAAGGGCATTAGGCTAAGTGAAATAAGTCAGACAAAGACAAATACTATATGATCTCACTTACATGTAGAATCTAAAAAAACCAAACTTATAGAAACAGAGAGTAGAATCGTGGTTGCCAGAGCTGGAGGGGGAAATGGGGAGATGTTGGTCAAAGGATACAAGCTTTCAGTTAAAAGATAAATAAGTTCTGGGGATCTAGTGTACAGCATGGTGTCTGTAGTTAATAATACTGCATTATATACTTGAAAGTTGCTAAGAGAGTAGATCTTAAATGTTCTCATCACAAAAAAAGGTAATTATGTGAGGTGATAGAGGTGTTAACTAGCCCTATTATGGTGATCATTTCACAATATATAAATATATCAAATCATCACATCGTACACCTTAAACTTACACAATGTCAGTTATATCTTAATAAAGCAGGGGGGAAAAAAGACTTGTTGATTTAAAAAACCTGAAAATTAAAAGGCAAACAATAATTGGGTCATATTGCTTAAATATACAATGGACAAAGAATTAATATCCTCATAATGCCAATAGATAAAAGGACAATGTACATAAGCAAGTAATCCACAAAAAAACAAAAAAAAACAAAGAAAGAATATAAATGGCCAATAAGCAAGTGAAAAAAAAATTCAATTTCAGTTGTATTTCACCTGTATTCAATACAGCACCTAGCCCAGAACTTGGCATGTGGTTTGCACATTCACTTTTTCCGTTCAATAAATGCAGATCGCAGCACTGGAGAAACAGCCATGAACAGGGCAAAGTTCATCGTTTGTTAAGACAAGCAAAAAAAATGCCAACTGCTATCATGAAATGCCACTTTGCCTAACAAATTGAATGATTAAGGAGAACAATAATAATGTTGTTGCTAAGAATTCAGGGAAACAGGGAGTGTAATGCACACAAAATAGTGGGAGCACATATGAGCACACTGGTAACTTGGTAACTCAGGGCAATCCAAGTGTGAATACCCTTTGATCCAGCAATTGTTCTTTCAGTCGTATACACGAGAAAAAACTGGACAAGCAGCCAAGGGTATATCACAATACAGTTCATCAAGTGTTGTGTTTTTGTTGTAGAGAAACATTGGAAACAACCTAAATGTCTGACAGTAAGGGATTCGGGGAAATGGAGGGGATGAGGTCCAGAGAATAGATGGGGCATCAGCATTGGAATAGCAAAGACAGATTGGTCCAGATACAAGAGAGTGGGTAAATTTGATGTCAGGAGGTTGAAAAGATTTTGTTTTATGTTCTATGTTTCTGTTCCCCCACCACCAGCTCTCTGAATTAGAAGGCAAATTTGTCTTCTGAAAGCGAGGGGAGAGTGAAATTGGAGTTTCAGGATTGTGGAGAGGGTTGGAAATAGCTATTGTGTAGAACAGGAGAGAAAACAATGTGAAGAAATAGAAAGGATCCCCAGGCAGCAGTGAAGGCCTGGATTAGGTCAGAGATCATGAACATTTACCTGAGATATAAAGAGCCTGTAAAAGAATATAGCAACCTTGAACATAAATAAATGCAGAATAAAAGTCCATTCTATTCAAAGAAAAATTCTACTAGTGGCAGGTCTATTCATAAATCCACATTGTTCAGCATAATTACACAGTACAGCTCAAGGGGTTCTGGGATTTACAATAGAACTCCCCATTTCAGGGGTTTCTAATTTAGCCATTAATTTGCCATGGACTAAAATTTGCAGATGAATCTCAAACCAGATTTGAAGGTGAGGGGATAACATGGAAATTAATTCCATCCATAGTAGGAGCAAAAAATGTGAAGTTAAAACCTAACAAGAAAACTGCACATCTCCAAAAAACCTAGCAGTTTGCTGGTAGGAAAGACAGTGTAAAGATGAATTCTTCCAAAATTAGAGTAGAAGTTTAATATAATTCAAATCAAAATTTGAACCAGACATTTTGTAACTTTTCAAAAGGCTTCACAAAATCATCTGATAGAAAAAAGTCAAGAATAGTTTAGAAATGTTTAGAAAAAATAAAAGAGGAATGAAGAGAACCTATCTATTAAGATAGTACATTTTGTTTTAAAGGCACAGTAATTAAATTTATGAGATATTGATACAAGATTACAATGAAATAGTCCAGAAGTACAGCCTAGAATATATTAAAATTTAACTCACGATTTATCTCATGATTCCCTCCCACCTCTCACCCCTGGTTGGGAAGAGATCACTTCTTAATAAGTGGTGTTGGGACAAATGTTCACTAGGTATTTTGGGGAAGGGGGAATGTGGTGAGAGGGGAAGGTCCTTAATTTTCATTCCAGTGGAGGAATGAATGGATCTTCCTGGTTTGCAGGCCCAGCAATGCACACAGGAGACAATCAAGACAGACATGCCAACTTCCCTTGTGAGACGTGGTGGCACGAGCTCTGGAGGTTGAATGTCTGCTCACTCACCATTTATTCAACAAATATTTTTGTACTTCTAGACAATTGTTAAACTATTCTAAGAGCTGCAGTACAGTAGAGACAAAAGGGGCAAGTTCCCTGCCCTCATGGAATTTACCTTGTATTGGAGGAGTCAGCTGATAAATACCAAACACGTACAGGGGAAGATGTCAAATAGAGACAAGTGCTAAGAAGAAGATTAAGCAGGGCAGTGATGGGAGGGAGTTGGGAGGAGGTTGAGTCCTGGGTGGTGTAGTCCTTTCTGACCAAGTGTCTTTTGGACTGAGACCTGAAAGATAGAAGGAAGAAGTCAGGCAAAGATTGAAAGAATGGGCTTACCAGGCAGAGGAACATATGGAGACCTTAAGGTGGAAATGACCATGCCAAGTTCAGGAACAGAATAAAGAGCCAGGGTGGCTGGAGCAACATGGCCAAGGGGAGAGTGATAGGAGAAGTGAGAGGCCAGGAGTCAGAGCAAGCAGGGCCACGTGGACCATGCAGAGAACTTGGGCTTTTATTCTGGGCGAGATGGCAAGCACCTGGAAAGGTTTCAGCAGAAAAGTAACAAGGAGGACCTTATGTTTATCAAGATCACCCTGGCTGCCATGTGCCACCTCCTTTCCAAGTGAACGGGGAAGGTGGTTTCATGTCTCATCAGGCTTCTTCAGGGCTGAACACATGCTCTGGTGGCGTCCTGGTTACCGCCAATGGTGGGGAAATGTTTCCAGTGGGTATCAGGAACTATTTTTCTGAGGATGAGCAAGGATGCAAGTATGAAAAAACAGAAAAGATTGATGACCATGCTCACCTCCTCTACCAGGGAAGGAAGTCCTGCCTGCTCTACACCTGCCAGGGCAGGTTTGGTCAAAGGTAATAGCCCCAGCATTCCCCTCCTTTCTCACCCTGGCCAGGTCCTGAAGTGGCCTTGCTCAGATGGCCTACATGGAACAACAGGGACTCCACCCAGGAAGGGAATGAAAATGACCTCAGGAAAACATACAGACCAGTGGGTTTAATTCTGGAACTAAATTACAAATAGCACGTTTTAAAAAATTCATTTTTATAATCACCGTCAAAAAAAGAAACCCTTATTTCTTTCATAAAAGGCCTTGACCATCAAAAACTAGATGATTTAAGAACCCAAACATTCCTAGAGGTCAGTTCTCTAACGTCTGTTATGTTGCGTTGTTTCAGTTTATTATGTATGCTGATTTATTAGGTTCATGCTCAGTTTCTTTCCACAGTTCTGTGCCACCCTCTTTCATCAAGTCACTCTTCAGGGACATGAGTCTGTTCATGGAGAATGTATTTTGACGGATTGTAGAGGCATAGCCAGAGCGCCTTCTGTTTCATGAGAACTGAAACATTTGCATTGAATTTTTCTAGCAGATTTCTGTCAACTATTTAGGAGGACATATGGAGTTTCTTTTCTTACCTTTGCAAAGGGAAAAAATACATGAAATCAGAGCATTTGGACAAATTTCCTTGCTTGCTCTGCTGGTTTAATAGAAGCATTTCATAAAGCCAAGACAGCATCTGTAATATGGGACAGAAAAGTAATGAGTGGACTGTAAAGTCTGGATCACATTTAGAGCAGATTTTCTTACGGACCACATTCTTTTGCACTCTGATTGTCTTTGGCGGCTCAATCTCTAGTAGACTCAGTAAGGCTCAGAACAGGAGCTTGTTACTCGGGAGATCTCAAGCTCTATCGTGTGGCTCAGTAGTTGGTGTACCAAATCAATACGCTCATTCTGATTGATGTCAATTGGCAGAGGCTGCAAAACGACCTGGGGGCTCCCTGTATTAGGCCCTTCTCTTGCTGATCTATTGTTCACCAATCTGATTATTCATTCCTATTCTGTTCCAGCATCACTTCCTACAGTCCATTGGGTCTGGGAATTATGGGCATGGAGGAGGTGGTGTGACAGGTGGGAAGGAGCATGGGCTTTGGAGACCAAAGTCTCTGGGCTCAAATCCCAGTTCTGTATCTTCCTCACTGAGCCATGGTTTCTGCATTTCTAAAGATGGAATTAAAACATCAACCATGTCAGGTTGTTACGATGGTTAAATGAAACAGTGAGAAGCCTGGAGTCATACCCAGTGCAGGATGGATCCACATTAACTCTGAGCTGGCTTCCTTCTTCTTTCTTCTCTTCTCTCCTAAAGGAGTCTCTCAGGAGCAGCATTCGGCAGGGGAGAAGGTGTGGCCCCATATGTATTTTATGCAACTTGAACAGCTGAAAGGCTTTTCCACTCTGCCTGGAATTTCTCCTTGAGAGCCACCACTTTGTGTTCAAACATGTCTTCAGAAGACTCCTGTTACAGTTCTTTCTGTTACTTGGGATGTCCACTGTCCCCACTAGCCCCCTAAGGAACATTCATTTATCAAAGGCTGAAAGGAGGACTGGAGGGCCCCACATTTTTACCATTTTCTCATTTTTACTAAAGCCAACTCTGAAGGTAGTGTCCCCCCAAACCCACTCAGGAAACTTGACATAAAAAATAATGGATTCAAAATAAAGACTAAACAAATGACGTGGAGGTTATTCCATTTTGGCACTTGGTAATCACTCAGTCTCTTGGGTTGTGAGAAAAGGAGCTTTGAAATATTGTATTTTTCCTTATTTCAAAAGTTAATGAACTCTTGTTTCTCTCCTGGTGTTTAAATCTCCCCTAACGGTCTCGCTTTCTTCTAGAGCACTCAGCTGGAAAGCACAACAGTGTCTTGCCATCTCCCTCTTCTTCACCCCACAGCCACAGCATTCTCTCAGTTCTCTTTCCAGAATATTGCGCCTTCCATCCTTTTATTCCCACTGCAGCCGCCCCGCCTCAGGCCCTTGTGACCTTTGATTCAAGCTGCAGTAATAGTTTCCCATGCTTTTCTCTGCCTCTGATTCTCCCCAGCCCTAAACCTGTCCCTCCTACAGCAGTCAGAGTCGCCTTTCTAGAGCATAAGCCTCTCATGCCAGCGTGTTAAGAACCTGGGCTTTGGAATCAGGCAGACCTGGGTGCAAATCCCAGCTCCTTCAGGGCCAATCACATCACCTCTGTAAGCCTCAGTTCCTCGTCTGTAAGACAAGAGTGGTCACAGTACTGCATCTTAGTGAGCTCACGAGGGTCAAATGAGGCAAGACAAATAAAGTGCTTATCCCAGAGCCTGGCACCTCGTAAGCGCTCGGTAAATGACAGCTCTTGATAACCACAGCAAGAACCTGCAGTGGCACCTGACTGCCAGCAGTACAAACCTCAAACTCTTGAGCTTGGCATTCAGGGCGCTATAAGACCCAGACCTGCGTCCCTTTTCCCATTTGTCATCCTCTGCACGCCCTGGGCTGCAGTGCCATTCCCTGTGCATGCTGTGCCATCACACCTTCAAGGCCAGTGTCCTTACATCCTTCCGCCAGAAGTACCCGTCTCATCTTCTCTATTTCTCAGCATCTTTCTGTGCCTCCAGACTCACCCCAAAGTCCCCTCTGCAGGACCATAGCCTGTTGCTCACAGTGCGGAGTAGGACCTATATTCTCCTACCTGCTGTTGGTCCTCCTGCCCGTCTCCCCTCTCTGCCCTCTGAGGACAGGGACCGTGGCTTACTCACTTCTGCATCCTCTGCAGGGCCCAGTGCTGTGCCTGACATAGCGTAGATGCTTCCTGAAGGCTTGAATTAAATTAGTGATGGTGGGAAAGAGTAGATGATGTTTGAGGGCCTGGTTTGTTCAGTTTCCCAGCTAGGCAGTGACATACCTTGTTTTTATTGCATATCTGTACATATGGTTCAGTCTGCTCCCAGTGAAAGGGAAATACAGGGTCCTGTGTGTGTTAGTGTGTGTGTGTGTGTGTTTGTGTCTGTGTCAGTGTCAAGTTGTTTACTGTCATTTCTTAGGACAGAACATTCTGTATTCTGATATCATGTCCTCCTTTTTGGGTTAAGTGATCCCTTCTTTATGAAATTATGGTGGTGGTAGGCGAGAGTAGATCATAGTGGCTTTTTTTTTCTTTAATATTCTTACTTGGCAAGTAAGAAAAAACTGGAAAACAAAGAGCAGCAAAGTTGAACATTTTTTGGTAAAAAGCATTATTCAAAACACCAAGTAGGCAAGGAAAGATGTTTTAAGAGCACAGTACATAATGAAAGGCATCTAAGCCACCAGGCTGCCACCAATAATGTGCCTGCCTAGAGCCAGTAGAGCAAGTGAGAGGGGTTTGAGGAGGGGCCCACAGCTCTGGGCCCAGACACTGTGTGGACACTTGACACATGCTGTCTAATTTAATCTTCTCAAATACCCCTTGAGCTAGGTGGTGTTATCTCCATTTCACAGCTGAGGCTCAGAGAGGTTGAGTTATTTACCCAAAGTCACACAGACAGTGCATCCTGAATTTCCCAAGCGTCATGGTCTGGTGTGTGCAATGAGGTGGTCACATTAGCATCAGTCCTCAGTAGAAAGCCATAAGACCACAGCACCCACCTGTGTTGTCTCCCTCCATTATTTGGGGGAATCGAGGGGAGGGTTCTCCCAGGTGTTCATGAACCCTCTCATAGGGCTGCTCAGGCCCTCACTGATGTCTGGGGAGGACCTCAGTCCCCCGGAGGACAGGCCTCACCAGGCCGCTGCTGCCCAGGTGCCCTCTCACAGAGGGGCTCCGGATCAGCCAGACCAGGGCCCATTCATGACTCTCCTGTGCCCAGGCACTTTTGCCTTCATGGGACCCTCCGTCCATAAAAAAAACATTTAAAAATCATATCTTACAACTGTTGGTATAAAGATTACTATATTAATATTACGTATTAAAACATCTTCCTGGACCTAAGAGTTCTTTTTTTTCCTTCTGATTTTAAAAGAACTTAAAACATTTTCATGGGCCCCTAAAAGAATAATGGGCCCTAGGCTCCGTGCCTGCTGTGCCCAAGGGCAAGGAGGCCCTTTGCAAGACCCTGCCGGAGCGTCCCCTCACCACTGCGCCTCCCTGTTTCCTGGGTTTACCCATGGACCTCAAAGCACTTGCTTGCTTCTGTATCTCACAAAAACCCCCGTGTCAGTGTCCCTTCGGCTTCGAGCTGTTTAGCCTTTTTGCTCTTGTTTAGGTGTCAGAACAATCCCTGCGGTGGAGCCAGGAAGATCTCTCTTCTGCTCCAGATACCTGTGCACATCATTAATCCTCAAAGCTTTTCCCCCACATTGTGTTAGGTTATATCATATCAAGTCGCATAAATAGATACCCCAGGCCTCTGTCACAGCCCCAGTTCATCACACACAGCCAGACACTGAATCTGTTTTGGCTCAGCTGAGTCAGACAGACACACGAGCATGCACATGCCCAGGGGTAGAGCTGGGGCTGGAATCAGCCCTCTGTCATTCCACAGTGTTCTCTTTCTATTAAGCCAGGCATCTAATGAGCCCCTGCTGCTCACATGTTCACAAGCTTGAGATATTCTGGTAAGGAGCATTCCTGTTTATTCCAGTTTGAAATGAGTTTACATTTCTTTGTCTAACACAAAGGTTTGAAATGAATGATAGCACTGGAAAAATCTCAGAAAAAATTGCAAGCATTGCTAATAAGCAGATCTATCTAGTGTTTAGGATGAAAAAATTTTCTTCTTTAGAATTCTGTAGACTCAGAATCTCCCTTTGGCAGCACCTTGCATTCTGCATGTCTTTGGAAAACAATTTATAAGGAAGAGTAAATAGAGGGAGAATTGGTTTCTGGCAGCATGTTTTATATGAAGAGAAAGTGCATGGGGACAGGATGGAGAGATTGCTAAGGCTAAAGTTTTGGGTCCATTGAAATGGTCACTGTGGCAGGGCCCCAACCTCAGAGTGGTTCATAACCTTCTTAAAGGTCTGCATGGGTGCTATTGTTGGTTATAGTCAGGCAGGAAGAATAAGTCTTTGTTAAGATTGCTTGTTTCTCTGCCTCGCTGATAAGCGATCAAGAAAACACTGGAGTGTATCTCATCACCTTCTGTACCCCGAGGGGTGGACTGTTTGTTTCAGCCCCCGTGGTTGTGGAGTTGACATTATGGATTTGATGTTGACATGGGGTGTGACCCAGACTGAACCCTGGAAGTGGACACTCGTGCTCTGAGCGGTGACCATCAGTGGTTGGGAGACCGAGGAGTGTGAGTGCGTCAGAGCAAACAGATGCCATGGTGGATCAACAACTCAGAGTACGCGCTCCACCTGTGGGAAGTGATATTGGCATACGCCGGGCATTTTAAAAGGGAATCGTGCATGTATCTGGCACTTAATAGAATTTTTTGTTTAATTTGTATTTCTTTGATCTCTAGAAGGTTGAATTTGGTTCCTGCGTGGGTTCACGGGCCATTTTCATTCCATCATCTCTGGGGCCCTTGGCCACAAATGTCTTTGAGGCCAACCTTGTTCGGCAATAGCCCCTAGTCTGTCAGCTGATTTTCTCCACACTTTCACCTCTCCCTTATTTGATACCATGAAACTGTCACATTTGATCCATCTTATCATTAATGTCTGGAGTACCGTCAGCTCCCGTGATAGAGAGCTCTCTCTGGGCTCTCGAATTGTGCTTTGTTTGTGCCATTCAGCTCGTCTCTCTGGGCTGTAAGCAATAAAGCAGAAAGGATCCTTTAGCTTTTCATTTCTCCCACACACAGGGCTCCCTGCCAGCACCCCTGAATCCCCACCAGCTTTTCATCTGAACAAAACCCTGTCCAGTGCTAAATATAGTTTTATTTAACATAATTGTAGAAGGTGCTTTCTACTTTTAAATCTAGACTGGGCAGGGAACAGGACATTTACATAACAAGTCAGTGTTAGCCCTGTAACTAATCTCCTCTCTTCTTTGGGCCCATGAGTAAACTCAGGAACAGAGAGGTGAGGTGCCCCAGCTAATTAAATCCCAGTTATCTGAACTTCAACTAGGTGCTCCATCCACTCCCACCCCCACAGCAAACACTCACACCTGTGTAACAGACAAGGAACACTTGATTCTCTGCAGGTGGTGTTGCTTCCCTACAAGTAAGTGCTTGTGGATTCCAGTTTCTGTTTTCCCATCCAAAGCAAAACTGGATCACCAAACAAACAGAGAGATCTTGTCCAGTTTTCACAAATGTTTTTTCAGTCACTTCCCTCGGCTGGAGGCTAGTTCTCCTCTGCAGTGTTCTAGGGTTTTAACCAGACCACAGACCTTCCAAGTGAAGCTGTGGCACTCTCATCAGACTAGCTGTTGGGGACTCCTCACTCTGACTTAATGGCAAATGCAAATACCTTTAGGGGCCAGGAATATACGTCACCATGTCAAGTCACTGGAGTAGGACTAAAGACCTGCCATGAGGGCAGGGACTTCATCCATTGTCCGCTGATTTATCCCAGTGCCTGGAGTAGAGCCTGCACACCATAGGCCCCCCAATAAAATATGTAGAATGAATGATGGGGACTGCAGAGAACTGGGACGTGCATATCTCACAGAAGCCATTCTTGTCAAAAAGGCACGCCTCTCGGCCATATTTGGCATCCAGCTTGCAACTCCTATGATTGAATAAAGAAGGCTATTTATGGATGGAATGGAACGATGACTGCCAAGCAACATTGATGTCCAACTTATCACTTTGATATTACATGTTTAATTGGAGTCAGGATGCAGATAACTCTTTCTGGTTAACACCTCTTAAGTCCTTGTCATTAATAACCTTGGCCCTTCAATGACCCTGGAATAATTGGAGATTTGTGTAAATTTTCATACTTTCCCTTCTATCATGCTGTGATCCTTTTTTTCTGAATCCCTTAGTCATATGTCTTTCTTTTCAAAAGATGTACAGATGCACCTCTTCTACCAAATAAGGGGCAAACTTTCTAAATACAAGCTTTATTTACTAAAAGAAGGGTCACAAATTGGCTTTCCTACATGTAGCGTTGCCTTTTCTAAAATGGATTTAAGCAAACAGTGGCAGCTGTTTCGTGCCAAAATCATTTTGAGCCCAATTCATCTCCGAAATCTGCCACATCAAGTTACAGGGTCCTGATGGTGGGGAACAGCCTCTGCAAGTTTTTCCTACGGTGAAGAGTTGGTCCTGGCTGCTCCCTTGGATGCTGCCCTTATTCTGGTGGGTCTGTGTCATCATCTCTCCATCCCATTCTGACACTCTAGACCCAATTTTTTTGGTTAGTAGCAAAGTCCCTTAAACCAAAAGGAGTGTAACTATTGGATCAGTCCCACAGCTGCTGTGGAATAGACAGGCTGGAGAGGAGCCCTCTGAGCACAGGTACCCTAACCCTAGGATGGATTGACAGGTATGAGACCATGTGCATCAGCATGGAAGCCCAGAGCCAGCTTCTACACTGTGGAGTCAGCCACTGACTTGTCACTTAGACACTTTGATTCCCTAATGAAGCAGGAGGGCCATCGAAAACATCCTCTAATGAAACAAAACCTGCAGTAGAATCTACTTGGAGGAACAAACTTTGCAAAATCAAGCCATAGCTATCATTAGTATGTTGGCCAGGAAATAGGAGTCAGATAGGTACCATAGAAGGTACCAAAGGCATTAAAATTCCAGATTTTCTCAAAACATTTTACTGGTAAACACACACACACACAGGCCTGCAGGCAATATTTGACTTCCAGTTTACAAACCCTGTGATGGGATAAATAAAATCAATAATAGATGGAAACCATTCCTGCCAAGCAACATTGATCTCCAGCTTACTGCTTTATGCTGTATGTTCAGATGAACTCAAAGATGCAGATAATTCTTTGTGGATGAAGTACCTCTACTCCATTAATGACCTTGGCCCACATCTAGACTGATTGTAATTTTGAGCCATGAATGTAAAAGGTAGAAGCAAGTTGTGTCAGTTAGTAATATATTCAGCCACAAATAACAGAAAACCTGGCCAACAGTGGCTTCAATGGAAGGGGGTTATTTTTCTCATGTAACAAGTTGTTCACAGGCAGGTAGTGATTCACAGTGGTCCAGCTGATCCAGTGCTGTCTGGGCCCAGGCTCTTTCAGTCTTTCTGATCTACCTCACTCAGCATTTTGGTATTCCTCCTCACCCTTGTTATAACTGCACATCTATGATCAAGGCAGAAAGAAGTGAGGAAGGAGAGCATCAGCTGCATCTGTTTACCTGATAAGGAAAACAAAAGCTCATCTAGAAACCTCCTCTGCAGGCTTTCCCTTCAGGCTCACTGGTCAGAATTATGTCACATGACCACCACTAGCTGCAAGGGAGTCTGAGAAATGGAGTATTTTGTTTGTTTGTTTCAGCCTCCTTGATGGAGGAGAGTAGGGAGGAATGGGCTTGAGAATAGGTGTATGAGCTAACACACAGTGGCAACCAAGACACTGCAGAGAAACTCTTTTGCAATACTCTCATTGTACAGATGACACAACGGAGTTCTAGAAATGGGAAGTAACTCGGTCAAGGTCCCATAATTAGATGAAGTTAGAGCCTTATCTATAGCCCCAGTTTCCTAATTCCCAGTCCAGAAGGCTACCCACTAGACCACACCATGGGTGTGGTTTGACAGAGTCTGTGACTGAAGCTCTGTTGAGGAAGTAGAATATCATCCAAAAAATGAGGTAATGGATATAAAACTGTCAGCAGTGGGGGCCAGCTCGGTGGCATAGTGGTTGAGTTCGCACGCCCGGGGTTCGCAGGTTCGGATCCCAGGCGCAGACCCATGCACCGCTCATCAAGCCACGCTGTGGTGGCGTCCCGTATAAAGTAGAGGAAGATGGACACAGATGTTACCCCAGGGCCAATCTTCCTCAGCAAAAAAGAGGAGGATTGGCAAGAGATGTTAGCTGTTAGCTCAGGACAGATCTTCCTCACACTAAAAAAGAAAAACACTGTCAGCAGTGAGCAGAGGATGTAATAGCTTCCACTTGAGCTCTCCTTTCTCCCTCCCTAAGAATCTGAAATAATTCAGTGGGAGTCACAGAAGCCAGGCCAAGTCAAATCAGGCCTCCTCTAGGTTCCCTCCTGCTGTGTAGACTTTTTAGCTTCACATTCCTTTGGCACATTGATGTTTGTGTGTGTTATAGCAGAATCAGTCTCATGATGAGCACCAAGATAATGTAGAATTTCCATGTCATTGTTAATGTGCTGTTCTTGTCTTCTGTCCCCTTCTGTTATTGGATCAAACAGAAGTATTCTGCTGTTTCTCTCTGCAACATCTCCACAGAAGTCCTGAAAGTTATCAACGCCACAGAGGAGTTGATAGCAGAGTCTGCAGGGCCCTGGGAGTTCCCACCTGTCCCTCCTGACAGAGAGAAGGGGACATTTCCTCTTGGGACAGACCAAGTGAGACTGGATGAGCAGCTGACTTCCCTGGAAGAAAACGTAAGACAGTGTGGCTGTGCCATGTCAGGGCAAACGTGTGTGAAGAAGAAGCTGATGAAGTTGTAACTCATCACAAAGAGTGCAAGGACACATACACATCACCACCACCACCACCATAGTAAATATATTCTCAGGAAGGGTCTTAGGCTGGGTTCCCCAGAAGCAGACCCTGAGGTGAGGCTTTGCATACAAGTGATCTGTTAGGGAGCTGCTCCCAGGGGAGGCTGGTAAAGAAGTAGGGAAAGAAAGGGAGAGAGAAGAAGCCAAGCAAAAGTATGATCTTAGACAAAGAGTAGCTTTGACCTGATCCTGCAGGGAGCTCTGGGGTATAAGTTGCATCTCAGAGTTGTCCTGACCTAAGGCGGAGGAACTGGCCCTTCCCTTAGCCAGCAGGCTCTTCAGTCTCTGCATGTAGGCAGATTGTCAACAGTAGCCCAAAGATAGTCTTACATGTAGATTTGAGTTGTTGGGAATAAAAGCACACTGAAGCTCGAGGGGTGGGGAGGGGAGTACACAGAAACTATAAAAGGGATCTGTGGGGATCCGGGTGGAGCACTGCCAGTGCCGCCACAGGAAATGAGGGTGGTTGCCAACAGAACTTAGTTACTGCGGACTGGTCTGCCCTGCTTCACAGATATGTCTGCTGGTAATGGATTTTTCTATCTTTCTGACTTGTGAGGAAA
Source organism: Ceratotherium simum simum (assembly GCF_057802395.1). Classification (NCBI taxonomy): domain Eukaryota; kingdom Metazoa; phylum Chordata; class Mammalia; order Perissodactyla; family Rhinocerotidae; genus Ceratotherium; species Ceratotherium simum. The sequence continues at coordinate 43,051,193 of NC_141904.1, forward strand.
GAAAGAATGTAATAGATTCTTACATATAAATATCCACAGTCATTGATGAGTATTTCAATAAATGTCTGATGATAATTTTCTAGCGCTGTAGACCAAGGGTGATACAGAGAGATTTGGACATTAGCCACTGAGGCCATCGTCACCATCACCAGCTGGCACAGTCCGATACTGATATCAGATCAAGTCAGGTGATTCCCTCTTTCCAGATTCAGCAGAATCAACCCTGATTTTGGGGTGCTCTAATGAATGCTGTTCTCAGAAATCAGGAATTGTTATTAGAGGTAATTTTTGCTAAAAGTTGAAACAACAACAAATCAAAATGACTCGAGGTAAAAAAAAAATGCCAATATTTGTTTCACCTTAAAAGTTGAAGACTCTCTCCCTTTGGATTCCCATAAAACCTTAGCATATGTCTATCTGGCCACTCATCTCACTTTGCTGCCCTTTCTGTTAACGTGTCTATCTCCCATTAGATTGGCACCATTGACGTTTTGGATTAGATAATTCTCTACTGCAGGGGGCTGTCCTGTATGTTAGGATGTTGAGCAGCATCCCTCGTCTCTACCCACCAGATGCCAGTAGCAGCACCCTCCTAGTTGTGACAATCAAAAATGACAATCAAAAATGTCTCCAGACATTGTCAGATGTTGGGGGAGGGGGCAATGAAAGGAGGCAGGGGCACAATCACCCCCAGGTTGGGAACCAGGCATATAAATTCCTGCAGAACAGGGCCTGCTGTCTTTCATGTGTATAGCCCTGGGCCTTGACCCAGAGCCTGACACAGAGGAATTGCCCAACAAATGTTTATCTGATGTATGATTACATCGCGTGAATGAAGTTCGTTTTTAAAAGGAGAAATGTCTTACTTCTCAAGTGCAAGTCTTTGTTGTTTAAGTATGTCTATAACACAGTTCTTTCAGTGCTGATAGTCCTAAAATGGCCCTAATTGTGGACACAGAACTGAAAAGGTTAAAAAAGACATAGTTCACCCGGGGAAGGGATGTGGTTTTTTACAAAATATTGTATCAAAAACACTTACAATGCATGAAATACCCAGATTTAAATGATAGTGCCAGTCCCCATGGCAGACTTAAAGCAAACACAGTATGCCTTTTTGTCCTCCAAGGAGCATGTTGAAAAATACAATAGCTTTGTTGCAGTTTTCATTTTGTAAGATCCTTTTATTATACATTGTTTCTTTTCTTGGGTTCGTTAACACTTTCAGTTCGAAACACATCCACTCACCCGCTGATTTAAGGTGTCAGAAACCCCAGCAAGGATACGTGCTGAGAGGCCGGGCTTTGTCATTTGCTCTCCCCTGCCCAGCGCCTCTAAGATGCCTCTCCTGTCCCCAGAGAGTTAGCTGCCTTCTTCCTCCTCCTTCCTTTCCTCCCATCCAGCTTTTCAAATTTCGCCTCAGAAGAAATTCCATCTATGTTCCTTTGACTTCTATGGGTGTTTGAGTCAGAGAGGGGATGACTCGGCTTTATCTCTTTAGCTCACCAGATCACAGAGCCACGGGCAGGTTGCTACGCTCTGCAGTTTCCAGGATGGAATTCAGTTGAGCAGCGGGAGAAGGGCAGGGCTGGTTCTTACACTGGCCTCTGGGTGCAGCTGATTTAATTAAACCATGGTTTTTGTCTGTCTGTGTTCTAAAGACTGCCCCTTCGTTCCTCTGCTATCTTTCTCTTTTGTGCTGAGGAACCCGGGGACCGTCAGAAATAGAAATGGCGACACTGATTCTCGCCTTCTGAACGTTGGCTACTGCAGACCAGGACTCCAAGATGAAAGAGAACATTTGCTTGAGACTATTTCACCTTTAAAAATATTTCTGAAGGCCTCAGAGCTACATAAGACAAAACAAAAAATGTCACATTCGTATGTCAAACCTCCTGTTTTCATAAATTGCCTTGTTAATCCACTTAATTAGGGTAGGGCATGGGGATTTTAGAATTCCCTTAGTCTCTCACTTGCTGCCTGGCCACAGCACTGTGAAATCAGCTCTTGTCTCTCCTAAAGGCAGGAGGAATCTTGGGTCAATCCCAGCCTCCCCTGCGCACGTAGTGGGGGCTCAGTTCCTCAGACTAAAAGCCTGGGTCTCTTGCATTTGAAGCTCTTGCTGAGAGCTGTGAAGCATAGGGTTCTATTGTACCTGTAGGAATTGGGCTGGGAGAGGAGAGTTTCAGGAAGGACTATTAACTGAGGTGTGGGCAAGGTTAAGGGATACTGTAGTGCTCAGAGAGTAGCAGTAGGAGGAAGAGGTCACCAGTCCTGGGCACTGTAGTCCAGGGAGAACTGGAGCCTAGAAAATCACCCCCTAATGGGAGCTGTCACCATGGAGCCAAAGCAGGCAGACTGCAGGGGAAGAAAGACTCTAACTTCTTTCTTCTCCTGCTGGTGTCTCCCATTGGCCAAACCTATCCTGGCCAGCGAGGGAGTCTTGGTGAAGAAATTCATACAGGTCAGCCTCACAGAAAACAAAGCAGGGCAGAGGACGGTGGAAAAAGGATCTAGGGATCAACAGAGAACAACTAGCATAACCATTCTCAGACCTGTGGTGTGATTATTAGAGACCTACAGGGGCCACCCTGTGAATTTATGCAGGGTTGTGAGTGGGAGGTATGAGTCAGCTCCCTCCCCCTCCCACCCCCATCTGAGGACCTTCCTCATTCTCATCTTGGCTAACCTAGGGTACCCCGTAATTCACAGCCACAGAGGGAGTAGAAGGACAGTGCTAACTTGCCTTTTATCTTGGCCCTATAACTCTCAGCAACACGAAATACACTGCCCATGTAATGTACAACCAGTGGCAACAGACACAGTGGGACTGCCCCACGGGGAACCCAGCTTTGTCACAGAATCCAGGATCAGGCAGAGGATGTTGTCCTCCTTCTCAAAGCCCTTTCTCATACAACCGCCACAGCACAGGAGAGGATGTGGCACTAGAACTTGTGGAGGTGGTCATGGCTATTCAGCTGGTGAAAAGAAATACTATCAGTTACTGTCTAACCTTAGCCCTCTAAAGTGTATTTCATGGAAGCCAAGTCCAGCAAGATGCTCTAAGATCAAATAAGTTTGAGAAACCTGTATACTCTTTCTAGGAAAATTGAGATACATATCAGCACATTAAAAACTCTGAGACATCCTGAAGTAAAAAAATCTGTTTAATGTTCTTTATCCTAGGGGCTTTAACCACAAAGTCCTTCCTTAATGAAACATGTATCCTCTTCCCTTAAAACTACTTTGAGAAAGGCTTGTTAAACCAGGAGCCCGTCAATGGGATCCTTGGCATCAGTGACTAGAGTTTGAAGACGACATAGATTACTTTAACTTTTGTTATTTCAGCCAAGCAAGAGAACCAATATCATGTCCATCTATAACCACAATAACTCTAGTACCTTTATGTCAAAGCTGGAAATGTAAGTCCTCATAACATTCCAACCGAGATTAAGTGTCACAACATCATAGGGCAGGGTGGATAAAGCCAGGGATCCGGCATCAGCCTTCCAGAGCTCAAATCCGGGCTCCACCACTTCCCAGCTGGAGAAATCACTGAACCTCCAGGACATAATGTTCTCATCTTTAACATAGTGGTTAAAGATGGTACCTACCTCAAGGGTTGCCATGAGCATTAAATAAGATAAGTCACATAAAATCCTTGGCTCAGTGCCTGGCTCAGTAAATATGTGTCATCATCATCATCCCCATGATCCCTGTCATCGTCATCCTGCAGTCCTTCAGGCGCCATCTCCTTGGCTGTAAGTTCCTGTTCAGCCAGTGTCAGTGCCAAACCACTGAACTTCCCCTTCCTTCTGGCGCCAGGAAAGCAGTCTTTTAGGGAACACGAAGTAAAAGATGAACATTCTGGCCTCACTGAGGGCTTGCAGCTATTTCATATTGCTTTGTCTTGGCAGAGAAAACAAGGAACATTAGCAGGTGACCACGTTGAAGGTAAAACAGCAAAGCCGATGTGATGTGATGTGATGACCCTCGAGTTTTGTGTATTTCTGATAAAATCAAGGTTCAGAAACCAAAGTTAAGTCAAGTTATGTTTAACCATTGCCACACTTAAATTATTCATTTCATTTAAGTAATAATTCCAAATTTTGTTTCATTGTGCAAAACTGTAAGTGTATATTTTAAATTATCTTATCAAAATAAGTTCGCCTCTTTTGGGTGTGAGTAGCAAAAGTCTAATATCCAAACTCAAAACTGCCCTGGCCATCTCTGTCCCCTTTCCCTCTCCCCACTCCCTCCTCCTCTTCCTCCTCCGCCTCCTCCTTCTTTTCTTTCTCTCACTCTTTTTCTCTCCCCAATTTTTCTTCCTCTCTCAAGAGAAGTTTTTCGACCTTAAAACTTTTAAGACAAATTTTTAAAAATTTCTCCGCTCAGATTGCTTTGAAATATTCATCATTTCCTTCATATGACAAACAAGAAGTGTTTTTTGTTTTGACGACAAAGAATAAATGGCTATATTGAACTGTGAGGATCTTTTAGAAACAGAAGTTCTCTAATACTTGCATATGATAAAGAAAGAAAAAACTAAGGTCTTATCTGAACTATGGCAGTTTCCCGCAGACATTGGATTCATGGCCCCTGTATGACTGACGAATCACCTAACGGAACATCCACCGTGTCAGTCACTGCTGGAAGCTTGTACAGCCCAGCTAGTCGGGCCGGGTGATGCACAAATTTGCTCTCAGCATACCTGCACCTGCCTTTGCTCCACTTTGAAATGTTTTGTAAAATTGCCAGTGTTAATGCAGATGCATGAACCATGCCAAGGAATTGACAGAGTAGGAGCGTCTCAGGGTTCTTTCCCCTCCTTACCCACATTCAGCATCGCTCAGTGCAAAAGATGTGCATGACTTGTGTGCACAAGCTCTTGGCTTGTCCTAACTCCCTTATATATTTTAACTAAACTTAAAGGAACTGTTAAAGGATTGACGGTGCATTTCATTCAAATATATCCTAAATTGCTGCGATTATGTGTTTAGAGCTTTATATACATTGATTAAACCTCCTGAACCTCTCTGTAAGTAATTACCTTCTTTAGATACATCTCGTTCCTTGTGCTGTTGGTTGTTTCAGCACACTATTAATTAGGCGGAAGAAGCATTTGTTTCATTCACCCTGACTGGCATCCTTTAGTCTGAATTATTCTAACTATTTTACTTTCTGTTTGCTCATTTTTTATGGGAATCACCTTATAAACTCAAAACTCAAAATGTCTTTTCCATTTTTTCCTCAAATTGCTCTCTTTATCTGATTTTGTCTTTAATTTTCAATAGCTCCCAAAAAACCATCTTAATTAACTGATAAATAGATTTGACATGCTTCTCTTAACATCACACCATTTTTCTAAGAAATAAAGTATTTTCCTACTACAAATCTCAGGCTCATTTTAATTCCCTTAACCTGTTTGAAGCAAGCTGAAGGTAATTAATTAAAGATAATTCACTCAAAATTTGTAATTGTTTTAAGTTAATTTCACCTCTATCATGTCTCCTGAATTTTCCCAATTACTAAATGCCAACCAAAAACTTTTATGGAAAAACGACATCATGAGTTTTTCTCTTTGTTTCTTCTACCTTGGTATGATGGTTGATATAGTCACTAGACAAATTTGGAGTGTATGTAGCTGATGTCATGTATTTTGTACTATCTTATCATATTTTCAAAACTTACAAATTGCTTTTATTTGCAGGAAAGTTGTGGGGGAGGGAAGATGTGGTTGACAGTGAGGGAGTGGTAAGACCTCATGCTACCATTTGAGTGAGAAGAATGTTTATAATGGGGGCATTCCCTATCTTTCTCCCCCTAGTGTTGAGCCTACTTCCCTCTCACTCTCCTGAATTACCGGGGTCCCCCGAGAGGGTCCCACCAGTCTTGTGTCCTCAGACCTGAGCTCAAAGGCTATGCCTTCGCTACAGGTGTACCTGGCGGCAGGCACCGTGTATGGACTTGAAGGCCAACTGAATGAGCTGGAGGATGCCGCCCGCTGCATCCACAGTGGCACTGATGAGACCGAACTGGCAGATCTGGAGGACCAGGTGGCCACAGCTGCAGCCCAGGTCCACCATGCCGAGCTCCAGGTAAGAACTCTCCTCTCTGCCCAGATCGAGGACTACCGGGCAAAAGGAAAGGGCACCCCACCTTCCAAAAGAATTGTTTCAAAGCCTTTGTATCTATCAGTTCCTGCCATCTCCCATGCACTTGCATGATTACAGTCCTTTCAGGATTTAATTCCACTGAATCTTCCCTTTTTAAAGTGCAGCCATCTTCTCCCCAAATTATAGTCTTGATAATATATCAGACTTCTCTTTAAAACCTACGCCGCTTTCCTCTTGGACAAATCTCTGACCCATAGGTAGGTCTCCTTGCTATACAGGTTCCCATTCCACCCCAAGACCACCCTTCCCTAACCTTTATCACACTGCTGATTACTTACTTAATGCCACTTTTCCCCACTAGAGACTAAAAGCTCCATGAGGAAAGGACTATAGCTGTCTAGCTTAACACAGCAACTCCAGGGCCTAGCACAATACCTGACACAGATTTGGCACTCAATAAAAAGAGGATGAACAAATGAATGAAATTGGAAGTGTGGATTTCTCAGACCAATAATTTGCATGATTTTGATATGCTGTTTCAGAACAGATCACTATATTATCTATAACTTTGTGAAGATGCCTGTTGTTTGCAATTTTCATGGCCTTTCACTCTGGATCAGAGGTGACCATGGACTAAGCCACTGATTTTCAAACTGGGGTCCATGGACATACACATAGGGACCCATGAGAAACGCTGGTCTCTGCAGCATACTCTCAGTATAGACTCGTGGTTAACTGATATTTCTATAGACCCTGCATCTTAAACTGTATCCTTGGGAGAACTGGGTCAATAGAAACCACCTCTGGATAGAGAAGATGACAATCTTGCGTGGTAATTATTTTAAAAATAAAAAATTTTATTTTGAAGCATCAAAACTCACAACAACCGCTGACATCATTAAATGCTCTTGAGAATGCCAGAGCACTGAGTCTCCCCTCTGTGGATGGGTTATTGCTGCATACTAGGAATGGTCTCATCACAGATGGCCCTGTTGACTATTATAAGCAAGAGTAGCTGAAGAGCAACTGTCCTCAAATAAAAATCGTTTTCCATAAATGCCACCTAATATTTAATTAATTTATATTCAAAGTGATGTGAAGTAGAATCAATCATTCATTTTCTGGGGGTACATTTTGCAGCAAATACTTCTTGAATGGTTTAGCAGGATGTAATATTATTTACAAGTGTTTGGGAGGGTTTTATTGGATAATTAGTTATTCCTGCTTCCAAATTTTTCTGGGCTTAATTTATTGGGGCCATGTTTTATTGCATAAAATCCTGGAGTCCATAATGTCCATTTTCCAGGTGTTTGAATGTGCCTATTAACTTATTGTTCATTTTTAAATATTACAGTAATGTTATCAATAACACTTAATATTCAGTGAGCCTTACTTTGTGACAGGAATTGTACTCAACGCTTGATCTCACTGTTGTATTTAATCCTTTCAGCAACCCCATGAGGTGGCTACTGGTGTTATTCTCCTTTTATGTCTGGAGAAACAGGCTCAGAAAGGTTAAACCACTTGCCTAAGATCAAGTGCCTAGAAAGTGATGAGGCCAGGATTTTGATTCAAGTTTTTCTGACCTCATAGTCCACATTCTTCACCAGTGTGTGCTATGTGGTTTCCTGAGAAACGTGTTGGTTTTGCCATCAGGCATATATCCACTTATATAAAAATTGTTAATTTGCAAAGGAGATTGTCAACCCTGCCTTCAGCTTTATGGATCTTTTCAACGTGGGAACCTTCATTAGCATAGAGACTCTCCCCGTACTGCCCGTTGCTGCCAGAGAATGAAGCCTCAGACTGCCTGTTGTCTGTTCTCATGCAAAGCTGAGTCTCAGAGAAGATGTCACAGAGGGTGCCCTGCAGGATGGTAGGAGGGGTTCCACTGAGGAGGGTAGATGTGCTAAATTGTGTTCTTGGATTAGGTCACATTCTAGGGACGCTATCACCTTGGAGTTTACCTTTGGGACAGGATTGCCTAGTGCTGAAGGAGATTGCAGGACGATCCATGGAGAACATGGAAGCTAAGGGTGCTGTCCACTGCGTCATGCAAGGCCATCCCTGTGGGCCTTCCTGGGGAAGGTCTCTCTTAACTCTTAGTATCAGGAAAAGTCGTTCTTTTGAGTACTGGGTCTTTATCTTGTGGACATAGAGTCCTATACTAATCTCTTTGCTTTGGCTTCCAGGAAACTCAGAGCTGAATTGGTCATTCCCTTCTAGCAAGTGTAAGAGTCATTGGGTTGCAGTCTTAGTAGTTAATTGGAACATAATTAAATAGATAGATAACAAAATGGAGGCAAAATCAGCCCTCAGTAGTCTCCTTTCCTCTTTCTTTGTCCTTTGCCCTATGGACTAAAACTTGAAAAATTAACCCCTTCTTATTCCAGAGTCTGGCAGTCAGCAAATCAGGAGGTCAATAGCTTGCTCTCCCATTGCCCTGTCTTTCAGGGCACTCTGAGCAAGGCCCTCCATCAAAACTGCTTCTGGGAAAGAATGTGAGGATCTAATCCACAATGACTGATAAAAGTGTAGCCATCAACCTTTCACAAAGCCTTGTGCAATTTATTGATCTGTAAACCAAAGGAATGCAGCTCTCAGCGTGAATTTGAGGAGTGAGAACAAAAAGGCACCTGGGAGCCAGGGAGGGGCAGGGGCTGCACAGTGGCCGTTCTGGGGACTGGTGGCTAGGCAGCTTAACTTGCCTTCTTTCACCAGCTGCCAGTCTTGGCCTTCACCTACCTCCTCCTCCTTTTCTGAGCAAGACTGCCACTCCTTGGGGACAGGGGAAGCGTCTCCCATATGTGCTGACCTCTCAGCCCTTCTCTCTACAGTTCCAATAGTAGGTATCCCGATCAGCTTTGTCCAAAGGAGCCCTCAGTAAATGACGGTAGAAATAGAATTTGTCTTGAGTAGCACAAAATAGTTGAGGGATAGAGGAGGCAATGGAGACCTTGGAGTGGAGCGCACACATGTTGGCTTCTGGGCCTACTTTCAGGTTTCTTGTTTGATGCCCCAGCAACATTCAGGTTGTGCCATCTCGGCAGGACAGCTGCAATCCCTGCCTCCTCTGTCAACTCTGCTAGCCTTCTCCTGCCTCTTCCAGCGTCCCCCATGCCAGGCCTTGCCAAGTCCTCTTAGAATGTGGCAGTGTGGCAAGAGCGTGAGCATTGGCATTAATTCTGAGCTCTGCCCCAGACCAGCTGTGAAATGTTGGGTATATTACTTATCCCTCTGAGCCAGTTTCCTCATCTGTAAAACACAGAGAATGGTACCTATGTCATAGGATTAGGAATGAGTTCATGAATGAGGCATGAATAAGTTCATGTATTTAAAGCACTTAGCATGGTGATGGCACATAGTAATGTCCTTTTCTGAGAGCGGGGACTGTGTCTTCTTCATCCCTGGGGACATGGATGGACCAGTGTTCTATCTGGGCACTGAGTGGGCTCTTGCTCTCTATATCTGCCTTAAGACTCTGTTGGAAGGAAATCTGAACTCTCTCTGACCTTCCGATGTTATAGTCAAGGAAACTGACGCCTAGGGAGAAGAGGGAATTTCTTAAGGCCATTTGGCCTCTTAATGGAAGAAATGGACTTGAACCAGGAGCTGCTAGGCCTCCCTCCTGAGATCTGGTGCTGTGGTTTTGGTTCATGGAATCATGGAAGAAGAAAGCAGGACTATAAATCATGCTTGCCTTTCAACGCTCACATCAAGTGTTGCCTCTTATGGAAGCCTTCCCTGACCACCTGCCTCCCGGCCCCATGCTGAGCCAGGCATCCCTGGGCCAGGATTCCTTCCCATCATGCCCTGGGTTCCCATTTATCCCTAGGAGTACTCTGTCAGGGGTGTTGATATGCTCTAGAGCTACAGAACTAGACGTTTACATTTACGAAGAAAGGCCTGTGTTTTATTTTGTCACTATAGCACTAAATAGAGAAGAGCTTGGTAGAAGTTGAATGAACGAATGAATGGGCATACATCAAAGCAGATTTGTTCTTTATAGGTTCATAAAACTTTCAGCAAAGATTCTCCCCTCCTGTGCTCTCTCCCTGCTGATTCTGTCTTTCCGTTACATTAAGATTTCTGATATCGAGAGCCGGATTTCAGCCCTGACCATTGCAGGATTAAACATTGCGCCGTGTGTGCGCCTCACAAGAAAACGAGATCAGAAGCAAAGGAACCAGGTGTGTTTGTCTCTCACTCCCTCTGTTGGAATATTGCATGACCTGGAAAATTTAGAAGATAAAATGTCTTTGGCTTTGCAAAAGTGTATTGATTGCTCTGTTCTGTTTGTAGGTACAAACCATAGACACATCAAGGCAGCAGAGGAGGAAACTGCCTGCTCCACCACTGAAAGGTATGCTGAAATTAAAACCACAAAGCTGTCAAAGAATGAAGCCTGACTCATTTACTTTGAGTAACTCAGAGATCTGAGTTTGAGGGCCAGATCTAAGGGGGAGTTCTCACCCAGAATTGGTCTTGTGGAGAGTCTGTCTTGACTTGGATGCACCCAAGAAGCAGACTCTGGGACAAGGATGTGATTTGGGAGGTGATTCCAAGAAACACTGGGAGTGGAAGAGAGAAGTGATTCAGGGAAGGAAATCAAGTCAATACAGTGTACTTTAATTAGTAGTTTACCTCTTTGGGCAAATGAGGCTAAATCCTTTTGGGGACTTCTGGGAGACAGTATTGACTGTACCTCGGAGTTTCCTGCTCAAAGAGTAGGAGGATGAGGTGTTTCCACTCTCATCAATCATTGCCTGAAGGTTATTCCTGGGGAGCATTAAATCCCTGGCACTTCTGACCTGCCACATGCATGGACCAAGAGAGAGTGATGGTGCTTGCAGTAGAATCCTGTCAGAATGTGCTGGAATGGTGACTGTCAGGGAGATGTGAGCAGGGCACCAAAAGCATCTAACACAGTGCCCAACCTAGAAGGTATTCCAGCGACACCGGCATTACCCTAATCCACTGGACATTTTCAACAATTTCCCTGGATTTAGGAGCCACATAATGATGATGCCAAACTAGAAATTTAGGTCTACAGATTAGAAGAGTAGAAAGTCAGATATGTTTGAGTCTTGGTTCCACCATTCATTGTTCAACAAACATTTATTGAATGCCTACTTTATATTCCACAAAACCCTATACAATTAAAATTTATTACAGATCCACAATCCCTTATTTGAAACCCTTGGGCCAATATGTTTCAGAATTTCTTGGACATTAGAAAGGTAATATGGTACATGTACTGTATGTTCATAACAGCTCCCTACCCATGCTGTCTGGGGCAGCATCTGATAAGCACATTCATATCTTTGCAGCAGAGCATGAGAATGTTCATACTCAGTGAGATGGACAAGGACTTTAAATGGCTGCATTTCATTCAAGTCAGGTTTTGCCGTTTGACAGTTTTGGCTCCAAAGTTATAAAGATTTGCAGTTTTAAGAGCCTTTTATATTTCAGAATTGCTAATAAGAATTTATGGAGTGTATTGGATTATCTCCAAGCTACCTTCTCCCAGAAAGCGACTAATGATGCCTTGATTTATTTGGTCCGTCATAAAAATAAACACAAAATAAGATCCCACAATCAGACCTTTGGACCAGAATGAGATGCCAAGTCTAGAATAAAAACCTGGGTAATCCAGACACCTGGTCTTTCTTAACAATTGCTCCATCTTCTGGGTAACACTTATTCCCATTTGTTTCCCTTTAGCTGAAAAAATTGAGGCATCTTCAGTGAACGCTGTTAAAACATTTAACCGCAACTTCATTCTCCAAGGCTCCTCAACAAACAGGACTAAAGAAAGGAAAAACACCACCAAGGATTTGATGGTAAATGTCATCTCTGTTTTAATGCCCATCACTTTCACTGTTGATGGTACCTCCATTCTGTACCCCTTCTTTCTGTAGCTCCCCGATCAGAGCCACAAGAAGCATCATTCCTGCATGGTCTCATGGTCTTTTGGTTGGGCAGTGGGGGTCTTTGTATAGCTAACCTCTTTGATACGTGGATACATCCTCTCAACTATATCTCCAGCTCCTTGTAGGAACCAGGTTTGATATAAGACAGATAAAAATATGTACACAGGAATGTAAGTTCTGGTTGAGGTGTAAGAGTTTTTATTCTGGCTTTGATCCATATTCACTCTTTCTTAATTTTCTTGTTAGCCATTAGTTACTTGTTGTGTTCCTGAAAAAAGTCAGCAGCTGCCCGTAAATGTAGCAAAGGAAGAGACAGTAGATAATTTGTACAATCCTGGAGGTCATATAGAGAGAGCTAATGGATGATTTGTCTAAACACCAACATATGCTTCAGAATTTTGGCAAATACTTGATGCTGCTTATATGGGAGATGATGATCCAGCCAAACTGCTTCTGTGATACCATTATGCTGAGGGCAGACAATGTCTGGGGTGACAAGATTGAAGCAAGGGCAAATTTATTCTGTTGCCTTTTATGCATCGCCCTTTGCTCCCTTCCTCTTCCTCCTCCTCATTGTCCCTGTGTCATGAGCACAGAAGCACCAGGTAATGATATAATGGTGGGTATGTCCTTTTGAATTACAGATTGCTACATCTCTTAGGCACCATATGGCAATAATGCTGCCCACTGCCTTTCCTTCATTGGTCAGCCATTACCTCTGACCTTTCAAAGTCCAGTTACCTTGCTTCTGGCCATTACTTCAAAGAGCTAAAAAGATGATTATCACTAAAAGGGCAGACCACTAGAGCCAGGGAAGAAATCTGTTATAAATAAGATAGTTAAAAATAAATTACCTTTCACAGAGATAGAACATACATCAGTGGGCAGCATTATTTAATATAAATTAATTTAAATTAATATAAAATTAATTTATAGTTTAATCCAATTCTCATAAAAATCTTAGTGGGATTTTCTTTTGAACTAAAGTTTGTATAAGAATAAATCAGAAAGAAAAGACAAAAGCATGTTGCAAAATTAAAGTGATTTCCCTGTGAGATTTTAAAACCAATTAAAAGCTTTAAAGAAATTGATGATTAATGGAATAGAAGAGAAAGCTTAGAAATAGATACAGCCATATATGAGAAAGTGTTATATGATTTTTAAGACAGCATTAGGAACTAGTAGAGAAGGTATAGCTTATTAAAAAAATTTAAAAATAATTTTAAAAAACTGTGCTTGAGAAATTGGCCATGGGGATGGTAGTGGGAAGAGAATCAAATTAAATAATCGCCTTATTCCACATATCAAAATAAATTTCAGATAGACTAAGAAGTACATGTAAAAAAATGCACCACTTTTTAAATATTGTGAAATGCCTAACTGGTCAATGAGCACAAATACCTTTTATGATGTAAAAAAGCACTAAACATTGTTTTTATTTTTTTATTTTATTTTATTTTTTTATAATTTTTATTTATTCTTTTTTCCCCCAAAGCCCCAGTAGATAGTTGTATGTCATAGTTGCACATTCTTCTAGTTGCTGTACGTGGGACGCGGCCTCAGCACGGCCGGAGAAGCAGTGCGTCGGTGCGCGCCCGGGATCCGAATGAGGGCCGCCAGCATCGGAGCACACGCACTTAACCGCTAAGCCACGGGGCCGGCCCTAAACATTGTTTTTAATCCTCTCTCCTCACTTTTGCCAAGTGGCTGATGACAGTGTGCTCATTGTCTTGCCTCAGGAGCCCACCCTGGAGTCTGCTGGGATGTATTAGCACCATGGAACTCCACTGCCAGTGACCCACTGCCTCCGGCCGTACACGACAGTGCCTTGACCCAACAGCCATCGAACACTGTATGGATTTCCACCTGAGGAGAGGGCCTGGGAGACCACAGTGCACCATTGCACAGGGCTGTCCTGATACCTCACCCAGAAAGCAGTCCCAGACTTCAGCATTGTGGTCTTGTCCACCCTCTGCCTTAGGCTCCCGGGGAATCCAAGACAGAAAACCAAGACGCTGGCTTCCAACAGCAGAGCTCCATGTTCAAAAGATGCATCTTTTCCCTGTTCGCTTTGCTACTGTGTGTTGTCTTTAAGATCTTTTTTTTTTATCCCTTTGATTCAATCAGAATTACATGTCAATTATTTGTCCAAAGGAAAATTGTGGGAAGAGGGGATGGTGGAGGGAAGGGAGATGGGTATTATCATTCAATTGATCATCAATTCTTATCAATCTCCCACAAGCATCTTTGTCTTACAAATGCTAAGGAAAAAAGTGAAAATTCCCCTGTAGTGAGCACTAGGGACTGTCAAATATGGGGAGTGCTCATCCATCAAGGATGCAGGCCTCCCTTCAGCTGCCTTCTTCTTGCTAAGCTCCCAGTTCACTGCACTACTAGTCATTCCCATTGCTTTGCAATCAAAAGCCAAGAAAGGAAAGCTTGGACTCACCCATGCCACACCCAGGTCTGTCTGAAACAATGTCTCACTAAGAACTTAGGGCTCTTCCTTGGACTTATGAGAGCTCCCCCACTCCGAAGGGGAGAGGGGCTTGAGAAAGTCCACCATCAGCTTAACTTTAGGGCACTGTCCACAATCAACATGACACGGTTTAGCAATGATTGCATCCGAATGTGGTTAGGTAACTGGATTACTGTAGAATACAGCCACATGAGAAAATATTGTCCTCCAAAATTGATTTCCCAATAAATATTCAGAAAAAGTAGTAAAATGACCTTAAAGATAAAAATGGTTAAGGAATAGCCTTAGAAAACTTAGAGGTATGAAAAAAGCAAGGATAAACTGTGAACTTAATGGACACAAGAGTTGACACCAACTCTACATTTGTCAAAAACAAGACTATTTAGACTGTGTTTATAAAAGCAAGTGGAACTGGAATTTCACTCAATTAATTGAACATTAGCAACCTTTTTTTAATTTGCTCCTGATTATTCTGAATCTGAGGAGCAAGGCAAAGATGGGAGGCAAGGGACTAGTGTGACTGATGTTTAGTAAGTGACCGCTCTGAAGGAGGCAGTATTCTCATTTGAATCCTTATAGCAACCCTATTCAGTAGGTATCCCCATTTTTCAGATTTGGAAACTGAGGGCCAGAGAGATTAATTTGCCAAAGTCACATCTGTAAGCTAAGTGTAACTGGAATGCCTCACAAAAGCCTCACTCTGTTGTTTTCAGCTTCTACGTTCTTTTGCTGCTATGCACATTTTCAGACCTGATTTGCTGCTGAAATGTGTATAATGACCCATTCCTGATGGGGGTCTACCCACCTTCCAATAATACTCTTTGCTGATGCTGTGTATGTATTATCCAACAGAAATGACTCCTTTGAAATAAAGTAAATCTTTGGCTTTTTGTTCTGTTGGTGTGATTCAAAGCAAACAAATACAAATTTTAAAAACACAACAAAAAAAGGTTTGAGTTCCAAATAGAACGTTTTTCTAAGAGGCATGAAAAGCAACTATTGTTGTGTTACAGTGTTAAAATATTCAGTTTTGTTTGACAAAAATGTGTACTGTGTAAGCCTTGCAAAAAAACAAAAAAAGAAGAAGAAGCCTGCTCTATGGCATTTGAATTTTTATAAAGGTTTCCTTGTGCCAAATAAGTGCAAAGATTTAATTTACTATTAAAAATCATTAGCATATGTTATAGTTCCAGAAGAATTATTTTGTCATCAAGTGATTTTGATCTTCAGTGTCAATATTTATATTTAGATTAATTTTTATAAATGAAAATATTTTAATGGTTTAAGAAAATGAGGACAATGAGACCATATCTTTGATGACTTCTGAAAGTTATGCTTGCCTTCATGTTATATGCACATTGCCAAGAATCACTGTCAAGAGAAATGATGAAGAAGTAAAAGTCATTTATGAAAATAACGTTTGTGGGTGTGTGGGTTTTCTTTGGTTAGGGGAGACCGGGAGTGAAGAGGGGATAGGGAAATAAGTCAATGGCTAGTCATGGGAGGGGCCAAGATTCAAAGCTACTGTTGCCCCACGCCTCATGGTCCTTGCAGTTACACACTCATCTCTCCATTGCTTGTTCTCCTGAGAACAGAATTTCCTAGTGACCACCTCTACTGAGTGGTCCCTCAGGTAAGACCAGCAGTTCTCAAAGCAGGGGGCAGGAGCGGGCAGTGTGATTTTTGTCCCTCAGGAAACATTTTTGGTTATCACAACGTAGGGTGTTGGGAGCAGGATGTATGCTACTGGCATAGAGTGGATAGCGGCCAGGGATGCTGCTAAACATCCTACAGTACACAGGGCAGCCCCCCACAACAAAGAATTATCCAACTGAAAATGTCAATAGCGCCAAGGTTGAGAACCCAGGTTAGACCCTGGAGGTAAGCCTGAACTTCAGTTGAGAGCCCCTGCCGGTCTCGGTGGGGAATGTGTAGCTGAGTATGAAGCGGGATGGTGACTCTCCCTGAGTCTTGCACAGGCTCAGTGCAACTGTTGCTCCTTGAGGCCGGCCTGCCCAGAACACTGAAGCCAGGGATGGCCCCTGCCGTCCCCAAATAGGAATAGGAACCCTCCACTAACTTGAAATGAATGAGTGAATGAAAATACTCATTGACGCCAAGAGCTTTCTCTGCCTGATGGCCTATCACAGTAGTACTCAAATTTGAGTGGGCGTCAGAATCACCTGTTAATGCACAGATTGTGGGGCTTGTTAAAACACAGATTCATGGGATAAATCCCATCATTCCCAGTCCTCAATTTCCCTTTCTGTACACTACCATTAATGTGTCTGGCACAATAATGTTTATGAAACATTAATAACAAACAAGCTAACATTTAGGTTGACGGGGCATTTCAGGTGGGGTAGAGGGGAGAACATCAGTAGATCCATCGGAAATCCTCTCCAGGCAGCATTTCCTGGCCAGAATTCCTGATTGCTCCGTCCTCCCACCCCACACCCCCATCCCTATAGGATAGCAAGACATGTAAGGCAGTGAAGAGGGTCCGGTCACACTCAAGTTATAGGAGCATTCAGCCTCTCTAACCCAGAAGCCCAAAAGCATGTGTTGAGCAACCAACCTGCATCAATAATCTGAGTAGTCAAGAAAATCAATTTGAGTCAACAAGTTGAGTATCAAGAGTGACAGGCAGCTATGCTCAGAAAATTTACAGCTCCTCTTGCTTCTGGGGTGAATTGGAACAGTGTAAAGATATTTTCCCCTAAGAAATAAGTGATTTGCCATGACAAAAAAAAAGAAAATGTGACCCAATATTCAAAGCATTTGAAGGCTACCAGAAACATCGGCTCCACTCTTAGACTTTCCCTTTACCAGCTCTGTGGCCTGTCACTTCATCTGTAAAGTGGGGTTACAAATAGCTTCCTTGTGATGTTGTTAAAAGATTAAATGAAATAACATGTGAGAAAACTCTCAGCAGAATGCTTGGTAGCTATAGGTACTCAATTCTTATTTCCTCCTTTTTCTCTTAGAATAAGAAAATCATTCAAATATCAGCACTATGACTTATTTTGCAAAATGCTGTGCCTCCATTTTTCTATTCATAGTAGAAAAGATCGTTGTTTTGCAACTATTCACTCCCTTTACCCTCCAACTTTGGGAGGAGCACACCACCCTGACTCCTTGACTTTGGGCTTGGCCGGGTGACTTGCCTCGTGGTTGGTAGAGGGTACTTCTCTTAGTTCGTTCCGGCTGCTGTAACAACATACCAGAGACTGGTAGTTTATAAACAACAGAAGTTTATTTCTCACAGTTCTGGAGGCTGGAAGTCCAAGATCAGGGTGCCAACACGGTTGGGTTCTAGTGAAAGCTGTTGCAGACTCCCAACTTCTTGCTGTGTCCCCACATAGTAGAAAGGGGCTAGGGATCTCTCTGGAGCCTCTTTTAAAAAGGCACTAACGGCAAACATGAGCGAGGACCCTCACAACCTAATCACCTCCCAAAGACCTCTCCTCCTCATACCATCATATTAGGGGTTAGGTTTCAACATAGAATTTTGGGGGGTCATAAACAATCAGACCATAGCATTCTCCAACCATTGGTTTGGGCTTGGCCATATGACTTGCTTAGGTTAATGAGATGTTAACGGAAGAGTTACATAAGGGGATTGAAATATGTTTTTGGAGTTGGGTTTGTCCACTTACATTTTGCCATTGACTATGAAAACATGCCACAGGCAGCCCACTGGTATGAGGAAATGACCCAGACCCAAGCTGCAGCTCATAGCCAAGCTCAGCTGAACCCAGCCAAAATCAGCAGAGCCAGCCCAGCCAACATGTAGACATGAGCAAGAATAAATCATTGCTCTTTAAACCATTGAGTTTTGGGGTGGTTTATTATGCAGCAATATCTAACTGATACACTACCTGAAAAACTAGTTTTGTCACCTTAGATTAATCCTTGTGTTAGGGCTAAAGATGAGTGAATATCAATATAAAGTTGCATGCCAATATAAAGGATGTATAAGCAAACTATTGAGCTACTTGTTTTGACATTTCACAACTTACATATGAATTTTCAGTTACATTTTTGGGAGGGTCTCTCTACCTCTCTCTATTTGTGTGTGTGTGTGTGAGGAAGATTGGGCCTGAGCTAACATCTGTTGCCAATCTTCCCCTTTTTGCTTGAGGAAGATTAGCCCTGAGCTAACATCTGTGCCCATCTTCTTCTATTTTATATGTGGGATGCCGCCACAGCATGGCTTGGTGAGCAGTGTGTAGGTCTGCACCTGGGATCCGGGCCTGCAAACCTTGGGCCACTGAAGCGGAGCACGAACTTAACCACTACACCACCTGGCCAGCCCCATCTCTGTCTCTTTCTCTTAATGTGTGTGTATTGATCGTTCACAAAGGGTCCTCTATTCGTTGAAATTTTTTATAAAACATTAAAGCACAGGAGACATTTGGCATGTTCCTTTAAAAATAACTTCTCACACAACAGCCACTCTATTTTCTCCCAGGGGAAGCATTTCCCATACAAAATTTGCATTTTACAGAACAGTTGGTTGCGTGAGCCTTCTGTCTCTGCAACTGCGTTATAATTATGATAAAGTGCAGGTAAATGAAGTTGCATTTTAAAGACCTTTCAAGGGGCTGGAAAACTTTAATATCCACTTCAAACATTGGAAACCTCAAAGAAGTTATTCAGAAGGATCCAGTTTGGTAGAATCAAATCCTAAAATATAGAAAAGCATGTTTTACATCAAAGTGATCATGTTTGATAAAGATGAAAGATCTAAGGCAGTGCTTCTCAAACTTTAATATGCAAACAAATTCTGATTCAGCAGGTCTGGGGTGGGACCCACGATGCTGCAGTTCTAACAAGCTCCCAGGTGATGCCAATGCTGCTGGCCATACTTTGAGTAGCAAGAGTCCCTCAGAGGGTCCCCTGCAGGGTTGAGGCCCAGTTACCCACAGTGGTAACCTGTTCATTGATGCCTCTTTTGTGACTTTTCCTCCCTTCAGTCTCTCATGTTCCCCCGCCTGCAGCATGTATCCTGGGGTCACTTCTCAAATGAACTACTCAACACAGAGTCTCATATGGGGAAAACCTAAACTAAGACATTCTCTGTACTGCATATATATGTTTGCATCTCTTTCTCCTGCACTGACCTGAAAGTTTCTTGAGGAATTGGGTTCCATTCACTCCACACAGAACTTAACACAGAGCAGGTGCTTGAAACAAATTTGGTTCACCTAGGGTGGCCGTGGTGGTCCTAGCTTTAGGCTGTGGTCACCCCATGCCCATGTGACTAAACTGAAGATCATGTACTACAGGGAGCAATCCCTCTCATACCCATCCTGGCCTTGCAGGTGAGAATCCTCCCAACACTGAAGTGTATAGGAGGAATATCCACACCAAGATGGAGGAGCAGAAGGCTCCCCCAAACCTCTACTTCACCCTCAACCCTCTTCTAGAGATGGGGGCAACCCCACATGGCAATGAATGGTCCAGGTACCTGCTGCCCAAGGTCCCAAAGCACAAGCCCCTGTATCCACAAATGCTCACGACCTGTGGGCCCCAACAAGACAGTAGCAACTTAGGCTTAGTTTAACCAGGCCTCTTACTACACTATCTCTAGGCTGAGGAAGAGTTAATCCAGAGTTCTTGGATGCCATCACCCCTTCCTGCTATCATTGATAAGGCAGGGAAGACTTTGAGATGCTTACTCTGTGCATTGACTTCTTCAAACATGGCGCATGTGCCCAGCCATGGCCCATTTTTCTCTGAGTGGATCCCTCTCCTTCTTCCTTTGCCCATAAAAGCCAGAACTTGAGGAACTCAAAAGTTAGAGCAGTAGTTTCCAAAGTGGGGTAGAGACTACATGTGGGGCATAGAAGATAGTCAATTGGGGGCAGATGAAAGAAAATATTAGACTTTCTTTTTACACTTATTTTTTATCTGGAAGTAAACTTTACCAATATTAAATATACGGATAAATGAGAGTACATGTAAATAATTTATAAATGAATATACATATTTTGAGGGTGCACTGTCAAACAGTTTTTACTGATGGGATGTGTGGCCATAAAGTTCAGAGACCACTTACTAGTTAGAAAAACCTAGTAAGCTTCTGATGCCTCAAATTTCCCCTCCAACTAGTCCCCACCCCACCTCTGTCAGGGACAGTGCTAACTCTCAAGACCTGACTTAAAGCTTTAAGGGCAGCTGAAAAAAGAGAGGAGGTGGGGAGGTAATCCAGAGAGCCCCAATCTATGGGTTAGGTTCTGGGATGAGTGTGGTTCCATCCCTTTAGGAAAAAGTTTTCTGTTGGTCTTGTCTGCATTCCTTGCTCTCCTCCCCAGCCCAGGGAGGGAATGTCCACTTACTATCCACCATCTTACCTGAAGTTCTGAAGTTCAGGTTATTATGGCCCAGAAACAACCCAAGGGGCTGCCTTGAGGTGTGAGTGAGAATTTCCAATCAAGTTTCCTTGTGGCTCTTTGAAGTGGACCGGGGTTAAATCTCTCTGCTGGTAGAGGTAAGAGCCATATAGCATTATGAGGTGGGCGAACCAGGTAACAATCTCCTCCTCTATCCAGCTCTGCCTCCTTTCGTATTCATAGCACTCAAAGCCAGCAAGCCAGCCAGGGGCAGCAGTTTACAAGCCCAGCAACCTGAGAACCTCTGGGAAGACTACTGTGCAGAAAAAGTGCACAGCACATGCCCCACATCTGTCAACTCTTAAGTTCTTCCAAGAGTCCAGGAGAGTCTGTACTCTGCTGTAATCAGAGCCATTTGGGGAGTATGCCTTTGGCACCTCCCAGACAGCCTCACCACGTGTGCCAAGTTCTCAGCTTTGTACTTGCTCAGGGAGGTTTGAGGAGAGACAGGACTGAGAGCCTGGTGGCCTCAAGACTGTGAGAGCCACCTTCTTCTCTATGTGCTGTGTGTATCAAATAACAAGCAGCAATGCTGGCCTGGAGCCATGATGTACCACAACCATGAAGAGTTAGGTGGTGAGGTGACAGGAGGAAAAGGCATGTCATTGCTGTCCTCACTCCCTGAGCAATACGGTAATTACTTAATTGAAGATGAAAGGGCTATTTGCAGGCAGCGGTGACAGTGTTTTCTATTGCACTTCTATCTTCAACATACCCTTTCCTCTTTCCTGGTAACGACAATAATTTGCACTTTCGAACCTGTCCTTTCTGATTTATTCTTCTCTACAATTCCATTCATTTCATGACAAACCTACTGGAAAGTCAGAAAAAGATTTTCATCTTTGAGGAAGGCCAGTCTTTAAAAGGGAAAGGCCAGACAAGTATTCTTTGCCCTGATAGACGTAGACCATGTGTCGTGAATACTCTACTGAGGACAGACTCTGAATGAGCATTTCTACCCCATTTGTAATCTGGGTCTCTGTAGAACCACCCTGGTAGTGAATGGGTTGCTGTCCTCAGTCTGGCAGAATTGAAATTCTTCTTTGTCTTTAAATGACACTGTTATTGTCTTCTCTGTGTCCAGTAGCAATTCTTCCTAATGACCCTGGGCTGTTGAAATGCTGACTGTCTGAGATTCAACAGCTCTGCTGATGTCACTTGTCCAGATGTCAGCTTGGTGCCCATTGATTGTTGAACTGTCTAATGATAAAGGAGTAAGTCACCTCTTCTGGACTTGAAGAAGTTTGGATTCTGCTCTCTTGCCCTCCACTTTGTCTTTGATTGCAGATGAAAATGGATGTCTTGGCTACCGCTAAAAGGACAGATCTAAATGTGGTTGGAAAGCCTGCTCCAGGCATTTTCAGAGCTGGGCTGTAACCATGTAGGAATTCTGGACCACAGCTCCTTGCAGGGCCCCATTTACCGTCTGTGGGTCAAAAACCATGAAAGCTAGGACTTTTCTCAACTCTACATCTTCCCACATTATATTCAGTCCCCTGGAATGCCTTCCTCTGACTTTGAAAATCTCTACCCATCCTTTAAGAAGGCTCAGCTCAAATGACACCTCCTCTCTGATGGTCCCAACCGCTCCCCAGCACAGGAGAATTCTAGTGTAACCCAGATAATTAGAGATGGAAGTAGGTTCCATGCCACTCAAAATCCAGGTTCAAATCCACACTGATTCAAACCCCTAATTCTATGTTCTGTAGAGCTCAAAGCCTTTCCCAAAAGCCTATGAATTTGTGCTTGTGGAGATTAATGGTTTCTGTTCTTTGCTTCCTATTGCAGCCTCTGTTTTGCACTATATCAATCCAGACAGAAAACTCAACCCTTTCACCGTTTTCACTTGAAACAACAACAAAAGAACAATCAACCACCTCTGATAGTTGACCTCAGTGAAGGGCTAATGGGCAGGCAGGAGCTGGCAGAAGTTGCACTTTGGGAAGGGTGAGCCGGGGCGGGGGGGGTGTACATAGCATATTATCTAATAGCTGAAAATCCAATTTAGACATTCCTGTTCCTCAAAAGTCCTCTTTCTAACCAATAGTGGGCTCCCCACACAGCACCAGTCTTCTGCTGTGCCCTCCCTCCTCCCCTCTGACCTACAGCATTGTTTGGCCAACTCCATGGGCCTCTCTGATGCCTTAGCCCCACTGACAAATCAGGGCATAGGTGTCCCACTTCCTGCCCCAAGTACTTACCTAGAGATAGTTCTCCACCTGTGCAGAGTGCTAGGACTCACTTTTAAGATATTATTTTCCACCTAGTTACATGATTCACTCCTTCATCTGTATAAGGAGCATTTTGCGTGTTCCCCAATTGCTATTCCATTTATCATTTATGTACATGTCTGGATTGATATGGTGCATTTTGTCTTTCATCCACGATTAATGGTAAGACACTGAAAAGTTCTAGAAAGGAAGTGACCTGATGAGATTTGTGTGTTTATTTTTTAATCACTTGGCATTTGTAGTATAAGGAGTACATTGCAGCAAGGCAAAGAGATTGTGAGTAGACTAATTAGGAGACTTCCAATGGAGTCCAGGAGGAATTCAAGACAGCTTAGATTAAGGCAGTGAGGAAGGAAAATTTTGATAGATCCAGAAGACATTTTGGAGGCAAAATGCAATTTGGGAAGTGGTTGAATATAGATAGTGAAAAAGATTGAGGTGTGAAGGATGCCCTCAGACCTCTGGCTGGAACAATAGGGGAAACATTGGTCCTATTCACTGAGCTGGGGGATGGTGAAGGAAGACAAATTTGCTTTTGGATACATTCAACTTGAGATGTCTGCCAAGTGGAGAGGTCTAGGAGGTAGGAAGATCTACATTTGTAGACATCAGGGCTGGAGTTAGAGGTCTGAGAGTTGTTGGGACATGGATGAGATCACTGAGGGAACTTGTAAAATAAGATAAGGACCAAGGGCCCTGGACCTGTGGAAAGCACTGTATCAGCAGAGGAAGAGCATTCTGAAAGGTAGTAGGAAAATCAGAAGAGAATGATGTCTCAGGAAACAGGGAAGTTTAAGAAGGAAAAAGTGAGTGAGTGGCTACTGAGCAGTCAAGTAGTACGAAGACTGGAAGACATGTTACCGAGCAAGAGCTCACTGCCCAAAGCACACAGAAGCCAATACTATGGCATCAGCTTTTGAGAAAGTAAAGATCTTTATTGCAAGGTTGACCAACAAGGAGACAGGAGGCAAAACTCTCAAATCTGTTTCTCCGATCCAAGGTTTAGGGCAAAATTTAAGGAGTTGGGGGCTACTAAGCTGCAGCTGGGCCCATGTAAGCTGCCTGGCTAGACTCAAATCAGTCCATATATGGTAATCAAGCTACTTGGGCTGCTAGAAGCCAGAGTTTCCTTATTAAAAGCTGGGGTCATCCTGGGGCTCTGGATTCCTGCCTGGCAGGTGTGCAGTGCTGTCTCTGTTACTGAGCAAGGTTTGATTAATTGACAACCTCTTTTAAGAAAGCAAAACTAGTTTAAGCTGGTCTATGTTTTATGTGCTGTTTCAGACATCAGGGCTCTGACTGCATGACTGGATTCCATCAACCAATACAGAAATGGAAGAACAAGATTGAGCAGATTCTAGATATAAACATCAATTTTTGGTCACATTGAGTTTAAGGTGCTTCTGGAACATCTTGATAGAGACATCCACGTGCAGTAAACATACATTTACTCACTGAATTCAGTACCATGTGCTTAGGCATGGTCCCTGGCACTGGATAGATGGAAAGAAAAAGATATAATCCTATCCTCTGGAAGCTGGCAGTCTAGGAAGGGAGATTAGACGCAGAATTAACAATGTTGGCATGTCATTTAAAGGAGGATACACAGTCAGGACTGGGTAGAGTTATATTGCCCAGAGACAGGTTCGGGGGGTCAAAAAATCTGTATTGAATATCTCAAATCCATGTCTCTGTCTTGTCCTGCTTTCTTCCATGTTCTCTCACATCTCCTTTGTAGTGACTTTTCGTTCCTTTATTTTGCCTGAATGATGCATTTGGAGTTTGGAAAATCTGTTCCTGCTGTGAAAGATCTTGTATTCTCTTTGATTTTGAGAATCTATATTATACCTTGAGGTTCTTAACTGTGTGGAGGGAAGGGAGAGTCAGAATCCCCTGGGGTGCTTTTTAAGAATACATGGCTGGCCCAGTGGCATAAGGGTTAAGTTCGTGCACTCCACTTCGGTGGCCTGGGGTTCACGGGTTCGGATCCTGGGCATGGACTATACACTGCTTATCAAGCAATGCTGTGGCGGCATCCGATATCCAAAATACAGGAAGATTGGCACAGATGTTAGCTCAGGGACAATCTTCCTCAAGCAAAAAGAGGAAGATTGGCAACAGATGTTAGCTCAAGGCCAAACTTCCCCACCAAAAAAAAAAAAAAAAAAGAATACACATGACAGCCCCCCTTCCCCTTCCAAAATCTGAATATTTCACACAAACCTATTCCTTAATCACCTCCCCACCAAGGCTCAAGGCAATAGTGAGGCTGAAAGTAGGCATTCATGAGTTGGAGGCAGACTTAGAGACCAAGTAGAAAGAGTGGAGAAAAAGGAATAAGGGGGTGGAAAGGCCGCCAGGTTTCCTGCCAGGGCTGCTGGGTCAGTGGCAGCTCCATTAGCTGAAACAATGGAATAGATATGGGAAACAGTAGTACTTTCTTTTGCTCAGAAGTTTGCTCAAATTTTTGCTTTAAATGATATTGCAATTTTCACACTTTTTAATTAGCTACCCTGGAAAACACCTAAAATTATCATTCTGAGTAACTAAAAGAGGTCATTCATGGACTGGTTATACCATTTCCACCACAATTTGTAACAGTAGCACCTCGGCTATACAACACGGTGACTGAGTTTATGGCTAACAATTTATAATATTTTCACAACATCCTAGGTCATGCATGAAGATAAATCTCATTCCATCTGTTTTTTTTTTTTCTGCTAATGGGTCAGTGATGTCCCCACAGCTAATTATAGCAATTACATAGAAAATAATGTATTTACTTTGAAAAGCCAGATTTGCTTTTTGTGTTTGGGTAGTTTTGACAGATGCACAACTGTTTCTAAGAGAGTGAAGATCTTCACTCTTTTTCATCTGTAAGAAAAAGCCACATGGAATCCCTTTCTGCAGTTACTGAAAAAAGTGCTAGGGAGGATATTGTCTGTTATATTGCCTGGGGTCTTTTATCTATTTTGGAATTATAATCCAAGAAGGAATGACATTGCCCTCCAAATTCATTGCTCTTACTGACAGTTCCGCAAATTCTCATGTTTCTGTTAAGGACTAGTATTGTTAAAGAGAACCAATATTCAAAGGGAATTAAGGTGATCTGAACTGAAGAGTAGATTTCCTTTTATTTCATCTGTTTTCACACCTTCTTTCCATGTCCTGCCGTTTCTCAAGGCCAAATGGCTTTATTTACATAATTGTCCCCCTTTGTTTCCCTTCTCAAAGATGTTTTTGAGGCAGAATAACTTCCTCTCTATCTTTACTCTTCTTTAGCTCAAGGAAAGGTTCTAATGCATTTCCTTTTTGCTGGTAGCTTATTGCAACCAGTGTTACCCAAATGGAAATGATCTGAGACCCTCACTGGTCACATGAATATTTGGAAATAGCTACCTCCTCTACTTCAGCTCTATCCCCCTCATCCTGACACCATGATGCCACTGAATGCAACTGTGAGGTTTCCAGGCCACTGGGCTCAACTGTCCTCTGCTGGTGACTACCACTCCTAATCCAGCTTCCAGGAGGCACTTCCTGTTCTCTGCATCCAAGACACCACCATCTCCTGATTTTCCTCCTATCTTAAGAATCACACTGGCATAGTTTGAGCAGAGAAGGAGCCAGCAAAGGAGTTGGAAATAGTGTGACCAATGATATGGAAGAAAACCAATAGAGGGTGATGTCATAGAAGCCAAGAGAAGGAAGAAGTAGTTCACTTCGTCAAATACCATGGAGAGGGTGAAGTAAAATAAAAACAGTGAAATGGCATTGGAATGGCAATATGGAGGTCAAGCAAACTGGGGCAAAATCGTCTCAGTGCAGCAATGAACATGGAGGCCTGTTTGGAAGGGTTGAGGAGAGATGTGTCTTAAGCAAGTGGAGAGAGTAACTATAGAAAGTCAAGGGAGGGTTTTGTTTTTGACTTTTTAAGATGGAAGATTCTAAAGAATATTTGCATCCTGGTGGAACTAATACTATTACATTATAAATGCAAGAGAGAGACAGGGATACTTTCAGGAACAACGTCCTTCAGAGGAAAAAAGAAGAAAATAGGGATACTTCATCCATTCTAACAAGCGGCAAAGCAGAGAGCAGAGGTACAAATGCAAGGCGATTTGGAATTTGGTGTCCAGATGATTTCTGTTCCCACCTGATTACTTCAATTTTCTCAGTAAAGTATGAGCAAGGTCATCAGCTGAGAATGAACATAGGGGAAGGAGTTGGATTTTGAGAAGAGAGAAGATGTATGAAATCATCATTGCGGAGAGTGAGAAAAAGAACATCTAAAAAAGTGCAGTGAGAAGTGTAGTGCTGACTGCCCATTTGAGATTTGTGGTCCAGAACTTAAAATGAGGCTTGTTAATGAAAATAGAAGTATTGCGTGTAAAGCACTTAGATCTCACCTGGTACAAACTGCACACTCAGTGAATGCAAGCTATTACTATTTTGCCACATGAATATTTCTTTATTGTTTGCTTAGATGAGATACAATCTTGTCAAAAAAAAAGAATCTGAGTTTTGGGTGAGGTTGTTTTACCAGCACTGTAAATCCATTAAATACAGAAAATGTTTCCAATAAAGTAAGATGATTAAATTTAAAAGTCTTGAAGCTGTAGGCCCAACGACCTAAGAAACTGACAAAACATGAAGAGCATATCAATTAAATAAGACTCTATGAGGACATGGTGCCACAGGCTTGCATCTCAATGTGGCTGATACCAGAGCTTTGTGCAGCCCTGTAATGTAGGGCATGGTTGGTCTGGGATTACATGTCATGGTGGGCAGACTGTGATATGGGTATATTGCATATAAAAAAAATAACTGGTGGCTCAGTTAAGAGTAATAGAATCAATTAAGCAGCTCTTATATTAAGGTGAGCTAAGAAAAGAATTCAGGAAGCTGTTACTACCTTGAAAATATCAGCATAAAACTTTGAGACTTGGAAAGGTCACTGCTCTGCCCTTGAAATAACAAGTAACAACCTTCTGCGTCATCCCACTTCCAGAAGTTGTATGAGATATAATATGCAGCCTTAACTCCCACCCTGTGGTCCTTGGCCTTTCCTTCATTGGAGAAAAAAAGGAGTGGGGGAGAGGGCGGTATCCTTGGAGAACAGAACTAGGTGATCAATGAAAATCAATTCTTTTTCATCTTACTGAGATGACCAAGAGCTGTGTGCTTTAATATGTCAATGTGTTGGGAAGAGAGGGATCAGTCTCTTCACAATGTGATGGTGCATCACATGCAATGAAATGATACTACATGGCTTTCCAAATGTATATTATCAGTACCCCTTTCCAAAGAGCTTCTTAAAAGTTAGCGTACTTATGACTATGATGTCTATCTTTCCTTCTCCTGTTGTCAAGGGGTCTCATCTCCTCCATCTGAGAGATGTAAGGTCTCCATCTCCTCTACTCAAGTGTCACCAAGCCTCCGTTCCCCTTCTGAGTACCCCAAGGACCCTCCAACCTTACTGACCAAAAGGCAGCTCTCAGGAGTGGTCTTAGTTGTATTTGTCTTATAAAAGCCTGTCATTTTGATGGGTTAAGGACTTGGGGTATGGAGGGTTCCTCAGCCCCTGGCTGTTCTTTCAAAATCCTATATTTAAATCCATATATATTAAATTCTGAATCTTTTACTACAATTATAATAATATACTTATTTATGATTGATTACCCTGGCATTTCTGGGTTAATAATATTCTTTTTGATACAATGCTGACTTTATTTGCTAGTAATTTATTTAATATAACAACAGTGAGGAGGAAGTCAAGATGGCGGCGTAGGCAGACTCTGAACTCACCTCCTCCCACGGACACAGCCAATTTACAACTACTCATGGAAAAATTACACCTGAGACAGAACTGAAAACTGGATAAGAGAAACTCCTGCAACAACAGACAATCCTAACTGAGGTAGAAGAGGAAGAAACTCCCTTCTGGAGAGGAAAAATGCTGTCTTCACAAGCCACGAACTTCACGGCCACCCGGGAGCAGCCCAAAGGTACGCAGCCCTCGCTGGAGGAGTGGGGCCCTGAGCCGGGGAGCGCCCCTGCTGTGGGCATTTTGTGGACCCAGCACAATCGAGATCTGACTTTGCCTGCTACTAAAACGTTGGGGAATACCCCCAGAAAAGCTGGTTCACAAAGAAATTAAAACCGGCTCTTAAAGGGCACACGCACAAACTCACCCATTTCAGAAAGCAACCTAAAATCATCAGAAAGAAAGGTGCACAGTGCTTTGGTGAAAAGAGACTCACCTGATAGGCCCTGAGTGCATCTCGGTGAGAGGTGAGACCTCTCCAGGGACTGGGACAGTGGCGGCAGCCATTGTTGTGGCCTGGTGTGGGCGTGCTGACACAGACGCCATTGGAGTTCTCCCTGAGGCCTGCTAGCTCAGGGTCTGCCCCACCCGCTAGAGCACCGATTTAATCCAGCTCAACCAGGGCAGGCAGCCCACCCTAGAGACTGGCCCCACCCAACAACAAGCCCTCAGGCAACGTGTGGGTCTGCATAGATTGGTGACTGGATTCTCTGCAGCCTGGCAACTGAGCCGACTTCAGTGGGGCAGGGCATGCGCAAGTAGCGGGTGGAGAGTGTGGGGCGGTGGTGGAGTGTGTGGGGCTCCCGCCGTGGAGAGACTGGGTCAGCTTCAGGAGGTCGGGGCGCGCACATGGGGCAGGACTGTGTTGACTATGTGTGTGGACCTGTGGGTGGTGGAGCTTGTCAGCTGCAGAAGACTTGTTCTTCTCAAAGACCCACATAGGGGGTTTGCCCCACCTTCCAAAGCCTGAAACAATTGGGTGCCCCCGTGCCTGAGGCCAGCCCCACCCAGCTGCAATCCTCAGAGAGCTGACAAGAGACCTAACAGATGGAGGCTCATAGCAATTGTAAGCCCCTGAGCCTAACAACCTGCCACGCTGGGGGCCTACTCACTTAAAAGAAATACTGCAACACAAATGTGGTATTAGAACTTGCAGCCAACTGTGCTGGGGCTCCCCACACCTGATAAAGAGACTGAAGGGCCCACAACAACTACAAGCAGCTGAGAATTACAACAGCTGGCCAGGAGCATAACTCGGCCTCCCTGGGCGCCTACCGGGAGAGCAAACAGGCCACAACAGAAGGACACACGTAGCCCACATAGGGGTCACCCCTGGAACATTGAGAACTAAGGGAAGCACACTGCAGGCCTCCTAAGCCATCACTTACATAAGGTCACCTATCCAAGAGCAGGAGACGTAGCTGACCTACCTAATACGTAGACACAAGCACAGGGAAAGAGGCAAAATGAGGAGGCAAAGGAATACATGCCAAGTAAGGGAACAGGACAAAAACCCAGAAAAGGAACTAAGTGAAACAGAAATGAGCAACCTACCCGACAGAGAGTTCAAACAAAGAGTGTTAAGGATGCTCACTGATCTGGGGAGAAGAACAGATGAACTCAGTGAGAATGTCAACAAAGAAATGGAAGATATAAAAAAGAACCAATCAGAAATGAAGAATACAATACTGGAAATGAAAAATTCACTAGAGGGACTCAAAAGCAGAGTAGAGGATACAGAAGAACGGATCTGTGAGCTGGATGAAAGGCTAGAAGAAATTACCCAAGCTGAACAGGTAAAAGAGAAAAGAATTAAAAAGAGTGAGGACAGTCTAAGGGACCTCTGGGACAACATCAAGTGCACTAACATCCGTGTTATAGGTGTCCCGGAAGGAGAAGAGTGAGACAAAGGGGCAGAGAATCTACTTCAAGAAATAATAGATGAAAACTTCCCTAACCTAAAGAAGGAAACAGACATCCAGGTACAGGAAGCACAGAGAGCCCCAAACAAGATAAACCCAAAGAGGCCCACACCAAGACACATCATAATCAAAATGTCCAGAATTAAAGATAAAGAGAGAATCCCAAAAGCCGCAAGAGAATGTCAAGTTACATACAAAGGAAACCCCATACGGCTATCAGCTGACTTCTCAGCAGAAACCTTACAGGCTAGAAGAGAATGGCATGATATATTTAAAGTGCTAAAAGGAAAAAACTTACAGCCAAGAATACTCTACCCAGCAAGGTTATCATTCAAAACGGAAGGAGAGATCAAAAATTTCCCAGGCAAGCAAAAATTAAAGGAGTTTGTCACCAAGAAACCAGTGCTACAAGAAATGTTAAAGGGACTGATTTAAGGGGAAAAGAGAAGACCACAAATAGGAAAAATTATCTGTTTCCATGATAAGAGGGCAATGGATACAAATGCACAAAAAAGAGGTTAGATATGATATCAAAAACATAAAAGGAGGGAGGAGGGGAGTTAAAGAATAGAGCTTTCAGACAGGGGTCAAACTAAAGAGACCATCAATTCTGTATAGAAGAAGAAAGGAACAGAGAAGGACTACTAAAACATTGAGAAAAAAAAAGTTACAAAATGGCAGTAAGTACATACTTATCAATAGCTACTTTAAACGTCAATGGACTAAATCTCCAAGTAAAAGGCATAGGGTGGCTGATTGGATAAAAAAACAAGACCCATATATATGCTGCATACAAGAGACACACTTCAACCTAAAGACACTCACAAACTGAAAGTGAAGGGATGGAAAAACATACTCCATGCAAATGGCAATGAAAAGAAAGCTGGGGTAGCAGTACTCATACCAGACAAAATAGACTTTAAAACAAAAACTCTAAAAAGAGACAAAGAAGGGCATTACATAATGATCAAGGGAACAATCCAACAAGAGGATATAACACTTGTAAATATCTACGCACCCAATGTAGGTGCACCTAAATATATAAAGCAATTATTAACAGACATAAAAACAGAAATAGACAGTAACACAATAATAGTAGGGGACTTTAACACTCCATTTACACCAAAGGATAGATCATCCAAACAGAAGATCAATAAGGAAACATTGGCCTTAAATGATACACTAGAACAGATGGACCTAGTAGATATATACAGAGCATTCCATCCAAAAACCAAACAATACACTTTCTTTTCAAATGCACATGGAACATTCTCCAGGATTGACCACATATTAGGCCACAAAACAATTCTCCATAAATTTAAGAAGATTGAAATAATACCAAGCATCATTTCTGACCACAACTGTATGAAACTAGAAATCAACTATAGGAAGAAAATCAGAAAAGTCACAAATATGTGGAGATTAAACAAAATGCTACTGAACAACGACTGGGTTAACGAAGAAATCAAATAAGAAATCAAAAAATACCTGGAGACAAATGAAAATGAAAATACGACATGCCAGAATTTATGGGATACAGCAAAAGCGGTTCTAAGAGGGAAGTTTATAGCAATACAGGCCTATCTCAACAAACAAGAAAAACCTCAAATAAACAATCTAACAATGCACCTAAAGGAACTGGAAAAAGAAGAACAAACAAAGCCCAAAATCAGTAAAGAAGGGAAATAATAAAAATCAGAGCAGAAATAAATGAAATAGAGACCAAAAAACAACAGAAAAAATTAATAAAACCAAGAGCTGGTTCTTTGAAAAGATCAACAAAATTGACAAACCTTTAGCTAGACTCACCAAGAAAAAAAGAGAGAAGGCACAAATAAGTAAAATCAGAAATGAAAGAGGAGAGGTTACAACAGACACCTCAGAAATACAAAAGATTATAAGAGAATACTATGAAAAGCTATATGCCAACCAATTCAACCATCTGGAAGAAATGGATAAATTCTTAGAATCATACAACCTTCCAAAACTGGATCAAGAAGAAGTAGAGAATTTGAATAGACCAATCACCAGTAAGGAGATCGAAACAGTAATCAAAAACCTGCCCAAAAATAAAAGTCCAGGACCACACGGCTTCCCTGGTGAATTCTACCAAACATTCAAAGAAGACATAATACCTATCCTTCTCAAACTCTTCCAAAAAATTGAGGAAGGGGGGAAGCTCCCTAACTCATTCTACGAAGCCAACATTACCCTGATACCAAAACCAGACAAGGACAACACAAAAAAAGAAAATTACAGGCCAATATCACTGATGAACATTGATGCAAAAATCCTCAACAAAATACTAGCAAATCGCATACAACAATACATTAAAAAGATTATACACCATGATCAAGTGGGATTTATTCCAGGTATGCAGGGATGGTTTAACATTCGCAAATCAATCAACGTGAAACACCATATTAATAAAATGAAGAATAAAAATCACATGATCATCTCAATAGATGCAGAGAAAGCATTTGACAAGATACAGCATCCATTTATGATAAAAACTCTGAATAAAATGAGTATAGAAGGAAAGTACCTCAACATAACAAAGGCCTTATATGACAAACCCATAGCTAATATCATCCTCAATGGTGAAAAACTGAAAACTATCCCTCTAAGAACAGGAACCAGACAAGGATGCCCACTGTCACCACTCCTATTTAACATAGTACTGGAAGTCCTAGCCAGAGCAATCAGGCGGAAAGAAATAAAAGGGATCCAAATTGGAAAGGAAGAAGTGAAACTGTCACTATTTGCAGATGAAATGATTTTATATATGGAAAACCCTAAAGAATCCACCAGAAAACTTTTAGAAGTAATAAACGAATATGGTAAAGTTGCAGGATACAAAATCAACGTACAAAAATCAGTTGCATTTCTATACACTAACAACGAAGTAGCAGAAAGAGAAATTAAGAATACCATCCCATTTACAATTGCAACAAAAAGAATAAAATACCTAGGAATAAACTTAACCAAAGAGGTGAAAGAGCTGTACACGGAAAACTATAAAACATTGCTGAAAGAAATAGAAGAAGACACAAAGAAATGGAAAGATATTCCATGCTCTTGGATTGGAAGAATTAACATAGTTAAGATGTCCATACTTCCTAAAGCCATCTATAGATTCAGTGCAATCCCTATCAAAGTTCCAACAACATTTTTCACAGAAATAGAACAAAGAATCCTAAAATTTATATGGAACAACAGAAGACCCCGAATAGCTAAAGGAATCCTGAGAAAAAAGAACAAAGCTGGAGGTATCACACTCCCTGATTTCAAAATATACTACAAAGCTATAGTAACCAAAACAGCATGGTACTGGCACAAAAACAGACACACAGATCAATGGAATAGAATTGAAAGCCCAGAAATAAACCCACACATCTATGGACAGCCAATCTTTGACAAAGGAGCCAAGAACATACAATGGAGAAAAGAAAGTCTCTTCAACAAATGGTGTTGGGAAAACTGGATAGCCACATGCAAAAAAATGAAAGTAGACCCTTACCTTACACCATACACAAAAATTAACTCCGAATGGATTAAAGACTTGAATGTAAGACCTGAAACTATGAAACTTCTAGAAGAAAACATAGGCAGTACGCTCTTCGACATCGGTCTTAGCAACATATTTTCAAGCACCATGTCTGACCGGGCAAGAGAAACAATAGAAAAAATAAACAAATGGGACTACATCAAACTAAAAAGCTTCTGCACAGCAAAGGAAACCATCAACAAAACGAAAAGACAACCTAACAATTGGGAGAAGATATTTGCAAACCATACATCTGATAAGGGCTTAATCTCCAAAATATATAAAGAACTCATGCATCTCAACAAGAAAAAATCTACCAACCCAATTAAAAAATGGGCAAAAGACCTGAACAGACATTTCTCCAAGGAAGATATACAGATGGTCAACAGACACATGAAAAGATGTTCAAAATCATTAACTATCAGGGAAATGCAAATCAAAACTACAATGAGATATCACCTCACGCCCATCAGAATGGCTATAATTAACAAGACAGGAAACAACATGTGTTGGAGATGATGTGGAGAGAAGGAAACTCTCATACACTGCTGGTGGGAGTGCAAACTGGTGCAGCCACTATGGAAAACAGTATGGAGATTCCTCAAAAAATCAAGGGTAGAACTACCATATGGTTCAGCTATTCCACTGCTGGGTATTTATCCAAAGAACTTGAAAACGCCAATGCGTAAAGATACACGCACCCCTGTGTTCATTGCAGCGTTATTCACAATAGCCAAGACTTGGAAGCAACCTAAGTGCCCATCAAGGGACAAATGGATAAAGAAGCTGTGGTATATATACACAATGGAATACTACTCAGCCATAAGAAACAATGAAATCCAGCCATTTGTGACAACATGGATGGACATTGAGGGTATTATGCAAAGTGAAATAAGTCAGAGGGAGAAGGTCAAATACCATATGATTTCCTTCATTAAGTAGTAGATAATAACAACAATAAACAAACACACAGAGACAGAGATTGGATTGGTGGTTACCAGAGGGGAAGGGGGGAGGGAGGAGGGTGAAAGGGATAATTCGGCACATGTGTGTGGTGATGGGTTGTAGTTAGTATTTGGGTGGTGAACATGATGTAATCTATGCAGAAATAGAAGTATAATGATGTACACCTGAAACTTATACAATGTTATAAACCAATGTTACTGCAATAAACAAAAAATTTTAAAAAAAAACAACAACAGTGAATAAGAAAAACTGGTTTTTACGTTTTTGGTATACTTTCTTTTTATATCAGTTTTATTGAGATATAATTCACATACTACACAATTCAGCCATTTAAAGTATAGAATTCAATGATTTTTAGTGTATAGAGTTGTGTAATCATCACCACAATCAATTTGAGAACATTCTCATCACCCAAAAAAAGAAACCACATACTC
Source organism: Ceratotherium simum simum (assembly GCF_057802395.1). Taxonomy (NCBI): domain Eukaryota; kingdom Metazoa; phylum Chordata; class Mammalia; order Perissodactyla; family Rhinocerotidae; genus Ceratotherium; species Ceratotherium simum. The sequence continues at coordinate 43,087,040 of NC_141904.1, forward strand.
ATTAGAAGCAATGACCTATTTCCCCTCAAACGCACCACCAACCACTAATCTACTTTCTCTCTCTTCTGGGCAGTTCACATAAATGGAACCATACCATATGGTCTTTTGTGACTGGCTTCTTTCACTTAGCATGTTTTCAAAGTTCATCCATGTTATAGCACATATCATTTCTTTTATGACTGAATATTATTCCATTGTACGGATATAACAAAGGTTGTTTACTCATTCATCAGTTGATGGACATTTGGGTGGTTTCCTCTTTTTGCCTATTATGAATAATGCTGTTATGAACATTCCTATACAAGTTTTTGTGAGCATATAGATTTTCATTTCTCTTGGGTATATACCTTGGAGTGGAATAGGTGGGTCATGTAATCTATGTTTAACTTCTCAAGGAGCTATCAGACTGTTTTCTAAAAGGATTGCAGCATTTTACATTCCAAGCAGTGTATGAAAATTCCAATTTCTCCACATCCTCATCAACACTTATTACTGTCTGTCTTTTTTATTGTAGCCATCTTAGTGGGTATAAAGTGGTATCTCATTGTGATTTTGATTTGCATTTCCCCGATCACTAATGATGTTGAGCATCTTTTCATGTACTTACTGGCTATTTGTGTATCTTCTTTGGAGAAATATCTATTCAAATCATTTCCCACTTTTTAATAGTGTTATTTATTTTTTATTATTGAATTGCAAGAGTTCTTTATGTATTCTGGATCCAACTCTCTTATCGGATATATAATTTACAAATATTTTATCCCATTTTGTGGGTTATTGTTTCACTTTCTTGATGGTGTCCTTTCAAGCACAAAAGTTTTTAATTTTGATGAAGTCCAACTTATCCATTTTTTTTCTTGTTATTTGTGCTTTTGATATCATACCTAAGAAATCATTACCTAATCCAAGGCCATGAAGAATTACACCTATGTTTTCTTATAAGCATTTTGTAGTTTTAGCTCTTACATTTAGATCTATGGTGCACTCGAGTTAATTTTTGTGTGTGGTGTGAGTTAGCATCCAACTTTATTCTTTTGCATGTGAATTCCATGCAATTGTCCCACACTATGGGTGGAAAAGACTATTCTTTGCCCCATTGAATTGTCTTGTCACTGTCATCAAAAAATCAATTGACCATAAATGTAAGGGTTTATTTCTGGCCTCTCAGTTCTATTCCATTGATCTAGATGTCTGTCCTTATGCCAGTCCCAAACTGTTGACTTCTGTAGCTTTGTAGTAAGTTTTAAAATCTGGAGTGCAAGTCTTTGCTATTCTTTTTCAAGATTGTTTTAGCTATTCTGTGTATCTTACATTTCCTTATGAATTTTAGGATCAGCTTCTCAATCTCTGCAAAGAAGCCAGCTGGGATTTTGATGGATGTTGTGTTGAATTGTAGCTCAATTTGGGGAACATTATTATCTTAACAATATTGTCTTTTTTTTTTTTTTTTTTTTTTTTGGTGAGCAAGATTGGCCCTGAGCTAATATCTGTTGCCAATCCTCTTCTTTTTGCTTGAGGAAGATTGTCGCTGAGCTAACATCTGTGCCAATCTTCCTCTATTTTTTTGTTTGTGGGATACCGCCACAGCATGGCTTGGTCAGTGGTGTGTAGGTCCATGCCCGGGATCTGAACCCGCCAAACCTGGGCCGCTGAAGCAGAGCACGTGAACTTAATCACTACACCACTGGGCCAGCTCCAATATTAAGTCTTTTGATCCATGAACATGAGATATCTTTCCATTTATTTAGTTGAATTTCTTTCAAGAATGTTATGTAGTTTTAAGAGTATACGTTTTGCACTTTGTTAAATTTATTGCTAAGTAGTTGATTATTTTTGATGCTATTATACACTATTTCTTTTACATCATCTTTGCTTTTACAATTATAAAATAAGTTGAGAAGTGGGGGCCGGTCTGGTGGTGCAGCAGTTAAGTGCGCACGCTCCATTTCGGTGGCCCGGGGTTCGAAGTTTCTGATCCCTGGCACGCACCGAAGCACCTCTTGTCAAGCCATGGTGTGGCGGCGTCCCATATAAAGTGGAGGAAGATGGGCACGGATGTTAGCCCAGGGCCAATCTTCCTTAGCAAAAAAGAGGAGGATTGGCATTGGATGTTAGCTCAGGGCCGATCTTCCTCACAAAAAACAAATAAATAAATAAGTTGGGAAGCTTTCCATCTTTTTCTATGCTTTGGAACATTTTATGTAACATGGAACTTTTGATGTTTGATGAACTTGACTGTAAATCTATTTGGGCCAGTTTCCTTTTTCAAGAAAGGATATTTTTTTACCATCTTCTTATAAATAAATTATAAGAATTTATGGAAAATCATCCTTTGCATCCAGATTTTCAAATTTATTCCTATAAGGACAAGTAAAGAATTCTCAGGGCTGGCCCAGTGGCACAAGCAGTTAAGTGCATGCGCACTGCTGCGGCGGCCTGGGGTTTGCCAGTTCGGATCCCAGGCATGCACCAACACACCACTTGGCAAGCCATGCTGTGGTGGCGTCCCATATAAAGTGGAAGAAGATGGGCACAGATGTTAGCCCAGGGCCAGTCTTCCTCAGCAAAAAGAGGAGGCTTGGCAGATGTTAGCTCAGGGCCGATCTTCCTCACACACACACACAAAAAAGAATCTCATAATTTTTAAGAAGTCATCTGTCTCTATAGCTATGTCTCTTCCTTATTATCAAGGTTATCTTTATAAGCCTTCTCCCTTTTTCTTGATCACAAGTGCCAAAGTTTTGTCTATTTTAACACTCTTTTAAAAGAACAAAATTTGGTTTCTTACTTATCAGTAAATTATATTGATCACTACTCATTTTTCCTAACTTACTAACTTTTGCTTTTCTCTTTATTATTTTTTTCCCATATTTTTGGATTTATTTTGTTGTTCCTTTTCTAACTTTTGAGTTGAAAATATAGTCCATTTATTTTCTGTATTTTCTCATAAGCACAAGTAATGCTACAAATTTTCCCCTAAGACTGCTTTGGCTACATTCCCTAAGTTTAGATGTATATTTCTTTCTTTTTAAAATTAATTTCTTAATAATTTATAATTTCAATTTTGATTTCCTACCTAATCCAAGAATTAATTACAAGCACATACTTTTTTAAATTTCCAAGTAAATAGTTTGTTTTGGCTACCTTCTTTCGTTAATAACTAATTTATTGAATTTTGATCAGAGAATTTGTCCTATATAATTTCTACATTTTAAATTTTGTGGAGATTCTCTTTATGAAATACATACATGTCATGGGTGTTTGAAAACAATTGGTATGCTTTGCATTGGGTACAAAGTTTTACATATGTCTATTGGGCCAAACATGTTAATTGCATTATTAAAAATACCTATTCTTTGCTTAACTTTTGTTTACTTTACACATCTATTTCTAAAACAGATGTTACCGTATCCCATTATGACAGCAAATTGTCAATTTTTCCATATTTTTCTTTTCCTTTTTGCTTTATGTGCATTTTGCCAAGTTTTTAGGAATATAAAAGATCATGACTCATATTCTTGGCTTAATATAACTTTGATCTATATGAACTATTCTTCTTTGTCCTGTTTCATGTGATTCTTCTTGAATTCATTTTTCCTGATAATAATATTGTTACCCCCTACTTTTCAACTAGCAGTTGCTTGTGATAACTTCTTCAATCTCTCATTGTCATTTGACCTTAAATGTGTCATAAATAGCAGCTAGATGAGGTTTTGCAACAACTTTTAATTGAAACCAAAGAGGTTGCCTTTTAACAGAAAAATATTCACACTTTTTGTGATTACTGATAATTATGTTCTTTTTACTTCTTTATTACGATTTAATGTTTTTAATTTACTGTATGATTTCTTGCTGCTCTTTTATCCCTTTTCCTGCCTTTTGTTGGATTGAAAAATGCGTGAAATTTCTATTCTTCTAGAAATTACCCATAAAACATTTCAACCTCATTACATACCAATATGATTTAGATATAAATACAATTTTTATTGATTTCTTTATACACCTGTATTTCTTTTATCTTATGTCTTTCTCTTCCTTGGGTTTTTAATTTTTATGGAGTGTGTCATCGATATTGTCTGTGAGAGTAAACTTTCTGAGCTCTTGAATGTTTTGAAAATGTCTTTATTTTCCCTTCCTTCTTGCATATATTTTGCCTAAATATAGAATTTCAGATTCAAAATCTCAGAATTTTAAAGATATCCCATGGTCTTCAAGAACCCAGTGGTGCCAGTGTTTAAGCATGCAGTTTCCTCTGTCAGTTGATTTCCATCTGTTTTTTCCTTTAGGAGGAAGGAAATGTCTGATCCATTGATGTTACGTCCTTATTGTCCAGTGCTGGATTTATTCTTCCCAAAAATATATCTTTTCTGACATTTTTAGGAACTTTTTGATGGCGAAGATGCTGAGTTAGCCATCTTGAGACAACTACTATTCTCTTCTCTTTAAGGATAGTGTAAACCTTGATTATCATTGTTACTTTGAATGACCTGTCATTCAAGTTCCCACTCTAGGTATGTAGGTTTCTTAACTCCTTTTAGCCTATGCAAACACTCATAATAATGAATTTTGCTCTAACAGAATTCTATTATTTTCAACGATAAATAAAAGAATTAAATCCTTCTTACCTTACGTTTCAAGCATTTCATTTGTATTACACATTGCTAATATAAGAATTAAGTGCTCATGATAATAAGTCGAGATTTTTACTGACTTTTTCTAACTGACCTAGACACTACAGAGTGTCCAAAAGGTCTAGAAACATAGTGTATTTATTGCACTTTTTCTTGTTTTTTTTGGTGAGGAAGATTTACCCTGAACTAACATCCACTGGCAATTGTCCTCTTTTTTTTTTTTTTTTTTTGCTTGAGGAAGACTAGCTCTGAGCTAACATCTGTGCCAATCTGCCTCTACTTTGTATATGGGATGCCTCCACAGCATGGCTGAAGAGTGGAGTAGGTCCGCACCCAGGATCTGAACCCCCAAACCCGGGCCACCAAAGAGGATCGTGTGGAACTTTAACCACTGAGCCACAAGGCCGGCCCCCTATTACACTTTTTCAGAATAAAAAATAGATTGGACTTATTGCTTTAAGTCTAGAGGTAGTTCACCTGAAAAGTTTTCTGGAAGTTGAAGAAAATCATAAGAATATATTATTTGAAAATGTAATTAATATACTTCTAAAAATGAGTTTATCCTTATGCTTCTTGGCTTGTCAGACACCCTGTAAATTATGTCTACTGTTTGCTCCACCTCTGTGAATCACTTAGGTATATTTATCCACTTTCTGTCGCTCAGAGAGTGTGAGAGTGTTTGAGTAGGAGACATTATGAGATTTGGAATCAGACGCCCTGGATCCAAGTCTCAGCCGAAGCACTAACTATAAGTTGTGTGAGCCTGAACAAGAGTCTTAACTCCTCTTAGCCTTACCTTCCTTCTACATAAAATTAAGATAATAACAACACCTACTTTATTTACCTTTTATATATATAAACACTCTGGTTTGACTGTTTTTAGCCAGAATGGTTGTATGTGTAGATAACACCACCAGAGTTGTAAGTATCAGAAGTTGAAATATATGTCTACCACAGGGAACAAGGCTTGTTTCTGTTTGGGAGCCGTCACATTGCCAAGTCAACCATCACGTCTTAATTTCTAACTGGAGCCAAATTTATTTCTTAATCTTAAATCTGGAGAGGCTGTTATTTATATTTGGAAAAAGGCAACTCATTTTTAGGACAACAATCTGCAGGTCACTTAGCCTCTCCACTTCACATATGGCTCTTATTAAGCTGAAAGTCTGGAATATCAGTCATCATAAACAAAGGAAAAGGTAGGAGAGACTCCAAGGAAACACTTCCCCAGAGGTATCAAATACTGTGAATACAATAAAACCAAAGTAGCAAAAAGATTTTCGTTTTTTACAGCATTTTACTATTTCAAAAGGGCTTTACATAAATTATTTGATTTAATTTTCCTAGTAGGTAGTTCTGGCAAATATTCTTTTTTTCATAATTTACAGATGAAACTGAGGTTCAGAGAGATGATGTTACATCCGTGAAGTCATACACCTGGTAGCCAGTGCCAGTCCTTGGGCCTTTGGTTATTAACACAGATCTGCTCTGATAGAAGCTCTCATAATGGACCTCCATTACCAACTCTCCAAACTAACCGATATCTTCCTTCCGTAGAACATCACCCACACGGAATGCTGCTGCCTGGTTTGCCCCTTGCACCACTACTGTCTCCACGACGTGAAACACACGCTTACCAGGAGTCAGGTGTGTTTGCTCCCAAATCTGTTTATGCTGGTTTTACGTTATTCTAATTATCTAATTCAAATATAATGAAACTGATTAAATGAGTCCAAAAAGAAAGACAGTTGTCATTTCTAGGATAAATAAATTGACTACTTTGGAAAAACTAGATAAAAGTGAATTGCTAAGGAGAATTATAGTCAAGTAAGGTGCAAATGAGACAAATATTGGCGGGGAATAGTCATAAAAATCTAGATGGATTTTTACACTGATTGCTTGAAAAAAATCTATGTTCTTATTTTACTTTAAATAAACAAAAACAAGACACAAACAAATGTATTATAGGTACAATTTATGACACCAGAGAAGTCCAATTAGTAAGCCAATAATCAAAAAAAGGCCTTAGCCCAACATCAAAAGATTGTCATATTATATATTTTAATAAAATACAAAACATAATTATCTATCGTTGTTATGAATGTTTGTATTAACTGACTTTTTGGATTAGTTACCCTACTAACAGTTCAATAATACATGATAAAAGGGTGTCTATTGAACTACAGGTTCCAGATTCCTCCCCACAAATCATAAAGTCCCCAGAATCCATGGGTTCTGGTTGGTGGAGAGAGAACCTTGTTCAAGAATCTGCTTTGCCACAGCTTAAAGCAAAATAGAATGTAAAACATTGTTGCTATTTGGTATTGGTGCTACTATTTGGTTTTGGAGACTCCAGCACAGAAAGGTCTCTATTCTGTGATGGGCAGTGGGATGACGGAGGCAGTTAAATCGCTCTGCAGGGTAAAGTACCAGAAAATTTTCATCTCCCCCTAGTGAATGGTTTTGTTTCCCAAAAAACAGGGAGAGGAGGAGGGGCCAGCAACAGGGCAGCAGGAGGGTCTCAGGAGAAAGAGGCAATGATGCCTAACGCTGAACTTGAAGTTGATCCCTAGTTTGTGCTGTAGCCTTTTCAGTTATCTCCATTTTTTCCATAAATGTGCTACACACTATAACCCCGTGTTAGTAGTGTTTGGGGGAATAAGGGAGGAGGAGGGATGATTATTTTTGGGTCAAAGAATTCAACCAGTGTAAGAATTTAAAGTAGGAGATGACCAGAAGAATGCAGGCCTCTTGGGAATCCTTGGAAATCACAGGTAGGGCACAGGACAGCCCAGAGTTACGTGAGATGAGACTTGAATCAGTTTATTAACAAAAAGAAAAGGTAATCCCAGAAGACACAGTACTTGGATATGTCTACACGTTTATGGAAATTATGAAGAACAGACTTTCCCTGTTTGGCAAAAGGCAAATTGGGACAGAGTGTACAAAAAAACATTTGCATTGTGTCTACCTTAGAATTAAAGCAAAGTTTCCAAATTTCATTCTACAAGGCCTTAACTGTGCTGGAAGTGTTTATTTGTAAAAATACAGTGGTAAAAGGAAGAGCTTAGAAGTCTGTGGACATGTGAATTTAAAGATTATATCCTCTCCAGTTAGGTATTGTTTTTATTCGAGAGCTCTGAAAATTGAGTTTCATAATTGTTACTCAGTATAAATCTGTGATAAGTTAATATTGAAATTCCACTGAGGAAAAAGATGCAAAATGCTTTTGTATTTAGGTTCCTTTGGTTATGTGCTTTGATTTTTCATAACTTTATTTAAATCTTTTCTTCCTCCCTTCCTTCCTTCCTTCTCTGCCTCATTCCAGAATGGTTGTAAGTACACTTACAAAGACAGGGAGAAGGGAAAACTGGACACTTACAAACAGGTTTATAAGATTAAAAAGAGAACAGTTTCCCTGGAGTAACACAACTGTTCTTGCTTCTAAAACCAGTTAGGCATTTCTCTGAGGATTCTTATAAATAGACACTGTGATATAAAAAACACATCCTTGACAACATTCTACACGACAGACAACAGTGAGTGCCCTTTGTGCTGTTTCCTTCCCTGTCTCTCAGCACAGGATGATGACATTACTCCACAACACAGTTCAGCAAGACCAGTTCTCAAGATGGTGGGAGCTGGCAGGAGCTAATTAAAATGAAATACACATTCTCAGTTTCTCTGCTGACCTGATTTGATGCAAGATTGGACTCTGGAATATCTAGAGCAATACCCTCGATACCGTTTCAATCAAACTATGGACAAATATTGGGCAGCAATGAACACATTGCTGGAAAAATGAACACATTGCTGGAAAAATGAACACTGTGGGTTCAAATGCCCACCCTAAAAGTGCATAGTGACTAAATCCAGGAAGGCCCCTGCTGTCGGGCATTCATCTTTTAGTTGCTGGTTCATGCAGTGGTCTGAGATGTCCAAAAGAAGGAGCCAGGGGTTGGGCAGGCTGGGCAGCAGCTATTTGCCAACCAGCATGAAAGTACTTCAATAATTTAACAACTTGTATGGATACAGTGATGTATACCAGCTGGATGTCAACCCTCCAACATTTACAACCAAATTACAAAAAGCCAAAGAATGTTTATGCGATTTAAGACTTTTTAAACTTGAGATTCAGGAAACTCTATTTCTAGTTTCATGGTGACAGTCCAGGTGCATTGTTTACAAGGCAGACAATAAACAATGCTAAACTTGATCAACTCTCCCCTTTAAAACTCCCGTAGGACACTGTCTGTCATCGTTGTTTATTGCAAAGATGTGATGAGCCCAAGACAGTTAATGGACATCTGCCCTGCCACATGGCCTCTGAAGTTTGAGGAGACACAATGTACTGTCAGTTTGTTTCCAGCGTGTCCTCCTACAACCCACATTGAGCTGGCCCAACTCTCCGGACCATGGTTAGGATAGAAAGCATAAGCCAAGCCACAGACAACGGCAACATGGGGCACTAGGAAAGTACACGGCCAGCTTCTCAGAGTCCTGGGGTTTCCATTCAGGCAACAGTGTTCTCAGGCTAGGGGTAGGTTTAGCTTCATTTAATTGAAAAGCCAAAATAGCAGAGGCTTAAACACGTGGGGTTTCTACTGTCACATAACTAGTCCAGAGACAGGCAGTCCATGGCCCCAGGCTCCCTCTATCATTGTGCCTCACCAGCTGCAGCACATCCACATGGCAAGGTCACCTCATCGTCCAAGATGGCTGTTGGACTTCCAGCATTATGTCTGCATTCCCGGCAGCAGCACGGAAGAAGAAAGAAGAGCAAAACAGGCACTTTTCCAAACTGAGTCAGCTTCCTTTAAGCGATTTTTTGGAAAACCCACTCAATACTTCTGCCTACATCTCATTGGCCACGTCTAGCAAGGAAAGCTGTGAAATGTAGTATAGTCTTCTAGTTGGGCACATTGCAACCCAGAATAAAATTGGGATGCTATTTTACTAAGAAAGAAGGGGAGAATGGACATTAGGTAGCAACCAGCAATCTCTGCCACAAATTCCAGTGAACAAAACAGCAAAACAACAAGAATGGCAACTACATGATTTATTATGTACACCAGACTAACCCAAGTCAGAAGATGAACCCAAAATTCTGCAGCACCAGCTGCTCTCTTAGCCAAAAGTTTTAACTTTTTAATACAATTTAACTTTTTAATACAAAGCAAATTTTTTCCTTCACAACTTTACCCGTTGACTTGACACTAACTCTTCCCAAAATGTCCCCTAAGGTGGAACAATCTAGGTGACATTTGACTCCACCTCTTTTTAATATTTTTTTAATTCGTTGATTGTTTTTCTCATCATAATTCCATTAACATAAGGAGCGAGTCCCACTGCCTGGGCAATCAGAAGTGAAGTATCTACAGATCAGCCTTGACTAATTTTTTTCTAAAGATAAGCTGTTGATGTAGATTTTTTTTCTTAAGTGAAGACAGAAATCTGAATTTTCATATGAAATATGACAGCTAATTTACCTTTTTAAAAACAATGGTGGTCCTCTATTTGACCAAGACCTAAACTCTACTTGGGTCAGTGTCCACTGTGTCTTGGATTTCCTCACTTTTGTTGTCATAAGGATGCAATTCTTTCCACAGAACATCCTGCCTGCCTTGTTCTCCCTTTGCTTATTTTCTTTCCCCTTCCTTCCTTCCTTTCATGTATCTATCCATCTGCCTATCTTTACTAAAGTAACTAATTTCCCTTCAGATCTTGATACCCTTTCCTCCTCCTACAGATTCCTTTTTTGAAATCCTCCTCTGATCAGTACTTCTCTCTCAACATCTAGTTTTAATATCCAACTATAGATTCTCTTTCAAAATCAGTCCTACATTTTAAATCCATCCCATTTCTTTCCCCGGCTCCCCGACTCTCAGGAAGCTCTGAGCTCAAGAAAACGCATGAAAGCATCTATTATGCCTTCTCTAAATCTACAGCAAGAGGCTACAAACCAAGTGCCACTAGCAGTTACTCACTCAGGTGGTATTGCAGGTAACTGATGATGGCAACGGCAATGGACACTCAGCCTCCACGTTAAAGAGACAATAGGAAATAGTAGGTATTGGTGACATATTCAAGAACCCATCCCTCTTCCAAAGTAGAGCAAATGCTAGTGGCTTTTCTGAATTTTTTTTTAAAGATAAGCTAGAAACTCACCTTCTTTTCTTAAGAAAATAAATAAATCTAAATTTTCATATAAAATATGACAGCTAATTTACCTTTTTAAAAATAATGGGTGGGTCTATATTTTCAACCTTTGACCTGCAGCACATATTGAATTATTCCCTAATTGATTCAAACATATGTATCTTGTCACAACACCTGGAAGAATGCTAAGCGCATTGTCGGCCTGCTTCTCTGGTTGAATAAGCACAAATATATAGAAACGGATTTGTCACAGGGAATTGGCTTATGCAGTCACGAGGGCTGGTTAAGCAGCTTCTGTAAGGCGGTATCTCTGATGCAGAGTCCACAGGGAAGGATGTCAGAAAGGGAAAGTCAGGAAGAGGAGATCCAAGCAAGCTGGAACCCTACAAGCGTGAGATGGAAACCCATGAGAATGGACTGAAACCTATGTCCTTTCTTGAAATTTGGTGCAAGGGTATCTTGCAGAAGCTGAGGTTCTTTTTCACGGAGCTAAAAACACAGACCTGGCTCATGAGTAAGAAAAACTGAAGGAGAATCCAGGGAAGGTAGAGTAATTGCAGGCCCAGATGCTGCTTTATTCCATCAAGGTGAGTCAGCTACGAAAGTGCTTCTTTCCTTCCACCTCCCAAATCTCACAAGAATAGCCCTTGGGTCCCACCCAGTATGGAGTTAGGTGTATCAATCTGAGTCCTTTGAGAAGCAGACATCAAGACGGGATTAGATGAGCAAGAGGTTTACTGGGGTTAACACATGTGAGGGGAAGAGGATGAAGCCAGAGGAGGTGACGCTGTGACAGAGAGAAGAGAGAAGAATTGAAGAGGAAGAGTCTTAGACTTCAGCACAAGCCTAAGAAAGTTCAGCCAGGCCAATGCAGAGTCTTGAGGAAAGTCACCCATCAGAGGAGTCCCAGATCTCTCCAGAACAGGCCTGCATTAGGATCCTTGTCACACTCAGTCATTGGCTGAGAGCAGCCAGTGGAAAGCGCGGCCTCAGCGGGATGCAATGTTGAATTCAGTGTGCGGCAGCCAGGGCTCTTGGTCAATTATGCTCACTGAAGCAGGAAATCTGAGTGGCGCATTGTCATATGCCCCACAGTGGGCAACCTATGGATGGATGAGGACCCAAGGTTCTAACCAGAGAGCATGTCTCCATGACTAGCAGATATAAGAAATGCCTGCATAAAACTCACCATTGTCTTCATGGTGGGCACGCTGCTAGGGATGCTGTCCACTACATCACAGTGTCCCCTTTGTGAGGGCGCAGGAAAAACATCTGCTGTGGCTCAGGGCCAGGCAAAGTCATTCCTCCTGCACAACTGGTATGTTTTCACCCTGTAGACATATGGATTTTCTAGCCAGTTTTCTCTTTGCCTTAACCATTAGGAAGTTAAGAACCGGGTTTGGGTCTACCTCTAGCTTTGGGGGCTTTTATTTTTCAACTGTTGTACTTGAAATTTACCTTCTCCAATTCCTTTAGCCACTACTACTGTTCTCTGCAAGTGACCTAAACTCCTTTGTGAAATAAGGCAGGAAATAATCACCTTAAATGAGGCTGGTACCATTTAGAACTAATAATACTAGATTTTAAATGCTTTAGGTTATTTTATGATAACTTTACATATAGGTCAAATTCTTTCACTCTAAACCAGGGCTATATAATAGAAATAGTATGCAAGTCACATGCAATTTTAAATTTTTTAGTAGCCACATGTAAAAAAGTAAAAAGAAATTGAGACAATTTTAGTCTTTGAAAGGCCAGTGTATACTTTGTACTTTTGCACATCTCACTTTGGACCAGCTACACTGAAAATGCTCAATAGCCACATGTGGCTAGTGGTTCCTATATTGGACAGTGCAGGTCTAAACACAAAGGCTATGAATGACTAGAAAGTCAGAAGAATTTTAAAGATAATAATTACAATTGTATCTAACATAGTTGGCTTTGATTGAAGATTTCTGAGCCCCTGGGTGTTTCTGATGCAAACACTAGGTCTAAGAAAGGATGAGTTCTCCTGACAAGGGTAATGACCATGAAAACCCTAAGATGTCTGGATTTTTTTTTTTAACTTCTCTATGTTTGTTATTTTTTTCTTCACTGGCCCACCCTTAGCTCCTTCTGAGAAACAACGTAATATAAAATGGCTATGGACATCTAGTAAGAAAGAAAGAAAACAGAAATAGAGATGCATTTTGTTTATTCTGCACTTCATCTAGAGTAGTATCAAAAATTACTTTAAAGCATGCTTATAAAGGTATAAGACCAAAGAACAGCAACCATTGTGGCTGTAATCAACAAATGAACGACAAAAAAATTTTTGATTCTCCTTGTTTAGGAATCAGCTCTAAAACTTTACACCTTAGTTTGGATAAGAAAGGTGTTATTCATTTAAATCAGGACTAGAAGATCAAAACTGTAGTTAGATTCCTGAAAGTTAAGAACTTGATTTTTTTAGACAAATTATTTGACCTATGAAAGCCTCCATTTCTACATCTGTTAAATAGAGTAATAACTACATCATAGAATGGTTACAAAGATTTATAATATTGTGTGTAAGCCTTATAACAGGCAAGTAGTAAGCACTCAATAAATGGTACCTATCATCATTGTTAATCACAAATTATTAAATCCAGGTATTCTTAACCTGGGGTCTGCAGATCCTTGGTTCATGGATAAAACTGCAGGATTGGGGGAATTCCTAAAATTGGATGGGGAAAAAAGATTACATCCCCATTTCCTCTAAACTCTAAGCAAAATTTAGCGTCTCCTCCATTATAAACGCTGGCATTATCACAGTAGTATTAGGATCTGTCACTTTGCACCATGGATAGAAGCCATGGATATTTTCATATTACATTTCTGGTGTTACAGACATCTCAAAATATCTTTTATCACCTTTTTGAAATTCTGGTAGTTATTAGATCTACTGCTAGATCTTGTTAATTAATGCATTAGTAAAGAAGCAATACTATGTTATCAATGTATTGTTTTTAATTTTAATATGATTGGTTTCTTTTGTAATCTTACATGTTTTATTTTATGCACTTAAAGTATTATTCTGAGAAGGGGTCCATAGGCTTCACAAAACTGCCTTGGCACCAATAAAAAGGTTAAGAATCCCTAAATTTTACTCTATCTCTGCTTCCAGACAGCCAACCAAGTTTGACAAGTGAGCACCTGTTTGGGTGAGCCCATTCCCGAAGTCTCAGGTTTGTTTTTCTGTGTGTAGCTTGACAGAAAAATTACAGTTCTGGTACCTGACTGTATATCAATTAACCTATTCGCTAAGCTCACCTTCCACTTATAACTGACGCCTATTCTGTTCAAAGTTCTGTGTTCAAGTTGACAGGCTGGTTTTCTGGTATGTTCCGTTGACACACACCTGGCCCCACTGGACGCCAGGCCGCTGGGGAAGCTGGGCAGTGGTTCTGAAGCGTGGTTCCAGACCAGCAGCATCTGCATCTCCTGGCAGCTTGTGGGATTTGCAAATTCTCCGGTCATAACCCAGACCTCCTGAAACAAACTCTGGGGTCTATCAAGCTGTGTTTTATGCAGTCCTCCGGGAGATGCACGCCGGAATTTGACAACCACCGCGCTTGGGAATCGAAGGGGGACCCAACCCTTGGCGAGAGGCGCCCACCTCGAACATTGGTGGGAACTAACATGGCTCCTGCAACGGAGCGGGGTTCAGGGGGGACTGGAATTTCCATGCAGAAAGTGCTGCGGGACGGCCGACGAGTCGAAAGCCAGGGCTAGGGGGCTTGTTTTGCTCCTGCACCCCGATTTCACTTACATTACCCCGAGCCCCGACTGATGGAGATTATCCCCCCAGCACCGACTCCTCGGCGCCGCCACCGTAGGTGAGTGAAGGGGAGTCAAGGGAGAGCCGGCGAGCGCACGGAGCAGACAGCCCTAGACCCGTGGCCTCTGGCCGGACGGACCTCAGCTCCCTGGACCCTTCCCAGCCCGGCTGTCCGGCGCTGGCGGGCGCACTCCCTGCTGGGAATTGAGGTCGCGGAAGCCCGCCAGCCCCCGGCTTTCCGGGCAATGTCGCCTCGGGAAAACTACAAGTCCCAGGTTGCCTGGCGCGGGAGGGTCACGTGGGAGGGGCGGCGGGCGCGGCTAAATAGTCTCCGTCGGCCATTTTGTGGGAGAAGCTGCAGCGCCGCCTCTTCTTTCGCGTCCTAGCATCCGTCGCCGCCGCCTCTTCCTCCGCCTCCTCCTTCGCCTCTTCCTGCCTCCTCCCGGCTTCCGCCGCCGCCGCCGCTCCAGCCGAATCCCAACCCCCGGGCGAAGCGTTGCCTTATTTATTTCCGTTTTCTCGCCACTACAGCCTCCTGACACTGTGATCCGGGCGGGCCCCGCAGGAATTTTATCCCCTCTCCGGCCTCACACTAGTATCGCATGTCCACTATCCAGAACCTCCAATCTTTCGGTAAGATCCGATCGCCGCTGCCCCTCCCTTCCCCCGCGCATCGACCGGCTGCTCGCCCTCGCCGGCCGCCCGCCCCTACCACCGCCCCGACGGGCCCCCTTCTGCCCTCCCCGCACCCGAGTGGGGCTTTGTCTCGTTGCCCAGAAAATGGCGACTGGCCCCCTGGCGACCCCCTCCCCGAAGACGGCCGCAGACCCCGGCCCCTCCTCTCGGAGCCCAGGCCGCCCCTGCCCGGACCTTGACCCGGCCCCCGCCTCGCTTCTGCCCCTTGACACCCCTGCGCCCCCGTTGCCGGACCTGCCCTGCTGCTCCGAGGGGCCGTCGGGCCGGGGGGGTCGGGGATCGGCATCCATTAGTAGTCGGAGCTGTTTTTAAGCAGCTCGTGGGGGCATTTAGTGAAAGAAGCGGATACAGGCCTCTGATCTGTCACAGGGCAACCGGCCGGTGTTCTCTGCTTGCGTGGTAATTTGTGAAATTACGCCTCTTGATAGATACGGATGGATAGATTTGTTTTTACTTTTTGCAAGGCCCGGTTGCGGTTAAGTGATTGAGGTGGGCACATTTGAATGTTGTTGTCATCAGAATGTAATCGAGATGACGCACATTTTTATAGGTGGCTATAAAATTAAGGTTCTAAAATCTTTTATTAGAGAGGTATGTTCGACGGTAATAATATCTACCTATAACAACGTTTTTCTGTTCAGATATCAATGGACATACTTGCTTAAATTTTTCTCTTTTTGTGAGAGTACCTTGGAGGTTTTATCGGTACCCTACCCCCACCCCATCCTCAAAAGAAGCAGAGGCACTAGAACCTTCTTAGCTGACTGTCTAGATTGTAGTTTATCGTCTATCTGGAAATTATTTACTAAAAGATATTTTCCTGCTTTGAAATTTTTTGTATCCCTTTGCAGACCCCTTTGCTGATGCAACTAAGGGTGACGACTTACTCCCGGCAGGGACTGAGGATTACATTCATATAAGAATCCAGCAACGGAACGGCAGAAAGACGCTGACTACTGTTCAGGGCATTGCTGATGATTATGACAAAAAGAAACTTGTGAAGGCTTTCAAAAAGGTAAAGGTGTTAGGAAGAAGAGATTAAAATATAGTTATTGATGCACATCTCTGAATAGGATTGTGGTTTACACCTTTGCTTGACTGTATCAGTGTGGGTGAAAATGATTGGACCCAAGAAGGCTGTGTCCATTCTCTTAATTAACACCCAGATATTTATGGCTGGTCTCCCATCTGAAAATAAGATTTACATGGCTTTCAAACAAAATGTGAAATATTTAGTACCTGATGTTCCAAATAAAATCATTTCCTTTATATGACCTGCTGATTCATTTTTAAATTAACTTGAGAGTGTTGGGGGTTACAGGAGACAAAACCTGCTTCTTAAATGTAATCAGGGCTACTGAAATAGTTAATTTTAGTCTTATGGTGAAAGTAGAGCCTCATTGCATTTGACTCAGTTATGTTGAACATTTATATACTTCTCTAGAAATTTGCCTGTAATGGTACTGTGATTGAACATCCCGAATACGGAGAGGTTATTCAGCTTCAAGGTGACCAAAGAAAAAACATTTGCCAGTTTCTCTTGGAGGTGAGTGATTGAGTTGCTCCTAAAATTGTATTTGCCAGCACTGTGAATTATTTCCTACTTAGTAAAAAATCATCTGAATGAAGTAAATTAGTTGAGTGAAATACCGAGTTGGTACTTATTTTGAAGGGAGTAGGACCTTTATCCGGTTTGTTTTGTCGTTAGAATGACCTGATCATCCTGTATCTACAAAGAGTGTTTTCTGAGATGTCAAGGTGTTCAAATGTGTGTTAAATTTTTTGTTATTAACAATTAATGCCACAAATAATAGTGTTGCAACAAGCTATTAACAATGATTCTTTTTAGTAACTACTCCATGTTTTCTTAGGGATGACTATATACTCCTTAGAGTGATTCTGCTAAATTAAATTTTATTTTGCAGGTTGGCATTGTGAAGGAGGAACAACTTAAGGTTCATGGATTCTAAAATGAACCTAAATACGTGGAGAATTTCTTGAATATTTTTGTTCTCTAAACGCAGTTTGGCTGCCTTGTGAAATGATTCTCTGCAGTAAATGGACTTTTCATTTATTTAATCATTCAAACTTCCATTCACATCTGCATGATTCCAGAAGACATGGGGTATGTAGGCTAGTAACACATAAGAAAATTGCAGTAAGATGGTAACACAACCCCGTATTCATCTTAACATGTTTCCAATGGAAAATATTTTGTTTTGAGTGTTAATTTGTTTATAGTTCAGTTTATTACTTTTCACTTGATTAAATGTATTTTGTTGTATTAAACCATGTATGTTGCAGCTTAACAATAAAAAAAAATCTGTGAATCCTTTTGTGAGCCATTAGGTTCCCAAATCTAAGCAAGTAAGATACACATGTATTTTGTTTTTCATAATTGGAGTTCTCATTCTGCAAGTATTCTTTCTAATTACCTTCAGCTGCTGTTAAACCCAAAGCTAGAGGAGAACCTTTGTTAATATGTAGCTTGTGTTCTTCATTTACTGACTTAAAAATAAGAATAGAAACAAGAGTATAAACTCAACCAGAGCCAAGAATTTGTCAGAATGTAGTGTTAAGTATTAGCACATAGAATTCTTTTATATGTTTTTATTGGTTATGTTACTGGGCTGCCAGCATAAGTCTGTCCCTAAGTGCCAGATAATACAGTAGGCTCCTGACACAAAATAAATTTAGTCACAGACACTGCCCTGCAAGTGTGGGTGGGTGGTAGCACTGTCTTATAGATAAAAGATATTGGGTTCAGGTTAACTTCACTAGAGTGCCAGAAAGTGACAGAGTTAGGGTGCCAGCCCAGGGCTTCCAGCCAGAAAAGCCATGTTCTGTCACATCATGGTTTTGGTGTGTGTTCCACTAAAGGAATTGAAAGCCACAAGTGATAATTCATGGGGGTTGGGGGTGGTATGAGAAATAATATGATTTGCAGTTCTTATGAGATTTCTGCAATTAATTTTGAGTTCCAGACTTCTGCTTTTTATTGAGTAATTATTCACTTATACCAGCCATGTCATTAAAACCATTTAGCCAAGACAAATGGACCTACAGGTGCACACTTTAAGTTAATGCAGTGAGGTAATGATGAGGGGAGACATGTCTCACTTGAGTCACTACGTTCTGTACCAGGTAAACCCTTGCCCCTATCTTGACGATAGTGCTTTTGGAAAAACAAAATCAGCCCCCACCAAGTTTACCTCTGAAAGACACTTAAGTAACAAGTTTTGTTATTTTCTCACCCCATCCTAACTCCAATCAAGAAAGACTGGGACTGGGACCGGCCCCATGGCTTGGCGGTTAAGTGGTGTGCTCCGCTACTGGTGGCCCCGGTTCGGATCCCGAGTGCGCACCAACGTACTGCTCCGGCCATGCTGAGGCTGCGTCCCACGTACAGCAACTAGAAGGATGTGCAACTATGACGTACAACTATCTGCCGGGGCTTTGGGGAAAAAGAGGAGGATTGGTGATAGAGGTTAGCTCAGAGCCAGTCTTCCTCAGCAAAAAGAGGAGGATTGGCATGGATGTTAGCTCAGGGCTGATCTTCCTCATAAAAGAAAAAAAAAAAAAGATTGGGACTGTTAAGTGAGTACACCAGAATATAGTGCCAAATTTGGTAAGGTCATTTCTGAAAAACATCAATATAATTTGACCAAGAAAATCAAGAGGTTTGGGAGAATTTTCCAACTTATTGGGAAATCCTCACTTTTCTCTCTAATGTTTTGTCATGATTCTGCCTCTTGTTGAGAGAGACTGTGCAAATAGTTTATGAAAGTGATAAAGAAGACACTGACATTAACATGCGCATTCAAGTGTTGCCTCCTCATCTACTGAGAACCAAGCCAATGCCCAGAAAAGAATTGTCTATTAAGAGAGATTGAGCAAAGAAGGTAGAGGGGCAAGGGAAGCTTCATAGATGGGGAAAAAAAGGCCCTTCATCTTGGCACCCACAGATAAGCTCTCAGTCACTGCATCATGTCAGGCTGCTCCCACTGGATGGGACCAAAAGCCTTGAGCAAAACTCGATTTTGTGAGGAGCTCCTTTTCTGATCCTCCCTTCAGCCTGTGAGCCCCAGCCATCGGATTGGACTTGTCAACTGTAGGGCAGGCTCCGTCCTTAGAGTAAGAAGAGAGCGTGTACCCTTTCCTTCTTTCTTGTCTTTGAGCAATGCAGTGGAAATGACATAATTTCTTCAATTTTACTGAAATTGGTCAAAGGATCGAGTTGGAACATCACCCGCATGCGGGAAAGCTATCTGACTGGGAGCTTCAGAGGTGCCTGAGAGCGTGGGAGCAGGGCTAACTGCTCTTGTCTGCTTCCATGTCAAAAAGGGACTATGCGGTGTTGTGTACTTGAGGCAGGAAAATAAATTATGTCTTACAAATGCAACAAAAACTAGCTGAACTGTGCCTCCCATGTGGGAAGGTTTTGATGTATCGTTTCTTTAGTGGTCTGTACTTCCAGGGTGCAAAATGAAAAATGTCAAGTAGAGAAGTAGATTTGGCCCTGAACCTCTAGACTTGGCAAAGGACTTGGTGAAGCTGTTAGGACATTGATTGACCTTTGGTTGAGGCACAACCTGGAGTCAAGTGCTACTCGTAATGATGTCCTCTGCCCTTCGGTCTTGGCCCATGTGAGGCTGAGGAAAGCCTGAGGAAGCAGCCTGCTGTACCTGCTTAGGAACTTAAGTAATAGTAACTGTCTTCTGAACCATCCTAGAAAGGAGGCAGCTCTGATCATATGGAAGGAACAGTTCTAGTCCCAGTCGGGGTGGCGGTTAACCAAAGTAACTTGAGAAGTACAGAATGGTAACAGACCTGTGTGCTACCTGTCACCAGCCGGGCTCCAGCTAAAGAAATGGGTAGTTACAGCTCAGGAAACATCAACCTCATTAGATTGCCCACGCAGACGTGTTCCTTTGGGCCTGTGCGGATTCTCTGTACCAAGCCAGAATTCCATGTGGGGAGGGAACAAGGGAGGCATCGCCCTGCTGTAACTAAACCCAAGGGAATCCTCATTTGTGGCAGACTGCAACCAGCTACCCCCACTTGACAGCCAGGTGACGTTGCGCTGGTCTAGGATCAAGGGGCCAGGTGAATCAGCTACAATTAAGCAGGAGCAAAGCCATGTAAAGGGCCTTCAGTATTGACAGCCTCTTTCATGTGGCTGTGCAGGCATTTAACTCCTTTTTTATCTGGATAATGGAAGCTTGGAAAAAGAAGAGTCATGGGAGGAATGGCTGTATATCTTCACTCCTGGAAAACCATTCAGAGTAGAATTCGTGCCAGTAGAGGAGGGAATGCCAAACTGTCCTCAGATGTTCCTAATCCAGGCATTATCGTGTTAGATGATAGGCCTGTGGGGAGTCTCTGACCTATACGGAGAACTGAAACGGCAATTTAAACTCAGCATTGGCTGTGAGGATGCCAGTGTGGGTCAGGTGGCTCCCCAGGTAGTTCATCAGTTGGATTTTGAACCAGCAGGAGCAACAGTAGATCTGCCATGGTCTGTGGCTGTGCTCCCAGTGAACTGAGGGCACGGTCTGAATCTTGGTGGCCCCTTCATCTCAAAGTAGTGAACAACCTACAGACATTTTTCCATGCAGAAAGCAGTTACATAGAGATAGGCGCCATTCATTCAAGGCACAAGAGGGGACTAAAGTTCAAAGCCAAAATCCCCTACAGGGCATCTAAGTGATCTGGTCCCCAAGCTGGATTTCAGCTACAGCCCTCTGCTCTAGCCTAGGAGTTATGAAGGGCCTGCCCAAAAGGAGGCTGGCTGTAACCCCCAGGTTTGTCTCCCTGTGTCTTTTACCCATGTGCCCAGGCCCCACCTCCTGAGTCCATTGGGCAAGGAATAACATACAGTCTGGAGAGTGGAGATGGAATCAGAAACTACCTCAATCTGTGTCAAGCATGACAAATTCTGTGGGGAAGATGTCAAGGATTGGGGAAGAGGTATAATCCCTTGAAGTAGGAGAAAGGCCCATCCACTCCCTGGTCACAAATGTTCACTCTGAGTGCTTCATTGCCATTGACTTGTTAAAAACTCAGGAAACATTAGCCTGATATTCAGATTAGACTACAGGAACCATTAGCAATCTTGGTAGACCAAGGTTGTTGAACTGAAACAGCATAGGGTACCCAAGGAGTGATTGCCTATTAAAGAAGGAAGGATGGGAAGGGGGAGGTTGGAGGGAATGAATGGGGCAAGTATGTAGTCCTTTCACCCCCCCTTGTGGCCACTTAAAACACTTGATAGTTGGCAGTTCACAGTAAATTATGGGAGGTTTCAGTTGTTGCAGGCATCATTAAAGCACCAGCTGACGGGTTTCCTTTTGTCATCCCTCAAATGTTATGCAGAAATTGATCTAGCCAGTCCTTTAGTATTGCAATCCATAAAAATCTACTGCAATTTGCTTTTACCTGGGAGAGACAAGAAAACGCTTTTACGGTCTTGCCCTGGGGATGCATGTAGCCACCTCACCTACTATCTCCCACAATGTTATTAGAAGGAATTTAATTCAAAAGTAAACAGAGGGAGGGAGGAGGGTGAAAGGGATAATTCGGTGCATGTGTGTGGTGATGGGTTGTAATTAGTATTTTGGTGGTGAACATGATGTAGTCCATGCAGAAATAGAAGTACAATGATGTACACCTGAAATTTTTGCAATGTTATAAACCAATGTTACTGCAATAAAAAAAAAAAAAAAAAGTAAACAGAGACATCTGTTTATGGCCTCCAGAAAATGGGTGATTAAGCTAGAGAACAATTGAGGCTCCTCCTAAATTGTCACCTGTTGAACACAATCTGGGGTTTTACACATACACGTACACGCAACCTAAATATATTGTGTTCTTAATTTAAATCTTTGTCTTAGACAATACACAGGTTAGTGTGCCTTTTTGTCTACTGGAGGCACACCCACGTAGAGGGTCACTTGTCTGGGAAAAGTCGTGACTGGATTCCTTAAAAGCCCACAATACATGATGCCATTAGGCCTGAAGAACCCAGAACAGGACTCACTTAGAAGACCAGTCGTTAGCAATATACTCACTTGGAGAGCCTCTGGAAGCTCTCACCCTCACAAGAAGGGGCGGCCTCATGAGAGCCCAGTGGTAACCTGGGAATCGCAGTTCAGAAATTTGATTCTACATGAGCCGACGTCAGCATCACGAGTGAGCGCCTGACCGGGGAATCCCCCCAGAGAGGTATTGGGAGCTATTACTTCAGAAAATTTACTATCTCGAACAACAGGTCCTTTGATCCTTTCCACATTTTAACCAAGCATTGTCCTTCATTTTCTAGCTTCCCTGGCAATAAAAGTAAAAATGACTAACCTCTTTTCAACATTTGTAACCTAGAGCTCTGAGTGCTGTTCATGTACCAGCATGTAATTCACACAGACTCCATGACACAGCATAGACACCCAGGCCCATCATCATCATTACCTCCTTGCAAATACTCTCGTCTCCTTTGATCCTCTCTCCTTCCCTTGTCCTCATTTGTCAAGACCTAACCCTTGTTAAACTCAACCGCTGACTCCATACCTGCACAGAACAGCTGACGGTGGCTAGAGGAAAATAATGGTTTTTCTCCCTTTCCCTTCACCCCCATCATCCATCTTGCACAGCTGAAGCCTTTGCCTCATCCATCACTGAGATATTTCAAGCTCCCTCACTTTTCCACCTCCAGATCTTCCCATCTAAGGCAATGCATGCATGCTCTCCGTCTTCTCTCCTGTTTGTAATGGATGAAGGGTACTTGCTCCCATCAAAACCATCCCCTCCCTTTGTGTCCTGGGTACTGTACCCTCTTCTCCATGAATTACCACTGTAATTACCCTCTTTTTTCTGAATCTTCAATTTCTTCCTCTCTATTGGATTCTTTTCATCACATAGAAATATCCTCTAATATCTCCCATCTTTCAGACAGAAGAAAAGAAAACTTCTCTTGATCTCGTATCCCCTTAAGCTAACTAAACAGCCTGCTTAACATCCATTTGGATGTATAACAAGCATCTCAAAATTAACGTGACTGAAGTAGAAACATTGACTCCATCCTCCACCCCACCTCTACCTCCATCTAGCCTCTTTTCCCAGTCTGCCTCATCTAAGTAGATCACACCGCCATCCACAAATAGCTCAAGCCCAAAATTTTATCATCTTTGAATCTTGCCTTTATTGTGTATACTCCCATCCAATGTATTCAGGTCTTATTGTTTCTATTTGCAAAATATGTCTATATCCATCCTTCCCTCCCCACCCCCGCATCTCCTGACTAGTCCATCCCAGTTCAAGCCATCATTGTCTTTCCCTGGACTATTGCGGTAGCCCCCAAACTGGTCTTCTTGTATCCATTGACCACACAGAAGCCTGAGGATTCTTTATAAAATTCAAATGAGATTATGTCAGTTCTCTGCACAAAATCTTCTAAAGGCTTCCCGCTGCGCTTAATATTAATTCCAGACGTATTACAGTGGCTTACAGGATCCCAGGCCTGTTCCCTGCCTGCCTTCTGCTCTTGCTGTCTACCCCCTGACTCCTCACTATGATTCCAGACACACTGGTCTCCTACCTTAGTGCATCTGCACTCTGTGTTCACTTTGCCCGGGATGCCCTGCCCACTCTCCATCTCCCTTCTTGTCACTCAGTTTCAGCTCAAAGCTCAAGGAGGCCATCCCTGACCACCAAGTCTAAATAGGCCCCCACCATCCATTGCTAACAAAGCACCTTGTATTTTATTTTCTTCATAATACTTATCTTTATCCACAAATATCTTGTTCATTATTCATTTTTGCTGGTTTACTTTCCATCTCCCCACCACTGATATGTAAGGTACGCGAGAGACACTTGTAGAAGAGGCTGTCAGCGCCTCCCCCATATCCCCTCGGCACTCACCATTCCCCTGCATGTTCACTGGATGCTCCAACTGCGAGCATCTGTGACCTTTGCTTGAGGGCTTTCTCTGGCCACAGGAGCATACTGGGCCTACACAGGGCAGGATGGAAGTACCAGGGGAGTTAACACCTGCCCCCCACTCTCTTCCAGAGCAGCCCTCAACCAATGACTGATGGAAGTTGGCATATAAGTATCCCAGATCCCTTACTCTCAGGTGGGAAAACTTGGGAGCATGTTCTATACTGGCTTCCAGAATTCCCCAGCAAGCTTAGACATTAGTTGCCCATAATGATAATCTGTCAATAAAGTGCCCTTTATTGGCTTCCTTCCATTTCCTGTCTCATTTCCCCATACCTCTACCAGTGCTTTCTGAGATCACCTCTCAAATAAACCACTTGCACTTATATCCTTACCACAGACTTCTGAGGAACCCAACCAAGGACACCTCTGTATCTCTCACCCCCAGTGCTTAGAACAGGGTCTGGAACACAGTGGATGCTCAATAAAGATCTGTTGAACAGATGACTAAATTTCCCTTCCTCTGACTTCCACTCAACCTTTGGGAAATTCTAATATAATTATCATATAATGTAGCTGTGGATCATTCTCAATTTTGAAGGCATTTGGTACCTGTGCATCCCTGAAATGAAAAATGGCTAAGATTTTTGTCATAGGATTGTTTGAACACTATTATTTCTGGCAAACCATCTCCTTACCCCTTCTCTCTTCCATGCTATCTCCCCCAGAATGTGGAAAGAGGAAAGAAATTCAGTTCCAGGAGAAAGAAAGCTGGCAGAATGCCCGGCAGAGGCATATCCTACCACGGCCTTGGAAAGACCTGGGTTCTAGGCCCCTTTGCCATTTGCTGACATTATCCTAGTGCCCTAGCCTGCCCAGATGCTGGGTAAGACTTAGTTATCTTCCTATCACAATCCTTCTATGTTGCAATGGACATCTATTGGGGAAAAGATTGGATTATTTAGTTGAAGATGTTAGGAAATTTGGCTAAATGAAGAAAAAATTTGGTCCCTACTTCATACCATAAACAATGGTGAATTGCAAATGAATTAAAGACCTAAATGTGAAAGGCAAAAATATAAAGGTAATCAAAGAAATCTAGTAGGATATATTGTGACTTTGAGATGGAAAAGGAGTTTTTTTAATTGTAGTAAAATATACCTAAGATAAAATTTACCATCCTAACAATTTTTAAGTGTACAGTTCAGTGGCATTAACACTTCACATTATTGTGCTACCGTCACCACCACCCATCCACAGAATGCTTTTCATCTTGCAAAACTGAAACTCTGTACCCATTAAATGATAACTCCCAATTCCTCCCTCCCCTCACCCCTGGTAATCACCATTTTACTTTCTATCTCCATGAATTTGACTATTCTAAGTACCCTGTATAAGAGGAATCAGATAGTATTTTTCCTTTTGTGATTGACTTATTTTACCTGGCATAATGTCCTTAGGGTTCATTCATGTTGTAGCATGTGTCAGAATTTCTTTCCTTTTTAAGCCTGAATAACAAATATTCCATTGTATGTACAGTCTACATTTTGTTTATCCATTCATCCATTGATGGACACTTGGGTTGCTTCCACCTTCTGGCTATTGTGAACAATGCTGCTCTGAATATGGGGAAAAGGAATTTTTTAACAGGACCCCAAAACACAAACTATGAGGCGACAAATTAATGATTTGGACTCCATTAAAATTAAAGACTTCTTGGTGATGGATGTTAACTAGACTTATTGGGGTGATCATTTTACAATATATACAAATATTGAATCATTATGTTGTACACCTGAAACTAATGTAATGTTATATGTCAATTATATCTAAAAAAAATTTTTTAAAGACTTCTGTTCTATTGAAAACACACTACGAAAGTTAACAGACAATGAGAAAAGATATTACAATGCCTAAAGCCTACAAAAGATTTAGAGCTAGTTTCTAGACTATAAAAGGAACTCTTGCAAATCGGCAAGAAAAGCCATTGCTACTTGAGAATGACTTTTTTCCCCACAAGACTTATTGGAGAAAACCCTCCAAAAAGGTTTTCTCCACATTTTCCTAAATGTTCAATAGCCTCCACCTTTAAAAATTAATTGATTTGGCAAAATTTTTAAATTTCTGTTTTGCAAAAGCCAAATAAAATAAAATCTAAAACAATAAACAAAGTTTAGATACAAAAACAAGCTGATACACGTTATTATCAACGTGTATCAAAGAGTTATTACCCTTTTTTGCAAATCAATTTTTGAAAAATATGTACATATCATATCTTTCAAAAAAGAAATTAGCCTTTAGCTATACTTTGAGGGAAGACAGTTTCACATTTTGGGCTATTAGAACTGTAGATCATTAAGTGAAAGATTAAACTATTTTATTATTATCTCTGTAATGTTTGGTTTTTGCAGATCTTTTGGGAAACTCAGAAAATCCAGAAAAGCTCAAAGAAAAAATAAAAGTTGCCTGTTATTCCACTATGCAGGGAAACCACTGTTATCATTTTAGTGTATAACCTGATCGCTTTTTTTCTTGATATAATGATTTTTATAATGAAGGTAGGATTAGTTTGTCCATTATCTTTCATAAGCCATTTTGTGGGTTTTTCTCTCTCAGTAACTATTTCCCACATCATTAATTATTCTTCCTCCAGTGGTTGATAGCCCTTGTTCCCTCGGACCTTGCTTCCAGACTGAGGTGTGGAAATTCAGGGTGTGGAAGCCAAACTTCGGAGCCAGGCAGACTTGGGTTTGAATCCCAGGTGTTCCTCAGAACTGTGGGACCTAGTACAAGTCACTGAGCCTCTCAGAGGTTCAACTGGGCATACTAGTCCCTCTTTCCCAGGGTGGGGTGAGAAGCTAAGGGATCTCATTCACGTAGGGTACAAAGTCAACCACCCTCCCATCTCCCCTGCCTTCCTTCTGAGTGTCATTGGTTGCGGCTGGGAGAGCAGGTTAGCAAACAGTGGTCAGGAAGGGCCAAAGTGGCATTGTTTTGGCCAAGACCCGCATGACAGGAGCCCTCACTCTTTCAAGGGTCGGGAGGAGCATCAGGGAATGCAGAACAGAAAGAGCTCAAAAGAAGGCAGAAAAGCTGTTGTAAAAGGGTGAGCCCGTTGGAACTGGCAGGAGTAGGGAGAAGGAGGGGTCCCACCAGGAGAGAGGGTGGGGGCAGCCTGGAGCCTGCCAGGATTTTCCCAGCCCCTTTAGCAGCAGCAAACAGGAGTTGGCCACATTCTCTGGGCCAGGCAGTGAGCTAGAAGATCATGCGGTGAATGTGACCGTGTCCTTGCCTCCGCATCCGAAACACACAGTCTGGCTGGGCTGGAAGACCAGTGGAAGAGGCAAGTTTCTTTAAAAGGTTTTTAACTATCACACTAAAGAGTATGAGTGTGTCCATGTTTTGTAGCCTTAGGCAGGGCCCGGAAGTTTAGGCTCCAGGAACCCATCTGTGTAAATCCTTGAACAGGCTTATCCTTGAACAGGAAGGTATTCAATTTGAGTGGCATGGAGAATTGCTCAGGAATGGAATCAGTGAAAAACAGGCTCAGAAAAGAGGGAGAAACACATTGGGTCCCAAAGAAACATCGTGGCAAGGTATAGAGTTCCTCCCCAGCCCACTGATTCCTACCCTACAGAAGCTTCTTTCACTCCCCAAGCCACCGAGCCTCACAGAAAAGCGCCGGGCTGATCATGGTCCTTCAGACCCACATTCATCCAGGCCCTTGCCACATTGTCTATTTTTAACAGTTTTACTGAGATATAATTTACATACCATAAAATTCAACCATATAAAGTGTCGAAACCAGTGGGGTTTTGGTACATTCACAAATTTCTGCAACCATCACCACAATCAATTTTAGAACATTTTCATTATGCCCAAAAGAAACTTTCTATCCATTAGCAGTCATTCCCCATTTGTATGTTTTCCTTTGGAGTGTTTTTAGTTTTTTGGTCCATTTTTAGTTAATTTTTGTGTACTGGTGTAAGGTAGGGATCTAAACTCATTCTTCTACATATGAATATCCAGTTGTTTCAGCATCATTTGTTGAAGGGATTTTTCTTTCCCCCACTGAATAGTCTTTGCACCCTTGTTGAAAATCAATTGCCATAAATGAGAGTTTGTTTCTGGACTCTCAATCCTATTCCATTGACCTATATATCTATCCTTATGCCAAAACCACTGTCTTAATTACTGTAGCTTTACGGTAAGTTTCAAAATCAGGAAGTGTGAGTCCTCCAACTTTGTTCTTCTTTTTCAAGATTGTTTGGCTATTCAAGGTCCCTTAAATTTCAACTAGTTATGAAGTGTCACTGTGCCTCCCATATGGGATGCTCTGTCCTATGCCCAGGTCTCTCTCAGGGACATTGTAGGGAGAGCTTGATTCCAGGGTAACTGAATGCCCTAACCATCTTCCTGGCTCATAGCCTCCCAATCTCATCTTTATAATGAAGGGTAGCAGAATATGCCATCCTAAAATATGCTACTTTGTTTTTTTTTTTTGTTTTTTTTTTGTTTTTTTTTGTGAGGAAGATCAGCCCTGAGCCAACATCCATGCTAATCCTCCTCTTTTTTTCGCTGAGGAAGACCGGCTCTGAGCTAACATCTATTCCAATCCTCCTCCTTTTTTTTCCCCCAAAGCCCCAGTAGATAGTTGTATGTCATAGTTGCACATCCTTCTAGTTGCTGTATGTGGGCCACGGCCTCAGCATGGCCGGAGAAGCGGTGCATCGGTGCGCATCCGGGATCCGAACCTGGGCCGCCAGTAGCAGAGCGCGAGCACTTAACTGCTAAGCCACGGGGCCGGCCCCTAAAATATGCTACTTTGGCATAAGGATTATTTCGAGCTAAAGGCAATTGAGAAGAAGCAGATACAAGGAAAGATCTCTGCCCTCCTCCTATTTGCCTAAAAGCAGGCATAAATTTGTAACGGTGCCCCCCATCCCCTCTCTACCAGGAAGGACATAAGTTAAGTTAATCACAAGAGGCAACTCTAGACCCTTAGCCTGGAGACTGGACCAGAGGAGTCTACATAACCTTACCAACTAGCCCTTTGCTTATTGGTTTCCACATATATTTGTCTTCCCACAATTTGCTGCCCCTAGAAGCTCAAGGTCCTCTTCCTTTTCCTTGTCACTTTTCTACAAAATTATTGTTCTTTGCTAAGTTGCTACATGGGCCCAAGTTCAACCATCCCTTTGAGTTACTCATCACTGAGCACTCCCAAGTGTATGCGAGATGCACATGTTAATAAACTTTGGTTCTCTCATTAATCTGTCTTTCATCAGTCTAATTTACGCACCCCCAGTGGAGAACCTAGGAGAGTAGAAGAAAACCTTAACTTTTTCCTTCCCTGCAACATCAATACCTTCAACTATATAACCCGGCACTGCCACTCACTGGGCTTCTGAAAGCCCAGCCTGAGCGGAGCCAGAAGCCTCATCCCCAAATGCCTGAGGGCAGAGCAGCTCCAGGATAAACCCCAGTAAGCTGTGTGTCACAGAGATTCTCACAGTGATTAGTTTTCCCTCTGCTAGGAAAAAGAGAGAATTTATTTTGAAAAGGTTGTTTTCTTTTGCTTGTTTTCCTTGCCAGCAGTCTCCAAATCTAAGTTCCTTGATGATAATTTAGTGTGGGGGTTGGCAAATTTTTCTGTAAATATTGACAGTAAATATTTTAGGCTCGCAGGCTATATCGACTACTCAACTCCGCTATCGAAGCAGGAAAGCTGCCCCAGATTATGGTCAAAGAATGGCTGTGGCTGTGTTTCCATAAAACTTTCTTATGGACGTTAAAATTTCAATTTCATATTTTTCATACTTTTCACATGTCACAAAATACTACTCTTCTTTTGGCTTTATCATCAACCATTTAGAAATGGAAAAATCATTCTTTCTTAACTTACTGGTCATGGAAAAACAACCGACAGGCTGGGTTTGGCCCGAGGTCCGTAGTTTGTGGATCCTAATCTAATGTGACACCGTGTTGACTGAAATGAAAAGTCCAGGTGCTATTAGTGAAGGAATTTATTCAATAATCAGCATGAGGAGTTTGAACCCCAGGAAAACAGTTCGGCAGAGCACTCTGATGCCACTGCTCCGAGACTGTGAGTGTAAGCGCAGCTTACATCTCTTTCACAAACAGTGCATGTGCAGGGAAGAGGAAAAGGAAAAAAAAAACTTACAACTAGAGTTCCTATATGTTAAAAAAAAAAGGGGGATAGAGTCCATCTGGGCTTTTCTCTAGATTATACATTGGAGGTAACATAAGCAAGAATGTCTTGTTTATACATCAAAGAAGTTCAGAGATGCTGACGTTATCCGTGTGTGGAGGAAGGCAAGGACCAGGGATGTTAATTATTCCCTCAATCTCCAACAAATGCAGCTGGGAAATGTGGGAGCAAGTTACTCCTTTATCTTGTCCAGCTGGCATCTTCAGTCATGAGGTGTGGGGTTGCAAGGTCATTTTGACACAGGCTGAAGATGGCCTGCGAGGCCGCTTCACGGTACAGCATGGATTTTTATTGTACCGATTTAAAAGCCTATGCAGTTTGCTTACTAGATTTGCCTGTTAGACCAGGGAGAGCGGTCCCAAAAATCTATCCACAAGAGGAATCCTGATGCTTAAGGAAATCACACTGAACCAAGAAACTTTGGTTAGCAGTTCATTCCGACTAAAACGGCATTTGCAGAACCACAGTTCTCCCTAAGGTGCAGCAGGCTTTTACCTGAAGCCCCTAAAAGTAAAAAGTCGTAGCCCAGTAACAATGGATGAAAGCCTATTTAAAGAAGTGTTTCCAAAACAGGCAGGAGAGGGAGACCTGGGTAAGAAGCCACTTGGCTCCCAAAGCCTTGGGGATTTCCCCACACGTAGTCAGGGCCGTGTTAGTGCCTACGTCTAAGACTAAATTTGCATCCATGGATTCACCCAGAGTCACAGAGCACATCCCCGCTCAATTTGGAGAGGGAAAGGAAAAAATAAACAGCGTGTAGAGCTGCCTTTTTGGCACAGGCAGTGTTGATGTCACTAAGACTTTTTGTCAAAGGCCTAGATTCTGTCCTGGCCCTGCTGTCAACTTGCTCTGCGACCAGGAGAGGCTCGACAGCCCGAGTGCCCAGCCAAAATCCTGGCACTACCTCCTTCTGGCTATGCGATGTTCGGTTGTTACTCTATGTCCCAAATCTCCATTTCCTAATCCATAAAATGGAGATGATGATGATAACCTCAGGGACTCATTGTGGGTATGACTTGCACAGTACTTGGCACATGGTAAGCATTTAAAAAATGTCAGCTTTCATTGTTATCTATCAAATGAGACAATGTTGGTCATCGTAACTGTATGGAAACCAATAAGGTACATAATGTGAAAATGTAGAAGAGTGAGGGAGTGAGGTCTAAAGCAGAATTTCAGTGGTCTCTTTACAAGCAAGGCCTGCAGAGTCCTGGGGACTGAATAAATGCATTAGGTCTGGGGCAGGGCTCAGAAGCCTGGTTTATGGTCACCTTAGAGAACAAAGTGAGCTTTGACCATGACCTGGCTAATCTCTGTAGCATTGTAGTTATGGCTCCTCTTTTATTCTTATTTGCACCTTTTCTCTTTTTTTCTTGATCAGTATTGCCAGAGGCTTATCATTTTTTCATTATTTTTAAAAAATCAACTTCTTTGGCTTTCTTGACCCTCCCTATTACAAGTTTATTTTCTGTTTCATTAATATCTGCCTTTATCTTTATTATTTTCTTCCTTCTACTTTCTTTGTTCTTTTTTTGGTTCTATCTTTTTTTTTAACTTCTAAAGTTAGATGCTTAGCTCATTAACTTTTATCTTCTCTTCTTTTTGACTATAAGCATTTAAGGATGTAAATTTCCCTTGTGCAGCCCAGAGGTTTTGATGTTCAGAATTTTCATTATCATTCACTGAGAAATGTTTTCTAGTTTCCGTTAAATGTGCTGAAATGTTTTCTAGTTTCCGTGAAATGTGGTGATCTCCACTCCTTGGGGAGCTCTGTGGTCTACCCGCTCTGCCCAAATCTGCAGACATAGGCACCTGCTCACAGCATCCTCCTCAACCTGGTTCATCTTCCCTGCTTGGGTCAAACTCTCTTCAAATATTGTATTTGGAAATATCAGGTGTTAACTTATTTCCTTGAAGATAGCACTTTTTCACTTTCTCATTCTCTTTGTTACAACGTGGCCAGGATGTCTTTACTCTGCCTTATTTAACCACAAATCCCCCGGCGTATTTTGTAATTTGACTAGTTGAAAAAAAAAAAAAAAAAATCATAGATGCAGTACCCACATATGGGCAATAGATGGTGGTATTTACCCAATTAAGGCCGGCCCTTGACGATTGCTTATAGTACTTAATCTAATTTCTGTTGCTTGCATTTGAGTTTCTTTTAGAGAAAAGACCCAAAAGTCAGAAGAGATAGAGAGGTTATATGATACTGGCTAAACTCTCATATGCTCCAGGCACTCAAGAAAAAAATGTAACAAATAAAAACTTTGGTTTAAAATGTGCAGAGAAATGTTCCTCTGGTGACTTCTTATTCCAGAAGTCCAGGAGAGGAAGAACATTTGCTTCCTGGTGTCCTGATGTCCAAGTGAGCTGCTCAGCCAGTCCCTGGAGATGGTTCCCTTGGTGCAGTCACCTGGCTGACTTGTTTTGGATTGCAAATGAGCAGTCCTCCCAAAATACACTTTCGGGGCCGGCCCCGTGGCTTAGCGGTTAAGTGCCCGTGCTCCGCTGTTGGCGGCCCGGGTTCGGATCCCGGGCGAGCACCGACACACCGCTTCTCCCGCCATGCTGAGGCCGCGTCCCACATACAGCAACTAGAATGGATGTGCAACTACGACATACAACTATCTACTGGGGCTTAGGGGGAAAAATAAATAAATAAAATCTAAAATCCAAAATACACTTTCGAGGGTTAAAAAGGTTAGATTGTCTTTAGTTGGGGACAATTTTCCACCAGAGTGAAATTGGATGTGCAAGTGATGGTATCTGAGGGAGGGCATCTGCCTTTGAATGATTAGACCTTTCCAAGGTATGAATACCCCCATGTTTGCGTTCTCTCTCTCTCTCTCTTTGTCACATGACCTCTGCTGGAACCACAGCCTCCTGAGTGCTGCTTGAGTTTAATGCAATTAAGAATCACCTGGTGTCCCACTTCTGGATATGTATGCAAAGGAAATGAAATCACTCTCTTAAAGAGATATCTGCACCCCCATATTCACTGGAGCATTATGCACAATAGCCAAGATATGGAAAAAACCTAAGTGTCCATCAATGGATGAATGGATAAAGAAAATGTGATATATATATACAATGGAATATTATTCAGCTATAAGAAGGAAATCCTGCCATTTGTGACAACATGGATGGACTTTGAAGACATTATGTTAAATGGAATAAGTCAGATAGAGAAAGACAAATACAGTACGATCCCACTTATATGTAGAATCTGAAAAAACTGAATTTATAGAACCAGGAAGAATGGTGGTTGCCGGGGCTGAGGGGTAAGGGAAATGGGGAGATGCTGGTCAAAGGGTACAAACTTCCAGTTATAAGATGAATACGTTCTGGGGATCTAAGGTACAGCATGGTGACTGTAGTTAACAATGCTGTGCTGTATACTTGAAGGTTGCTGTGAGAGCAGAGCTTTAACATTTTCACCTCCACGACAACAAAATGGTAATTATGTGAGGTGAAAGATGTGCTAACCAACCTGACTGTGGTAAACATTTCATAACACATATGTGTATCAAATCATTAAGTTGTACACTTTAAACGGACACAATGTTATATGTCAATTACATCTCAGAAAAGCTGGGGGGAAAAGAATCACCAAGTGATTTCATTAAAATGCAGATGTTGACTCAGGAGGTTCTGCATTTCTAACAAGCTCCCAAGTGATGCGGGTCTGCCAGCCACCCTTTGAGTGGCAAGGGTTCATGGCAGTGGTATAATGACAGGAGTCAGTGTGGCGGCTTCAGGGAAGCTCCAGGATTTAGCATCAGAAGCTCTGCATTCAAATCCAGGCTCCACCACCTTCCAGCTGTGTGAACTGGTCAAGCCAGCTAACCTCTGACAGCCTCAGTTTCCTCAGCAGTAACTTAGTGGTAATTACTGTTAGTGACATAACGGCTGCTATCGGGGAGAAATGAAGTGATGTGAGTATGGCACCAAACTCAATGCCTGGCCATAGAAGAGGTCATGCTTTTAGGAAATGTAAGACTTATGCATAAGACTGTAATGTGAATACTGATGTAGAACACCCTGGGCCACTTATAGTTTGTCATGGAAATGACCTATGGAATCATTTTCCAAACCCACCTGATCATTTGAATGACCTGGGACACAGTGAAAAATGCAAACTCTTGAGACCCATCATCTCCCAGATCCTGAGTCAGAATCTCTGAGGAGGAGAGGGACTTACATTTTAACAAGTGCTCAGCAGGATTCTTGAGATGAGGCAAATTTGAAACATTAGCATACAGAATATAAAAATATGAAAAAACCTGCCTCTACTCTAGGAACTAGGGAAATATACCCTCCATCTGCCTGAAATGGCAGCATTTTTCTATGGGCTTTCAGAAAGATGGGGTCAAAAGAAGCTAAGAAAGACAGCCCCTACCCTCTAGTGAAAGACAGATGAGGAAGGGAGTTGAGGAGACCAGTCACCAGACAGCCCACAAACGCCTTAACTCGGAGGGACGGGAGCAGGCCTGGGACAGGCCTCCAGGCTTCCATCCAAGGACCGGTGCACTCCCGTGCTCTCCCAGAAGGCAGGGCTTCCTGCTTGGCTGCAGGGAGACCACTGCACCCCATTCCTTGTCTGGGGGCTGCTGCTTCTTCCAGGAGGATGAGCAGAGGAAGGCAAATCAAGAATACGGAGATATTACAATTTTGTGCAGGACATTTTATCATTATCATATCAAAATTTAACATAAGAATTCCTTTCCCCCGTAGCAATTCCACTTCTTGGAATTTATGCCACGGAGAGAACCAGACAATGGGACAAAGCTGAATGCATTCAGATGTTCAATGCACCATTGTTTGTAAAACTGAAAAGTTTGAAACAACCAACAGGAGTCTGAATTGTTAAATACATTCGAACCAAGGAGAATTTAGGCAGGCCAAGAGTGGGAGGCGGCAAGCTTCAGAAAGAGGGCTCAGCAGACACCAAGCGCTCCCGTGAGTGAGTGGCTGACCAGCGTGATGAGAGCACAGGGCGCGAGAGGAGTGAGGTTAGAGAGGTGGGCAGATCAGACAGGGCCTCGCAGACCACAGCGAGAAGCATGAATGTTATTCTGAGGCACTGCTGTGTTTTAAGCAGGGGAGCAGCCTGATCCATTTATTGTAAGAAGCTGACCGTGGCTGCTCTGTAGAGAGGAACGTAGGGGAAGCAGGAGTGGAGGTGAGGAGGTCCATTTGAGGCTACTACAATGGTCCAGGTAGGAGATGGTGGCAAAGAGGCAGGGAAGTGGGTGCATTAGAGACTTGTTTGGGGGATGTAACTAACAGGACTTGCTGTTGTCTTGGATGTAAGTGGCAAGGAAAAGATGACTCCCGGGATCCAATCTTTAGAAACTGATGAGAAATCTTGAGAAACTCAGTGTCTGGAAGTGACATTACTGAAATGAGGAAGGCCGGGGTATAGGCACAGGATTGAGGAATGGAAACGAGAATTCAGTTTGAATATGTTATGTTTTAGAAGGCTTAAAGACATCCAATTGGAGATGTAAGCAGGTAGTTGGATTTATAAGTCTGGAGCTCAGAGAAGACATAAATTCAGGGGCATTAGCCTCTGAATATGTTTAAAGCCATGGAATGAATGAGATTTTTAGAGAGAGAATGTATAGAAAAGAAAGCCCAGAAGAATCCAGAGGGGACATCAAAAATGCTAGTTTCAAAGAAGTTTATGTGGTGTGACATCATTTTGTTTAAAATTTAAAAAATTAAAATTATATCTTAGTATATACACAGAAAAAATCTGCATGAATATTGACCAAATTGTTCATAGTGATTATCTCTGGATGGTTGGTTGGGGGGCCTTTCACTTTCTCCATTATATGTTTCTGTTGCATTTGAATTTTTATAAAGAGCATTTTTATAACTTTTGTACTGAGAGAAAAATAATAAATAGAGTTGTTTTAAGTGATAGTGCCCATTATTGGTGAGGATGCTGTGAAGCGGGCATATGTGTCCTCTTTGGAGAAAGTGTAAATTGGTACAACTTTCTGGAATGAAACTTGAATAAATTTCATTTGAATGAAATTACATGTCAAGGGCCTTAAAATATTCAGATCTTTCCACTTGCAGGTACTTTTCTTACAGAAATCATCAGAGGTGGGTGGTAGGAACCATGGAAACGTTTTGATGATTTTAAGATGATGATTTGGCCATGAGCCCATGAGTCCCATAAATGCCCCAAATTTGGCTGGGTCTAGCCGTCCCTTATCCCCATAAGCCCACTGAGCGAGCTGTGTAGACAAGGAACGAGGAACACGCAGGGCCCTAAATTACCGCTTGATCACTCTGCACTGTGCCTGCACCTCCCACTGTAGATCTCCAGGGAGCCTGGCTCTTAGTCCATGGCCCCAGGGAAGTTTCCTTCTCTCAACTCCAGCTTCTGGAGGGACCTGTGAGATGGAGAGATGGCCAAGTCCACCCTGAGAAGACAAGCTTTCCCTGCATGGTTGAGAGAATATCAGAGAGAGGGGCCATGCTCGAAGGTACCAATTTTCAACAGGTTTGGTACCATGGAATGTCACCCTCCACCCCAACCACCAAGAAACGCTTATTATTAGACTATAGCAGAGGCTGACTCATCCTGCTTCAAACACACTTGAAGCTTCAGGGCGCTCACCCATCCAGGCCTCCTCCAGGTCCCTGAGCCTAGATTTGTGTTCATACGTTTTATTTTTCTTTTCTTAAAGAGTGTCTCTAAAATTGCATAAGCATCATGTCCCTCCCTGCAGACTGGGGATGTTCCTGCTTTTGGAAATTTGAGCTGGGAAATGGGGAAATAATCAAACGGTTAGTGGCAGACACTGCAGCTTTCTGAAAGGAGGGAGGTGAGAGGCTCTGAGGAGAGCAGGAGCAGTGGGCAAGCCGGAGATTTGTCTAAGCTGGAATTATGAGACATCAGTAGGCAGGGAGGGTGAAAATGAGGGTGAAGATGCCTCCTGGGGCTGTGCCAAGGAGCAAACGAGTAAATGAGATGATGTGTATAAAGGTCTGAGCATGTGCTCAGCACAGTGAGTACTTGCTAAACTTTATTATTATTATGATTATCATTGTTGATGTTACCATGAAGATCTGCAGACTCCATTTGCTGAGGTCCCTGGGGCTGCTGTGAGTCCAGTTTCAGTCACTCTACAGCCCAAAGGTCCAGGGCCAGTGTGTGATGAGGCTGGAACCTGAACCTAGAGCGTGGATTTTCTGATCTTCCAGTGATTTCTCTGATCACTGGAAGCTTGGCACTGGATGGAAAAGCTGGCTTATCAGTTCCAGTTAAAACTATGGAATAGTTTTCTCTGTTCTCTAATTAATTTTCCAGGAAATGAGGGTTGAGGTAGGTGAAGGGAGAGGTGCATGTTCACTGATGATGGAATCAAGGTGATCTGGAAGAGGATGTCTCTCTGACGCAGAGGCTTTCCATGGAGCTCATGTTTGGAGTCTTGTTGGGGAGGATGGGGGTAGAGGGAAAGAGGAGGTGGAGAGGGGACACTGAGTTCTGCTGCCCTTTAGCCCAGCGGTTTGGACAGTCATCCCTGTGGCATCTTTTTGCTTGGCTTCCACGTACTGGTGGAGGTAACTTCCCTGTTTTCTTAAGTTTGTTTACTAAGTAAGTTCCTGTTGGTCCTTTTGGTAATTCTGTCTCTCACTGCAAATAATTCAGTTGGCTTTCGGCAGTTTGTGAGAGTGTGGGCAGCACAAACCAGTTCCCCTGGGCCTGGATCTGCTCTGGGAGAGTCCGAAGCTGCAGAACTGAGTGTACCCCCGAGGTTGTGGGTGGAAGCTGAAGGAATTGCCCCCCACCCCCATGCCCACACCCACAGCTGGAAGGCCATCTGGCAAAAATGCTCATTGACACCCATGAGAGTCAGGTCTAGCCCCAGGAAACCTTTTCCATCTGATCTTTCAAAGATGGCTGCTTGAGGGCCCAGGATGGGGAGTCTGGAAGTCAGCGCACCCAATCTAATTATAAGCCTGAGAAACCACTCTGCATTTGCTACCCCAGACTCCCCACACTGGCTGTCTGTGTTTTTACCACCATATTCCTCAAGTTCTTTTTATCCCCTTTGCAAGAGAGAAAGAAAGGTGTCCCACAGAACTGCCCGAGGACACACGAGACTGGGAGGGAGGTCCCACGTCACTGGGAGTGCTTGTACTGCCCTTTTGGACCCTCGCCTACACTAAATACCCAAGAGGAAGCAGGCCTCTCCATCTTCGGTGGAGTCTCACCTTTAAGTAAACTTGAATTCACTCACGCCTTGTCCCTGTGGTCCCATGCTGCTGGGAATCAGCATCACGGTGACCTGGACTCAGGCCAGGGCCTCTCAGAACACCCAGAGGCATCACTGAGAAAAAATAGATTTTTCTGGCCATTAAATCCAATGCTCCACTCAGGAAGCCAATGAGAGGACTCCCAAAGGATGCTTGGAGCTTCCTAGGGTAGGGAAGAGATACTTTCAGTAAATGCGCCCACCCCAACACACACACACACTTGAACAAATTGGGATTATGCAATTACCCATTTAAATTCTTCTTGTTTCCAATGGAAGTCATCAGGATGAGGATGAGGAAAGCAAGAGCTTCCAACCACTCACACGTACGAAGTGCTAACTTGATGCCAGGCACTGTGGGGAAATGAGATGAGATCAGCTGTCAGCAGACACTGCCAGTGCCCCATCCACTGTGCAACTGGAGATCACCTACATTTCCTACACTAGGCTTCCTACCCTAGACCCCTGCCTCTCTCTGACTGAGGGTCTCCTCTGGCTGTGGAGCAAGGGGCATGTGAACAGGACAGTCTCGAATTGCTACTGAGTAATGCTCCCAGGAGGGGATCCAATGAGGTACAGAAGCTGGTGGATAAATACCCCAGTTTCCTCACCTCTTGTTCTACTTAGTCTCTCAGAGGATCCCCAGCAAGAAGGAGCCCCAGCTCCCTGCCCTGGCCTCCTGCTCATTAATTCACCCTGTAGTGGGATTCTTTCTTTTCTGACTAACTGCTCCCCTCCCTCACCAGGCTTTTTGGAATCACTTTTCAAATACACTACTTACACCAAATCCTAGTCTCAACTCTGCCTGTGGAGGAACTCAAACTAAGCCTTAATTTTACTCTTAACTTCAGTAATGATGACATTTCCAAGCTAGATTTGCTAAAAGTGACCAGCTCAAACTCAGGTATCTACAGGCCAAAGCCAATGAGTGGAGAAGCCAAGAGGAGCCCGAGGGGTCCTGGAGAGCCTGTGTCCTCTCTCGGAGGTAGCTCTACCTACTCAAAAGACTGTTGCCACGCAATAAGGTGAGCCCAGTATTGCTTGATCTTCCAATTTTTAAAGAGAAGCTGAAATTCTGCATTTTTATATGTTAGAGTCAATTCAAAAATTTAAAACAGTATGAAGCCAAGAGAAACCTATTTGTGGACTAGAGCCCACCCACAGTCCCCCAGTTTGTGACCTCTGGTACCTCTGGATTTGTCAGTCAGGCACTGGTGACCTTTTCCAAGGCAGTTTAAATTGAGTGGTGAGGCCAGAAGGCATATTTTGAAGAGTTGAGAAAAGAATTGGAGGTGAGAAAACAGAAAAAGGCAGTGTTGATGGTTCTTTCCAGAACAGAGAGAGAGCAGTAGTTCTTGAGGTCAAAGAAGTGTTTTAGTTTTTACAGTTTGGGCACTTGAGAATGTTTGCACACAGAGAGTAAAGATTTAGTAACAAAGAAGAGCAAGGTAGGGTGAACAATTGGGCAAAATCCCTCAAATGAAGGTGAGAATGGATGCAAGAGTGCCAGCTGTGGGGTTGGACTTCAACACGAAAAAGCCCAGCATTCTCTGAGATAGGGGTGGCAGGAGTGGGGGGACTGTGATACGATACACCCTAGAGTAAAGACATTCTGAAGTACCCAAGGCACAGTGACTCATTCCTTTACAAATAACATTTATTAGATATTTTTATGATCTAAATACGAAACTGATAACATACTTATTGTGGAAATGTTGGAAATGCAGAAAAGCATAAAGAAGACAATAAAAATTTCCCACTATCCCACAACCTAGAGATAATTATTGCTAATATTTTGCATCTATACCTTTTTCCTTCAAACTGGAATTATACTGTATATCTTGTTTTGCAATCTGATTTTTTTTTTACTTCATAACATATCATGAACATTTTCCCATACCATTAGATATTCTTTTGAGATACGGCTAGTTATAGTCAAGTTGTATTTTCCATGGATGCTGGCACCAGCATATATCGCATCCCACACGCTTTTCCTGCAGTGTGACATTGACGTGCCTCCATCAAGAGGCGGGGTCTTTATTTCCTCCCTTTGAACTTGGCCAGACTTTCGTAACTGCCACAATAAATAGGATGTGGCATAGGTGATGCTGTGTGACTTTCATGTCTAAGTCATAAAAGGCAGTATGGCTTCTGCCTGGCTCTCTTTCTTTCTTTTCAGCCTTGGAATCAAGCCACCATATCATGAGGAAGTCCAAGCTACATGGAAAGGCCGCATGTGAATGTTCCAGCTGCCATACCCAGTTGGGCCTCTAGCTCATTATGTGTCATCAATATGTGAGCAAAGAAGCCTTTAGATGATTCC
Source organism: Ceratotherium simum simum (assembly GCF_057802395.1). Lineage (NCBI taxonomy): Eukaryota > Metazoa > Chordata > Mammalia > Perissodactyla > Rhinocerotidae > Ceratotherium > Ceratotherium simum. The sequence continues at coordinate 43,128,090 of NC_141904.1, forward strand.
AGCCTTTAAGTTCTCCAGCTGAGGCTCCAGACATCATGGAGCAGAGATAAGCCATCTCTACTCTGTCCTGTCTGAATTCCTGACCACAGAAACCATGGGAGATAATAAATGATACTGTTAGATGACTAAAACAGTATTGCATTGCATGAATATATAAATCCTCTTTCTTGGGCCTTAGGTCATCTCCAATTCTTCTTTATTATAGGTAACGCTTAAATGAGCCTCCATATAGCTAATTCTTTGCCTAATTAATCATCTATTTCCTAAGAATGAATTTATAGAAGTGCAGTAACTAGGTCAAAGGCTATGATCATTTTAACAGCTTTGGAAACACACCGCTAAGTTGCTTTCTGGAATGATTGAGTCAATTTACTTTCCTGACAATAGTGTATGAGAGTATGTGAAAGCATCAGTGAGTTATTCTTAGTCACCACCCTCCAGCAACTTCACATTTCTTTTCCTCAAACTGTCATCCCCACCTCTGTTGGTCACTTTTTGAGGTATATAATTCTGGAGTTCAGCAACAGATTAGAGAATGCCATGTTGGGACTTGCTCAAGGCAAGGAGTGGATGGGAACTGCTGATAGTGGGGCCATGGGACCCAGCTATTTTGCTCAAAATGGGGGGTCCTGGGCAGGATCCCTAGGTTGACCACACCACAGACCAGAGGATCCTCCTGCCCTGATTGGGTGGAGCCTGGGACAGCAGGCAATATGTCTGCCCCTGCCCTGCTCCTCAATGGAGTTCATAATAGAGGCAGGAATATCCTTTCCTGTTACTTTGTTGTTGTTGAGATGAAATTTACATAACATAAAATTAACCATTTTAAAGTGATAAATTCAGTAGCACTTAGTAAAATTCACAACGTTGTGCAATGACCACCTCTATCTAGTTCCAAAACATTTTCATTGTCCCAAAAGGAAACCCCATTCCCACTAAGCAATTTTCCTCATGCCCCTCCCCCCAGTCCCTGGCAACCACCAATTTGTTTTCTGTCTCTATAGATTTTTCTTTCTGAGTATTCCATGTAAATAGAATCATGCAGTGTGTGACCTTTTGTGTCTGACTTCTTTCACTTAGCATAATGTTTTTGAGGTCCATCCACATTGTAGCATGTATCAGTACTTCATTCCTTTTTATAGCTGAATAATATTCCATTTCATGGCTATACCACAATTTGTTTATCTTTTCACAGATATTTGGGTTGTTTCTTTCTTGTTCTTTTTTACCAAGATATGTGTGTTGGAACTTGCCCCATGAATATAGTCATTCCTTATCACTTCTCTGGCTGAATTCTTCACAGGTTCTTTGACTCAATTATAGAGGAGTGTTCATCACTCTATAACTCACCTCTAAAAACCACTTGATTCCTTATTGAAGCCCTCCTTTAACCTGACTTAGAATCAATTTCTCCCATTTACTTTCAAATCAAAACAAAAATCTTTCCACAGAGTCTATCAGGCAACTCAAATATTTTTTTTGATAGAATAGGCTTTAAAAGAAGGTATTCAAATAGAGTTGAAGCAAGCCATAGGGTTCTAGCAGGTATTTCTGATTTAGCTGGAGAAGTTGGGCCAAATAAATGTTTACTGGACTCTCCTTTGTCCTTCCACATGATTTGACAAATTAAGCACTCAACTAAAAAGGGAAAAGAAACCAGTCATTTGAGTGTTAGAGCAAAGATGCCAAAGAAAGAATCAGTGGCACTGTCTCTACCCAGTCTGTTTTCCCACCGCAGCCACAATGCTGGACTCTTGTTGTGATGTGAGATGGACATGGTGCACAGTGGATGTGACTTTGATTACCCTTCTTGTATAGAGCTAACCTGCTGCTGCCCCATTCTTCATGTTCAGTTGTTGGATCCATGTGGGAACTCAAGGAGGCCATGACTGACACATCAGAATTAAGAGCTTTTGGCTAATTCATTTATTCCCTCTGAAGATCTACTCTAACGGAGGGATAGATATACTGGGCTCCACTGGGCTATCTTACTCAGAAAAAGTTCATAAAAACATTTTTATGGCCAAATATTACTGACTAGTTCTAGGTTTTGTTGTTAATGGTTGAATATCAACTGTCAACATCTTCATCTATTGAAGAATTTAAACCTAAATCTATCTAAACAATATGGCTCCTACTCCTTCTCCACATTAAATACTAGGAAAGTTGCTGTAAGATTCTGTTCAATATTTCCTGGTCCCAGGGGTCAAGTAGAGTATTCTGATCCAGATGAGGGTTTTCAGGTACTGATCAAAGATACAGAGATCAGCAGATAAGATGCCTGAGGACATATACCACCCCTGGATGAGCATCTCTCAATTGGCAATAAAAATCAGAAGGTTTCATAGGTAAGCTATCTTCTCTCATCCCCTGCTGTTTGGGATATAGGCTATTATAGGAGTGAGGCCAGGTTGAAAACGAAGATATTTTGCCATATAAGTAGAAGCATATATTAGTAGTCCAGACTGTTTTGGTCATATGTGCCAGAAACACAGCACAAATTAACTTAAGCATAAGAAGACAATTTATTGGTTCATTAAACTAAAGATTCATGGTTATAGCATTCTTCAGTCACAGCTGAATCTAGGAGCTCAAACTGTGTCATCCATTCTGGCTTCCTCAGTATTGTCTTCACTGTTAGGCAGTGGCTGGGGTGAAGTCAGCTCCATCTGAACCAAAGATGGACTGGAGTAATTCCCCAGAATAAAAGCGCCAATTTCAAGGTAGACAAGAATAAAAGACTACACAAGAGGTCATAAAGGTGACCTTCATGAATCTTGCCTTTGAGGTATCACATTGCCTGATTCCGTGATGTCCCTTGAGCATCTACAATGGGCCAAGCATTGTACTAAGTGCTAGGAATACACTGATGAGCAAAAAAGACATTCTCTTTGCCTTTATACAGTTTGCATTTTAAAGTCAATATGCTTTTTTACAGCTCCAGCCAGATTAGTCCCTGTCTTCTTCATGAATCGCCACACAATAGCTGATGGGAGAAGTGTCATAGGCCAGAGCCTGAGACAAGGATTGAGTACATATGATTTATGGAGGGAGTGTTCTTAGGAGAAAGGTGAGGGAAGGAAACAGGATGGAGCAGGGGGAGGAGATAAGAAAGAAAGGGGTCTCAGCTGGAGTCAGCTTCAGCCTGATCCCATGGGAAGCTCTGGAGCTTGAAGTGAACTATAGAGTTGGCCACAGCTTGAGGCAAGGGGAACAGTCTTTTGTACCCCCCTGTCAGTCACTCCTTGGCTGTTGGTTGTCCTGGGTGGGCTGGGGGTGTAATATTCCAGGCCAGATGGCTCCTGTCCTTACAGAGCAACACTCTGAAGGGGGCAGCTGTGAGTCAATAGCCACCAACACTCCCAGCTGCTGGGGTTGGGTCCACTGGCCAGGTGAAGGCATCTGGGTGGGACAGTGGCAGTGTCCATACAGAGAGGACTGTTGATTATATTTTCCATTGTGTAATGTGTAATGCCTATCTATGTATTGGACAGTAGCTTTTATTCAATTAGTTACTCAGTTATTCAATTAGTTAAGTGATATGACCAAAGAGCAAAATGATAGTAATAATAATAGGGGAGATGAATTAAAACTCCCTTTGAACTTTTCTTAGGACCTTGATGTTTCTTTTAGGGAAAATAATAATAACAATAAAATTAAGACAGTACTGTAAGCTGAGTTTTTCTCAAAAATGCCCAGGGTATTGAGGGAATTTAAGGGAATGAAGTTGAATAATGTAAATTGTTCTTGGCAGCTGGAGAGTGCCAAACCTACCAGGAAATCTTTGCTTCCTAAAAATGGAAACACTGTCTCATAAAGTCAGGACAATTACAGCCATTAATCATTTGTAACTGAAAACTTGTAACAGAACAAAATGGGAGTTGAAAACTCCAAATCTAATTTGTTGGTAATGGACAAAAGGTGATGTCTGTTGGGACATCTACTGCAGATAAACAAGGAACAGTATTGGTCAAAATCTTATGCTTTCTTCAATTTAAAATGACTTTGCTCATTAGGAATTGCAGCTTCATTGACTGCAAAATCTTTACAGGCATTGAGGAGATGTAGAACCATCGATTACTTGCTTAGAAAGAGAACTCGAAGCCCTGGGAGCCCAGAGTCAGCAGTCATGCTGTGGTCAGGGCTGGGGATTGGAGGCCTGAACCCACTGTGAGAAATGGCCCAGCTAGGTTTTTTGTCTTGAGTAACTGAAATGAACACACACCCCACTCCCCCTACACACACAGAGCTTACTGTCTATATTAACGTGACTTTACCATTCCATTGTATTCATTAGTGTAACTTCGTCATGCCAGGAGACTCCTGCCCAGGAAAGTAACTTGAAAGTTCATTACATGAACCTCCTGAAAGATACACCAATGCTTATTATAAGAAGCATCAAGAGACAGCTTACTCCCTAAGATTCTTTGAATTCCTCACCTCAAAATCATTGCCTTGCTCTTTCCACCTATTCTAAACCAATATGTCATGATCTTCACCCAATCCTAATCAAGCATCTCACTGAAAGGCCCCCTTTAAATAAAACTTCCAATTCTCAATAAAATCCAGCTTTGCTTTTGCCCCTTGAAGACACAACCACAGCTCTGTTGTGGTGGTGTTCTCCCTTACCACAGTGGGCAATCAACTTAGCATTGTCTTATCAATAGGTTGTGTTAGTAATATTTAGGGCGCTTGTATTTGACAGTGTTTAATAGCTGCAGCTTTTCTCTGGTATAAATTTTAGTGCTTGCTTCTTTCATCCTCAATCGCTTACTCCAGGGCCATTTCTTAAGTCCCTGTCTTTAACATCATGTTGTTTTTCCATCTAACTCTAAGCTCCCTCAAAGAAAACAACAGGGATATGAATAAATTTTAAGAATAGGTAGAAAAATTACATAAGTGAACTCTTTATGCACCTAACATTAAAGCTTTGAAATATGTAAAACAAAAATGATAGAAATGCAAAGACAAATGGACAAATCCACAATCTTTATGACAAAATTAAAAATATCAGAAATTCACAGAGTAGCTACAAATTGATAAGAATACAGAATATTTGAATAACAATTAACAGTATACATTAAATGTTATACCCTCAAAACAAATAATGTATTTCCTCTCGTTGATTCAGTTTCTACACTTAGCCTCCATGACCCCATTCTCTCAGTTTTCCTTCCACTTCAGTGGTGCCTCTTTCTCAATCCTTTGCTTGTTCCTCTCATTCTTCCAGACTTGACATGTGTGTGTCTCATAGTTTAGTCCTTGAGCTCTTCTCCCTTCTATCTACACTCACTCCGTTGGTGACTTCATCTAGTCTCTTGGCTATAAATACCAACTACCTACTGACAGCTCCTAAATTTATATCTCCATTCCAAACCTCTCTTGTCAGCCCAATTTCATGGAACCAATTGTCTACTCAACACATCTCAAATTTACCATTTTGAAATTGAATTCCAGATCTTCACCACCCAACTTGATCCATCTACAACCTTCCCCATTTCAGTGTATGGCAACTCTAGAAAGTTACAGAAGCCAAAACCTTGGCATGATCCTGGACTCCTCTCTTTGATTCTCCATCGCTAACCTGTCAGGAAATCTAGTTGGCTCTACCTTCAAAATATATCCCAAATCCTATCACTCATCTCCACCTCTACTGCTGCCACCCTGATCCAAGCCACCATCATCTCTCACCTGAACAATGGCAATAAACTCCTAGCCATCTCCTTGCCTCTCCTCTTGTCCCCCTACAGTCAATTCTTCACAAAGGCATCAGTGTGAGCCCTTAAAACCTAAGTGAAGTCATGACATTCCTCATTATCCTGGAGAATGTTCCATGTGCACTTGAAAGAATGTGTATTCTGCTGGTTTTGGTTGGAATGTTCTGTATATATCTATTAACTCCATCTGGTCTAATGTGTCATTTAAGGCCAATGTTTCCTTATTGATTTTCTATCTGGTTCATGGACAGTGAGCACTTTGTTACTGATCTGAGATACAGTGTGCCCCACAGTAAACAATTAGGCAAAGAGCCCAAGCCTGGAGACCTAACTGGAGACCACACTGGCTATGAGCACTGGTCCATCTCTGTGTACCTTCGTTATGTGGTCCATGTGTCTCCAAGAGCAGGACTTGCTCTTGAGTGGGACTTGAATATCTGATGCTCAGCATGTTCTCTTTCATTTTACTTTACTGAATATAATTTTTATTTTATTTACTTATTTTTAAAATTATTTTATTGAGATCATATTGGCTTATAACATTGTGTAAATTTCAGGTGTACATTATTATATTTCAATTCTGTATAGTCTGCATTGTGTTCACCACCAATAGTCTAGTTTTTATCTATCACCATAACTATGTGCTCCTTTACCCCTTTCGCCCTCCCTTCCTTCCCCTCTGGTAACCACCAATCTGTTCTCCTTATCTGTGTATTTGTTTGTTTATCTTTCACATATGAGTCAAATCATATGGTATTTGTCTTTCTCTGTCTGACTTATTTCACTTAGCATAATACCCTCAAGGTCCAACCATCTTGTCACAAATGGCACAGTTTTGTGTTTTTTTATGGCTGAGTAGTGTTTCATTGTACATACATATATACCACATCTTCTTTATCCATTCATCCATTGGTGGGCACTTGGGTTGCTTCCATGTCTTGGCTATTGTGAATAATGCTGCAATGAACATAAGGGTGGAGATATCTTTTTGAATTATTGACTTCATGTTATTTGGATAAATACTCAGTGGTGGAATAGCTGGATCATACGGTATTTCTATTTTTAATTTTTTGATAACTCTGCACACTGTTTTCCATAGTGATTGCACAAGTTTGCATTCCAACCAGCAGTGTATGAGGGCACCCTTTTCTCCACATCCTCCCCAACACTTGTTATTTCTTATCTTGTTAATTATAGTCATTCTCACTGGCGTAAGGTGATATCTCATTGTAGTTTTGATTTGCATTTCCCTAATAATTAATGATGTTGAACATCTTTTCATGTGCTTGTTGGCCATCTGTATATCTTCTTTGGAAAAATGTCTGTTCATATCCTCTGCCCATTTTTTGATTGGGTTGTTTATTTTGTTGTTGTTGAGTTGTATGGGTTATTTATACATTTTGAAAATTAACCCCTTGTTGGATATATGATTTGCAAATATTTTCTTCCAGTTGATGGGTTGTCTTTTCATTTTGTTGATGGTTTCCTTTGCTGTGCAGAAGCTTTCTAGTCTCACGTAGTCCCATTGTTTATTTTTTCTTTTGTTTCTCTTGCCTGGGTAGACATGGTATTCAAAAAGATATTGCTAAGACCAATGTCAAAGAGCATATTGCCTGTTTTCTTCTAGGAGTTTTATGGTTTCAGGTCTCACATTCAAGTCTTTAATGCATTTTGAGTTAACTTTTGTGTATGGTATAAGATAATGGTCTACTTTCATTCTTTTCCACATGGCCGTCCAGTTTTCCCAACACCCTTTATGGAAGAGACTCCTTTTTCCACTGTATGTTCTTGTCTCCTTTGTCAAATTTTAGCTGTTCATAGATGTGTGGTTTTATTTCTGGGCACTCATTTCTGTTCCATTGATCTGTGTGTCTGTTTTTCTGCCAGTACCATGCTGTTTTTATTACTATAGCTTCATAGTATATTTTGAATTCAGAAAGTATGATACCCCCAACTTTGTTCTTTTTTCTCAGGATTGCTTTGGGTATTCAGATCTTTTGTTGTTTCATATAAATTTTAGGATTCTTTATTCTATTTCTGTGAAGAATGTAATTGGGATTATGATTTGGATTGCATTGAATCTGTAGATTGCTTTGGGTAATATGGACATTTTAACTATGTTTGTTCTTCTGATCTGTGAGCATGGAATATCTTTCCACTTCCTTATGTCTTCTTTCTATTTCTTTCAACAATGCCTTATAATTTTCAGTGTATAGGTCTTTCACCTCCTTGGTTCAATTTATTCCTAGGTATTTTATTCCTTTTGTTGCAATTATAAATGGGATTGTATTCTTGACTGAATATACTTTTTAAACTGAAGTGTAACATACATTCAGGAAGATGTACAAATCATAATTGAATAGCTCTATTATGGACTGAATTATGTCTCCCCTCCAAAAAAAATGTTTATACATTGAAGCTCTAACATGTAAACATTTTCATATGTTGAAGTCACTGTATTTGGACATATGGCCTCTGAGGAGATGATAAAGGTTAAACGAAGTCATAAGGGTGGGGCCCTAATCCTATAGGGATGGTGCTCTCATAAGAAGGGGAAGAGGCACCAGAGTGCTCTCTCTTTCTTTCTTTCTGCCATGTGAGGACACAGGGAGAATGTAGCCATCTACAAGCCAAGAAGAGGGCCCTTAAATTGGCTGGCACCTTGGTCTTGGACTTCCTAGACTCTAGAACTGTGAGAAAAGAAATTTTGTTGTTTAAGCCACCCAGTCTGTGTTATTTTATTATGGCAACCTAAGCTGACTAATAGAAGCTCAATGGATTTTCACAAAGTGAACACACCCATGTAACCACCGTTAGGGTCGAGATAGAAAATTATCAGCATCCCAGAAGCCCTCATCATTTCCCCTCCCGATCCTCTCCTTCCCAAAGTTAGCCAATATATTAACTTCTAATACCATAGACCTGGGTTTGGCCAGAGGCTGGAGTTGGGAGGGAGAAAAGAGAGTCAAGTTAGAACATTTTTTCCTCTCTCTCTCTCTCTGCAGGCTGTGTCTGCCTGTGTCTCTCATTGTCAAATCAGAGCTTCTCTCAAGGCAGACCATCCATGACTCTCTCCTTCCATGTTTTTGTCACTGCTCCCTCCCTTCATTCATTTATGTCTAGGAGGGACAATGCCCCCATTACTAGCCCTTTGCATTTCACTATCCACTGACCACACATTTGTAAAGCGTCTTTTGTTAAACTCCTCTCAAATTATCCAATTTGAGTGTGCCAACTGTTTCCTGACTGTAGCAACACCCCAAAAATTAAAAAATAATTAAAATTTTAAAGTATTTTGGCAAGCTTCATCAAGAAAAAAGAGAAAGCACACACACAAACACATTAGGATCAGTAAAAGAGAAATAATTGAAAATAAGGAAGAGTTTTTCAAAGGATAGATCAATTATGTGAAACTTTATACGAATAAATTTGGAAAACTAGATAAAATGAATAATTTTCTAGAGCAATATAGATGATAAAAATTTCTTTAATTAAAAGAAAACAACCAGAAAAGAAAAGTAAAAGATCTACTCTAAACAAGGCACCTGGGGCTAAATGATTAAATAGGAAAAGAGAATTTCCATGTTACATAAATTGTTCTACAGCATAGAAAAAGATGGACATCTCTCCAACTCACTTATTATCCTGGCATAATTCTTATACCAAAATTAGTGAAGTAGAAGAAAGTAATTGGTCAATTCTTCTTAGGAATATGGATGAAAAACTATCCGAATAAAATACTAGCAAATTGAGTCCAGCAGTGGATTAAAAGAATAATATATTGTGGATTTATTCCAGAAATGGAAAGATGATTCAACATGAAGATATCTATTACTATAATTTAGTACAGCAAGGGATTAAAGGGAAAAAAAGGTATCATTATCTCACTAGATGCCAGAAACTCATTTGACAAAATTCAACACCCATTTCTACATTAATTTTTTAAAAAAACATCTCCCAGCAAAACAGAAATTAAAGGAAACTCTCTTAACTTGATGATGGGTATCTTCCAGAGCTGCAAGAAGAGGAGGAGGAATTAGCCATGGTATAGACCTCAAAGAAGCAGGGCTTTTGTTTTTTGTTTTTAAATTTTAAGTTAATTCATTTATTAGTAGATAATGTTTCATGCTTCAAAATTCAAACTACGTAAAAGAGTACAGAGCTAAAGCCTCTCTCCCAGCCCATCCTCCAGCCACCCACCTGCCCTCTCCAGACACAGTGTTATTACCTTCTTGGTTATCCTTCCAGAGCTAGTCTGTGCATTTGTAAGCAAATCCATAAATATTTTTTACAGAATGGTAGTAAACACTGGTTCTTCTTCTTAGCAATATACTGTTCTATATCAGTATGTACAGAGCTTCTTCTTTCTTTTTCCTGGCTAAAAAAATCATATTGGATAAATTTATCATGAATTTGTTCAACCAGCACTCTGCTGAGAGATAGTTAGGTTCTACCAAACTTTTGCTATGACAAACAATGCTGCAGTTAGCAAGCTTTACATGTACGCCATTTTGTACATGTGTCAATGTATATGTAGGACTGTATAGTAAAGAATTTGGCTTTGCCCAAAGTGATGGTCTGGCTTTTGCCTTCAGCTTCTAGAAAATAATCTATGTCATACTTGATAGGAGTGTCTTTGTTCAAGGTGGAGGCTGGCCACACCCAAAAGTCTTAGGGTAGGAGCTGGCCATTCTAGAAAGACCAACTATGTGACTTAAGATTGAGGTTTTGGGTCACACAGTATCAGTCAACCTGGAGACTGAGTTCAACCACATAATCGATCATTCAATCATGCCTATGTAACAGAGCCCCAATAAAAACTTGGGACACTGAGGCTTGGGTAATTTTCCCTAGTTGATGCTACTCAATGCTTATTGTCACGCAGCAATGCTGGGAGAGTAGTGTGTCCTGACTCCATGGGGAGAGGACAATGGAAGCTCATGTTTGTAACCCTGCAGGGCTCTGCCTTATGCTTCTTTTTTTTTTGGCTCATATTAATCTGTATCCTTTCCCTGTAATTAACTGTAACTGTGAGTATAACTGCTTTCAGTGAGTTCTGTGAGTCCTTCTAGTGAATTATCAAGCCCACGGGTGGGTTGAGGAACCCCTGAACTTGCAGTTGGTGTCAGAAGTCGTCTTGTGTGGAGACTGTATCCTCTAACCTTGTAGTTGGCCCTAAACTCCTCACAAGGATAAAACCCTGGAAGTAGAATTTCTGGGTCAGATATGTGCTTTTACATATATGGTAAAGATTAACAAAATGCCCTCCATAGAGCTTGCCCCAAATTATGTTCCCACCAAGAACAGAGCATAGACTTTTACCAGAGAGTGGGGTAAAAAATAATAACCACTTCCCCACCCTAAATTGTGAGAGAATAAAAATCTATTTGTGGGAGCCACCCTTGGTAGACACCAGGGGGTTTAAAGGCAAGGATTCTGGGCAAAATGTTCCCAGAAGTGATTGAGGCAGGAGACATACACAGGACTTGAAGAGTGGTGGCTGCATCAAGGACAAAGAAGGACAGAACCTGACAAAGCAAAGGGGCAGTAGAGTGGCCATCTTCAGAACGGGGTATTCATGCTTCTGGGTGGTACCAAGGGACTTCTGAGAGCAGATAGGATTCCAGATCCTCAACTTCCTTATGTACTCCTTTCTAAAATGAATTTGAGAAGAAACTTGCATTCTTCCATTTCTCCTCCTCCCGTTGTATCAAGAAAAGCCTCACCTCTCCCACATCCCGAATCTTTCAAAGGAAGTTGTCCTAAGACACAAACACCTCTGTGGCACCCCAAAACTGGACAAGTAAAGAATGCATTGCTCCTGAAGGAGACTTTGGCCCACCTTTGCTGTACAGTGATGTGGTTGTAAAGGAGCAAGTATAGCACATTTATTTGAATTTAAAAACACAGCCAGGCTTCTTCTGAGAAAAACTAAGCCTGATTTGGTGGATGGGTTTGACCATGAGGACTGGCATTGCTGATTAGATTCTATGGCAATTTCCACAAATTGAATAAACTAAATCTGCAACTACAATATCTTGACAAAAAATACATATATAAGGCTCATATATAATATGTGTACATTGGAGATTCTATCCTTTGCAGTTACTTAATCTTAAGATGAAAAAAAAGTAGATGTTAACTTAAAAATGTGTGAAGGGTACATAGTTTTACAATATTCTTTAAACACACAAGCTTGAAGAAAACTGCAGTAGAAGTCTGGGGAGGTGGGTACCGTTAAAGAAAAATAGAGATTTTAATGATCTCTTGGGGGAGGGAGGTGGACGCTGGGCTGGAGGGCTTGATTCATCTGCATGGGAGATGGTGGAACCAGAAACCTTGGACTCCACAGCTATTGGGGATGGAAGGAGGGAGGGTTAATGGCAGACATGAGGAATCTTCATGTTATTTTTTTGAAATCTCACTTGCCTCTCGAGCATGTCTTTTTTCTATCTTTCCTTTTCTTTCTCTTTGTGTCTCTACCCACCAACCTTTTCCTTCTCTGTTTATTTCTCTCAGAACCCTGTCCTCCCACTTTGGGTGTTCTCATCTTCATCCCTGCAACTGAATTAGCATCAATAATGAATGAATGAATTTGTTCTACTATTAATTCATGTTTTAACGTTTCAAGTTCCTAATCTTACGCCTAAAAACTGTGTGAGATGTATTTTATGTCTCTCTCTTTCAAGAAGTGTGATTCAGCTACCATTTACTTCTGAAAGATGTCTGCTTGCTTTATTCCCTGCGGGTCAGAAGCTATTGACAAGACAGAAGAGAGCTTCCAGTACCTGTCTTAAGCATATCAAACTGTACACTTTTCCCTCAAGGGCAATGCTTTCCATTCTCTTAGAAATCCATGAACACAGCGGTTCCTGGGGAGTTCCTCCTAAGTGCACAGCAAGCTTCAGGCCTCCCATCCTTCTTTCCACATACCTTCCCTTTTTTTCTCCATCTGGGCTGTGGAAGTCACTAGGGACTTTTTATTTTATTTCTGGTTGTAGCACTTTCTGATTTCTTCCCTCACAGTTTCTGTGGTCCGTTCATCGCTTCCTGAGGCTCTTACTGCCATGGTCTCCCCCAAACATGCCTACTCGCACAGACCATGTGGTTGGCCTAGAGGGCCAAGGAGGTTCCTGACCCCGGGGGCAGCTCTCTTCTCCTTGGCAGAGCTGTTCAATGAGTTGTTCATTCTGTGAAAAGTCAAGGAACCCATTCAGTCACGTTTCCAGAACCATACTATGAAGAGTTGCAGAATGTCATTTTCTATGTCATTTCTGTCATTGTCAGTTCTTTTACACCTTGAATAACCTTTTGCGTGGACCTAACCAGGTTGGAAGCTGGTTTTCATCTCAGCTCTGCAAATACCTGTGAGATTCTGGGCCAGTTGCTTAATTTCACTAGGTCCCAGCTTGAAAGATAACTTCTAAGGGAGCTTCTAGCTCCAAAATTTATGATTTCATCAAGTCCCTTGGTTAGCTGGCATCGCAAAAAATAAAGAGCATCTTGCCAGTGAGCCCCTGTCAGCCTGACTCCTCCTTTCTATAGTTCCTGAACATAGCCCAGCATTGACACATGGTAGACAGTCAATGAAATTCGATGTTTGAATGAATGAATAAATGAATACAAGGCAGATTTTAACAGACTATCTGGAGCCTGCTTTGTCATGAATGTGGCAAATGACATGATGATCATGGAGTTATAAGGACTGGGCTTCTCTCACCTCCTCTACAATTAAAGAGGGGAGCTTTTGAGATATTGTTCCTCTGCCTCATCCCATCCCCACCCCAGACTCGTCCACCTGCTGGATATCATGCTTGGGAATGACTCCTTAGAGCCCTGGGGAAACGTGTTTAACAAGAACTGGATGAAACACATCCTGTTTAATAAATAACAACTTAGGCTGCCCCAAAATTGCGTCTTGTCTTTACTAATATCTGTAATTGACTCTTAAGTAAACCAGCAGCCAAACTCACCATTAGCTCCGGAAGAGAGATCTATTGCCAAGTGTAAGGACAGAACATTTGGTTGAAGTCAGCATCCTCTCATTCTAAAAGTGGCAACAAATACAAGAAAATTAAAATCTGAGTTTCATGCCTCTGAGAAAGAAAGTGAAGTTGTAGTTATTGTAAATGTGTTAATGTTCAATTTAATGACATGATTATTTTTCCCAGAAAAACTGCTGTTAGACCAAAAGTGTGAATTACTACTGATGGTGTCAAGGAATTATGATATTCTATTAATTTTCTGCAAAAGTCACTTCACTGCATTGAGATTAAATTTATTTTATTGGACCATGAGAATTACCTACCTCAGCCGATTTTCTTTTTGGCTTAACTCATTTTAAACTAGTATTCGTTTTAATAAAAAGAATATAAGCAAATTATCTTTGGAGCAATACACACACACAAAAATATTGGTTGCCTTTGCAGAGGGGAGCTAGATGGGAAGGGGCAAGGAAGAAAGTAGACTTTTTACTGTACCATTTGAATTTTGAAACATGTGAAAATACTTTCTATTATAAAAAATTAATAATAAAATAACACAGGCACATAATTTAAAAATCAATAGTATTAAAAAGCAGTTCTCTGCCTTACCTCTTGCCTCCTCCCACCCCCACCCATCCTTCTTCAGAAGCATCTACTTTCAACTCTTTCAGCTACTTCTCATACTTAGCCTCACATTTCTAAGTAGAATGTTCTTATTGCTACTTCTAGATTTATCAATTTTAGAGAGTGTCTGTTAATTTCCAATTATGGTCTTTGAGAGTTTAATTCTCTTACATACCATGACCACTTGCTTTCCCTTCTTCATCTTCACAGAACAGTTATATAATAGTTTTTTGATTTGACAAACAGCCAACGTAAGTATTGTTCACTGGGGAGCCAAGTAGTTCTATCATTTGCTTCCTTTTTCTTACAGTTTTCTATTTTCCCCAGTTTTTATTTGCTAAATTTTCTGTGATATTTTTTCAAATGATCCAATACATCTGTTACACGTCTAGTAATAATTTTTCCAAATGTCCAAACACATCAAATTTCCCCCAGAATTTTTTTATTCCGCCTGTCCTGAGATTATCAATGCTCGTCATCGGCGGCAGCGTCCAAGGTGATTCACTCCCTTCCTAAGACCCTCCTTTGTTCACATTAACTTTCACCAGGACTCAGTTACCAAGTCCCACTTGGAAAAAGGTAAATTAAATTCTGTTTCCTCAAGGGACATGCCCGCCTCTCCAGGGGCTGCCAAAACACTCTGAATATTCTCCCCTGGAACTCCCTCTCCTGCTTCACAAAGTAGATGGGGCTCAAGTTGTAAATACCCTTTATTCACTCAGAACACGTTTAAGGTAACAAGCTGACTTCTTCAGTAGCAAATATTTGTTTATGTGCCCAGTATCACCGTGTGTGCAAAGTATCAGACATGTTCCCTAATGTCAAAGATTTTGGGGCCGCCCCGTGGCTTAGCGGTTAGGTGCGCACGCTCCGCTACTGGCGGCCTGGGTTCGGTTCCCAGGCGCGCACCGACGCACTGCTTCTCCAGCCATGCTGAGGCCGTGTCCTACATACAGCAACTAGAAGGATGTGCATCTATGACATACAACTGTCTACTGGGGCTTTGGGGCAAAAAAAAAGGAGGAGGATTGGCAATAGATGTTAGCTCAAAAAAAAAAAAAAAAGATTTTGCACTCAGGCTCAAACAGAACTAAACTCCACTCCCTTGGCCCATCATATTTTTTTTCTAATATCAGAAGAGCAAGGTAAGCTCACAACTTCAAAATAAAAACTAACTCAAGGGGGCCAGCTGGTGGCGCAGCGGTTAAGTTTGCACATTCCACTTCGGCGGCCTGGGGTTCGTGGTTCAGATCCTGGGCGCTGGCCTACTCAAGCCATGCTGAGGAGGTGTCCCATATAGAAGAGCTACAGCTCTACAACTATGATGCACAACTATGTACTGGGGCTTTGGGGAGAAAAAAAAGAAGAAAAAAAAAGGAAGATTGGCAACAGATGTTAGCGCAGGGCCAATCTTCCTCAAAAAAAAAAAACCTAACAAAAAAAGAAGAGCTAAAATATATTCACTTCTTTAGTCCTACTGCCTGTCTTCTTTGATTCTCATTATCCGTGTTCTGATTGATTTTGGTACGGAGTTCATGCTAATATCTGCAGCTGTCAGTATAATTACCAATGTCATCTTAACTGTGATGGTATTAGATCTTGACATTTCTATATTTAAAAACAACGTAATACCTCACAATTAAAACTAAAATTTTTAAAAGTTAGAAGTATAGGCTAGCAGACTACACATTATATCTTTTGATTTTGCTCTGGAATAATTTTTAAATTACATTATTGAAAGGCTGCATTTAGCTCTCTCCTCTTCTCTAAAAAGAACAATAGGAGACAGGAATTTAAAAATGGATGAACATGAGAAAGACCTTGAAGATGAAATGTAGTTCATCCACCTCTGAATTTTGTCTCCTTAGTGTCATCAGCTGGTCTTCAGGGTGGGACCCCAAAGAATCTAGGAGTTCTATCTCATCAACATGTAACATAACCAGCATCCCTGATTGTATCCAAACCCATCCGAGCTATTTTAAGACCTTGATAGGTCTTGAACATTCTTACTTTTGAAAGCACCACCTATATTCTTATCAAATCCTTTAAAATGCACCCATATCATAAATATTTATTGAATACCTACATTGTCCTAGGCGTTGTTTTAGGAACTTGGCATATATTAGTGAACAAAACCAAGATCCCTACCTTTGTGGACCCTTTATCCTATTTAATTTATATACAACTAAGGAAGAGCTGGGTTGAATTGAGTTGAGTATAATTGAATGGTTGGCCTGTACCATCAAGTAGATACTTGTATTAGTTGGGTTAGGCTAGACTACGCCGGGGTAACAAATAATCCCCAAAATCTCAGTGGCTTAACATAACACAGTTTATTTCTGACTTACTACATGTCCATTGTAGATTGGAGATGTTCTGCTCCTTATAGTCACTTGGGAACCAAGACTTCAGTAGGCGTCACCAGCTTGTAGCTGCACCAGTGAGAACATATGACTTCCTCAGTCTCCATAACTGGGAAGGAATAAGCTGGAGAGTCATGCACTGGCTCATAAATGCTTCACACCAGAAGGGACAAAAGACAGTTCCAATCATACCCAGTGGCCAAAACCAGCCACAAGACTCTGCCTAACTGTAAGGGAATTAGGAAATGCAGTGGAGCCCAGGGCTATTTACGAACAGTAAATACCCCTGCCCCAAAACTTATTTAATATTTACTGATTTGATTTTGCAGTTTTCCTTTTATATTTTAGAGCCAATAAACGTTTCCTCAAGCTTCAGGCATTTGCATGAAGAGCCACAGACGCTGAGCACAGCTCTATAATTGTAATAGTTTGTGTTTACTGGAAGCTCGCTATGTGCCAGGCACTGCTTTAGGAACTTCATATGTGTACATAACTGTCTGGCTCATTCACCACAACCCTATGACTTAGGTACTCTGCCTGTCCCCATTCTACAGCTGAGGAAGTGGAGGCACAGAACAGGTGAGTCACCTGCCAGAAGTCACACAACTAGTAAATGGCAATACCTGAATTTGTACCACCTCATCACACTGCCTTGAAGACATGAAGGATAAGCCAGCCTGTGGGACACGCAGTGTTTATCTTTTCTGCCTGCACCAACACTTATGGTAACGCTAATGAAAGAGGAGAGAAAAGAAAGGGGAAAAGCAAGACTCCTCCTGCCCAATTCAAGACCAGTAGCAAGTGGTTCTCATTTTCTTTCGGGTGTGTTTCTACCCAGCACAGTGCTATAAAGAGATAGGAAAAAAGAAAAAAGAAAAAAATCTCGTCCTTTAAAAGCTTGAGATTTCAATATCCACTACAGTCTACCTTCTGATCAAATGGGATAAAGCACTTTCTCAACCAGTGCTGTCCCAATGGAGTTAATTTTGTTCCAAATGAACATCTAATGTGATTGAGGAACAGAAGTTATTAAGCAAACAGATAATGTTCACCAAGGCAATGATTTTCATTATTGTGCCCCAAACAAATGTAAATGTAGCCAATTCACTCGAGATGTTGCCTTACCCCATGGCTAGCAATTAGAGATCTATAGAACATCTGTGACTCAGCACACCCATTCACAGTGCACGTTGTTTCTTTCTGGCTTTGTATTCAAAGTGTCATCAAGAAGGGCCAACAAGACTCAGCAGCACACAGCATGCACTAGCACGCACACGCCCATTACCTGGAGTAAGAAGCCACACTGGAGAGCACATACTGTGCCATTACATTTATGCCAAGTTCAAGAACAGGCAAAACTTATTCATGGTGACAGACACCAGAATAGTGATTACATCTGGGAAGAGATACGAGGAAACATTCTGGAGTGATGGAAATGTTCTATATCTTGAACTAGGTGATATTTATACATTAAAAATTCATCAAACTAAGCACTTAAGATTTGTACATTTTACTATATGCAAAGTACACTTCATAAATTTACTTTACTCCCCTTCCTCACTAGAAATCACTAATCAGGTAGTATATGATTCTACCATAATGGGGTCAAACAAACCAAGAGTTACCTTTACCACACATTAGCTGGGTGAGCTTGTCCAAGTCACTTAATCTCTCTAAGCCCCAACTCCCACATCCATAATAAAATGGGCTAGTCACTGTGCCTGCCTTCAGCTGTTCCTACCTGCACCCCCTTATCCCTAGACACAAAAAATTCTATGCTATATTCATGAATTCATACATATATATTTTATGCAATAACCCGGTAGCCCATCAGTACTAGAGATAGAATCATTAGCATGCAACAACTGGTTCACAGTTCCTAAGGCAGGAAGAACTCAGTGTTCAAACAGTCCCAGCAATGAGTGGGGAGGGGCTCAAGGAGGGGCACACCTGGAACCTCAAGCTTGGAAGTTGATCCTGTAGAAATTATGGCAACAAAAAGGCAAGAAGTGAGGAGTGAGGGGGACCCCGCTGCTCTGGAAGCCTGTGTGCCTAGCCAGGCCCAAGCCACTGTGTTTGGCTGTGTAGGTTGCACACTGCACAACTCCAGAGCTGTAGTCCACGTGAACGGCACCCCTTGCAGTTGAATTGTGCAGGATCACTGTGAGAGGCACCATCGGAAGGCTGAGGTCTCACCTGCTGAACGTCCCACCTTCTCCAGAAGGAGAACCTCTCGGGTCAGGATTTCACCTTAGCTGCATCAGCCCTTCACCTGGTGAGTTCTCAAAGAAGCAAAACCCATCACCGCCGTGGGATTTTGTTCCATCCCTATCTGAGTGCCCCGTTCCGTTTAACTCGACCCAGTAATGTGCCAGGAAAACTTACACCCAGTGGTGCCCCTGGACACTCAGAGTGGTGGAGGTGTGAAACCCTGCAATTGTACTTGGGGAGTGGGGACCCCTGAGCTGAGTTGTGTTAGTGATACACACATCCATTGTATCTGCTGATAGTAGTAGCACTATTAATTCTGATAAAACCCCTAACCATGGCTTATTTGGCACTTTGATACAGC
Source organism: Ceratotherium simum simum (assembly GCF_057802395.1). NCBI lineage: Eukaryota > Metazoa > Chordata > Mammalia > Perissodactyla > Rhinocerotidae > Ceratotherium > Ceratotherium simum. The sequence continues at coordinate 43,147,351 of NC_141904.1, forward strand.
AAAATACTATGAGGATGCCCAGATACGGCAGGGACACAGGACAAGGACTTGTCACACCAGAACGCATCAATATCTGCATTCTTAAAATTTGTAAAGCCTCAAGAAAACTAAATCGTTTATGCAAACTTTTATAAAATGTACTTATCCCCTCACTACCCAAGGAAGTATAAGCTGAAAGAGATGTTTAAAAATGGTGAACCAAAATTAAAAAACAAAACAAAACAAAACTATTTTCTCTAAAAGGGCAGTACTGAGTTGTGTTGTCTCACCTCAAAGTTACAGCAAAGAGGGCACGTCCAATGGCTTACAGCCCTCCCGGGAGGACACTCTGATCTTCGGGGAGTCCAAGGCGGGGTGGGAGAGCCAGGCCTTGAGGGGCTAGGAGCAGGGATGCTTGCTTTTTTCATTAAAATCTTTTTCTTCCTTATAGAAACACGTTAATTTTAGAAAGAGAGAAAATAATGATTGCCTCACTATAAGAAATGAATTCAATGGGACAGTTCATCTATTTCTCTCACTCTCTTATTTTTCCTTTTCTTTTTTATTGTTTTATAAAAGTCTTAGTGAAATTGCTATTGAATTTGATTGTTTAGGCAATTCTTAAAAATTGCCCAAAAGAGATTGCTTAAATTTTCATAAACATCCACACGGATTCTGGATACACCCCAGGAAAACTAGACTTATAGCTTCTCAGAACTATGTGGATGTGAGGGAAGTCTGCTCATGGTGAGAATTCTTACTTGACAAGTTCTGCCTTTGTATTTCCCAAATTGTGTGTGTTAGAGTATATTCGTGTATGTATTGTGTGGTTACTGTTATTGGGGGAATATTTCATGAAACCGGGTGAGTCTACAACTCTGAATGGAACTGTTATCACCGCAATCGTTAAAGCACCTTTCAGTTCCCTGGAAAAATTCACTTACCAGATAATAAATGACATTCCAAATGTAATAACACTGAAGCCAATGTTCACTGGGCCCTTCTTATGTGTCAAGCCTTGAGTTAAGCACTTTACGTTATTTGGTTATTTCATCCTCAAAAAATTCTATTAGTTGTACATAATCCTCAAAAACATTATTTTTTATAAACACTATGAGTTATATAATCCTCAGAAAATCTTTTTGTAAAAAGGGTAGTTTATAAGGAACTTATAACGAAACCAAAGCAAAAGGGGGTAAATAATGTACTCAAGGTCACCCCGTAGGTAAGGAATGCAGTGTTTCACAGACAGGCAGCCCATCCTCAGAGCACGGCTCTGACCCCCTACATTAGCTAGACTGCTTCACCTGCTCCATCACGAAGTCAATCATAACGGCAGTTTTTATCTGAGGCTCTCACAACAGGTGACTGAACATTTAGGCAGGGATTCAGCTGAGTTCAAATCAATAAACACGGTGTCCACTATGCTCTGAACTATGGACTGGAGCTAAGGGGCTCTCAAGGAGTCTAACGGAGAGGAAAGAATACATTGATCACTATAACATTTGGTAGCATCAGTTAAGTAATAGAAGAGAACAAAAAACAGAGTTAGATCTCTGTCAACATGGCAGACTGAGCAGATGTAGGCAGTTCTCTTTTCCAGACAAGCTCATAGAAATGCTACATAATGATACAAACAAATTCTTAATACACAGATGAAATCAAAATAAGTAAGGGAATAGTGCCATAAACCAAAGGGGAAGGTGCCATGAACAAAGAGAGAACTTGAGGCCAGAGGGATCAGTATAAGCTAAAAACCACTCTAGCCCAAGAAAATGTCAGACCCAAATACAGACTTCTGAGGCTGGAGGATGGCATTACAAGAGACATGATGGCAAGCTAACTGGATGAGCCCCCTGCACAAAGCCCAGATCCTCTAAGAATTGCCACATACTTAATAAAGGCTCTTGAAAAATTACATCCACTAGCCTGGAAAGCAGCCAAGAAACTTATTTCTGAGACCATGCCCAATCTTAACATCTCTAAAAATAGGGCAACCAGACATTGTACACCTCATGATGTGGTATAGTAAGTAGCTGGTGCACATAACCACCTATGAGGCATTCTTGCCAAAAACAATTGACCCTGAATCCAACCAAGCTTCTACAACAAACTATCATTTTACAGGGTAATGACACTACAAGAAAATAATCAGCCAACCAGAATGTGGGAAAGTCTTGACCAATGGCCCAGTTTGCCCAGCAAATCAAAGAGGTGGGAGGAAAAAAAAAAAGAACAAGAGTGGACTATAATAGAATAAAAAAGACTTAAGAGATATAACAATTAAATGCAATATATGGACGTGGTTTAGATCCTGATTCAAATAAACAAACCATAGAAAGGCACCAAGTATATGATACTATGACTATTAATTCTGCTATGTGGAAGGAAATGGGAGTTTTTTAATGTCCCTATCAGTTTACCACTGAAATGACATGTCTGATACTTGCTTTAAAATACTGCAGAAAAAATGTTGACTGAGGGAGTACAGAAGAAACAAGACTGGCAAAGTGTCAATTATTGAAGCTAGATTATAGGAGTTCACTACACTATTTTCTTTATTTTTGTATATTGTTAAAATTTCCATAATAAAAAAATTTTAAAAAGAAGCAATGGAGAGCAAAGAAATTGGTAAATGTAATAACTAAATGTAAAGATAAATCACTAAATATCTTGTACGGAAGAATTTCAAATAATTTATGTAGATAACCTGCCCTCAAAGAGGTGGAATATAACTCCCCACCCTTTTAAGTATGGGATGCTCATAATGACTCCTTTCTGAAGAGTACAGAATGGAAAGGAGAAAAGGAGAATAACGTTGCAGTGGATAAACCAAATGAACGCTACTTCAGCCAGTTGATCAAGGTCAACATCATCAGTGTATCAAATCATGTTGATAGTGTGTACTCTTGATACGATGTGATGAAAAGGGCACTTCACCTCTGCGGTCTTCATCCCTAAAATGCATAACCCCTGCCCCACCATGAGAAAAACATCTGACAAGCCCAAATTGAAGGACAGTTTACAAAATACTTGACCAGTATTTCTCAAACTTGTTAAGATCATCAAAAATAAGGAAAATCCGAGAAACTCACAGTCTAGAGGAGCCTAAAGAGACATGATGACCAAGTGTAACGTGGATTCTGGATGGGATCCTGGGACATAAAAAGGACATCGGGTAAAAACTAAGTAAATCTAAATAAATATTGAATTCATAATAATGTATCAATATTAATTTATTAATTGTGATAACTGTATCATAATAATGTTAGGAAAACGGGGCACAGGGTATACTCAGAAACCCTCTGAGATATTCTAGCAACTTTTTTGTAAAACTAAAACTATTCTAAAATGAAAATTTTATTGAAAAAATAAATGACTATTTCTGAGGAAGTAAAAAAATACAAAAGTAAAGTTAAAGTAACAGCAATAATGACTCCAGGTCATTTACATCAAAATCACTGGGGGTGGATGTCAGGCATAGTTATTTTTTTAAACTGCCTGAGAAAGAGAGAGACAAGAGACAGAGAGAGAGACACAAGGACACACAGAGAGAGAGATACATATATAGACGTTATGGACTGAATTGTGTCCCCCCAAAATTTATATGTTGGAGCTCTCACATCTCTCTCTTTCACTCTCTCTCTTTCTCTGCATGCACACAGAGGAAAGGCCATGAGAGGACACAGCACGAAGGTGACTGTCTGCAAGCCAGGAAGAGAGATCTCACCAGAAACCAACCCTGACAGCACCTTGATCTGGGACTTCTGGCCTCTGGAACTGTGAGAAAATGAATTCCTGTTGTTTAAGCCAATCTGTGGTATTTTGTCATGGCAGCCCAAGCAGACTAATACAGTAGATACATGGCACGCAGGAGAGGGGATCAGAGTGATTGCATTCTACAGATTGTGCATTGTTTGGGAGTAAAATAAAGATATTCATTATCTTCATCAAGCACACATTTTATATCTTTGTTATATCAAGCATACATGTCAAAGAGAAAAGAGTAACTAAAAGAAAAAAAAAACCTGTTTTCCTCTACTCTCAACACTTCTGACACCAAACGTGTGAGAGGTTTTCCCCACACTAATTCTCCAACTCTCCAGACGCCAAGTGGGTGTCCTAGAATTCAGTTATAACACTAAATACCTGGAGTTAGTGCAGACCCCACAGGTTAAGGGCTCATTCCCACAACACTGCCCCCACTTCAGATGCCAATCACAGGTCTCAAGTTGTCACTGTACTTCTAACCTACGTGGCTACAAATTGGGGGTTCCCACAACCCCCTCCTCAGGTTCAATAATTTGCTATAACTGCTCACAGAACTCAGGGAAACACGTTTATCAATTTATTATATAGGATACAATAAAGGATACAGATGGATAGCCAGTTGAAAGGGTACCTAGGGTGAGGTCCAGAAGAGCTCCAAGTGCAGTGGAGTTTGGGTAAGCCACCTTCCCAGCACGTGGATGTGTTTAGCAACCCAGAAACTCTCTGAACCTCATAGTCTAGGGATTTTTATGGAGGTTTCCTCACATAGGCATGATTGATTATTAACTCTATCTCCAGCCCCTCTCACGTCCCAGCAGGATGGGGGGGTGGGGATAAAAGTTCCAAGTTTCTAATCATACTTGGTCTTTCTGGTGACCAGCACTATCCAGGAGCCCACCAAGAGTTACCTCATTAGAACAAAAGATGCTCCTATCACCCAGGAAATTCCAAGGGACTTAGGAGCTCTGTGTAGGAGGCTCCTGTTATCCCCATCACTCAAGAAATTACAACAGTTTTTAGGAGCTCTGAGTAAGGAACCAGAACAGATACCAAATATATATTTCTTATTATGTCACAGTAAGCAATAAAAGAATAAAAATATAATGTATACCTTCAAAACTGGTGAATGGAAAACAAGGGAATAAAGAAAACTCAATAAATTCTAACGGAAGGCAGGAAAAAAGGGAAAAAGAAGCAAAGACAAAGAGATAAAGCATAGTAAATAAAAATCTCTAAATAAGATGGCAGAAAAAGCATTGAGAATATATCAGTAATCACAAATGCACCTTAAAAATGGAAAGGTTTTAAAAGGAACACAAAATCTAGTGATACAACAAGGTTGAAATAAAAGGATGGAAAAATATCTGTCAAGTGGATCAGTCTGTTTCCCAGCAGAATCCAGACCAAAGAGTTCAAAAGACTTTAGGGACAACCCACAGAGGGAAATAGGATTCAGGAAATAAAACAGAGATGAGAAACAGAGAGAAGCTGCTGCCACTCTCAGCTGGAAGTGACAAGGGGAAGAACAATTTTTCCAGGACTCAGAGGATGCTGGAGCCATGGAGGAGGGATCTCTCCAGGCCCTACAGTCATAGAAGGACATGGTGTCTGCCAGATAATGCAGCTTAGAGTGAGAGGAGGGGAAGAGAAATACTTGACTTCTCTCTTCCCCACTATTACATCTCTTGCCTCCCTTCACAACCTAACTGCAAGGCAGCTGGCAAGGGAGCTTGGGTGAAGCAGTTTGTGGGTCAGAGCAGGGAAGAGAAGGGTGGAGAATTTCTGGTGGGCAAAGGGCATGGCAGTATTCATGCCTGATAAAGAGGACTACAAGATGAAAAGCATTGTTAGGAATAAAGAGGAGTTTTGCTCAATGATAAAAGGAACAATTCATTTGAAAGCTATAACAATCCTGGACCTATATGAATCTAACAACATAGCCTTCTCAGTATATAAAGAAAACATCACAGGGGTTCTGAGCAGACAACAACAAATATACTATCGTAGTGGGAGGTTTTAACATATCTCTCCCAGAAAGTGATGTATCCAACGGACAAGAACTTTCTAAGTCTATAGGAAAACTGAACAACACAATATGCTTTATGTAATGGACATATATAGAATTCTACTCCCAATAATTTAAAACATATAGTGTTACTGAAAACCATACAAATGTCCTTCAGGTGGTTAATGGACAAACAAACTGTAGTATATCCATGCAAGGAAACACTATTCAGCAATAAAAAGGAATGAATTATTGATACATGCCCACAACACAGATGAATTTCAAACACATTATTGCTGAATAAAGAACCCAGACTCAAAAGGTCACATATTATATTACTCCACTTATATGATATTCTGGAGGAGGCAAAACTACAGAAACAGACTAGTGATTGCCAGGGTCTGAGCAACAGAGGATGATAGAACTGATCTGGTTCTATTGTGGTGGTGGTTACTTGACTCTATGCATCTGCTAAAACTCATAGAACTGTACATCAAAACCAGGAATTGTACTGCATGCAAACAAATTTTTTAATTAAATTTTAAAAGCATAGACTATTCAAGCTCAATAAAATATCTACAAATTTGACCAAGTACATGGCCACAAAGGAAATCTTGACTTAGCAGAGATCAATATCATACACACCAAATTTTCTAACTACAGTGCAATAAAAACCTAAATTAGTTATAAAAATTTAGCTCCCAAATTCATACTTTTGGAAACCAAGAAAATAAGTGGGTCAAAGAATATCATAATAGAAATAAATAAAAATAAGTGGGTCAAAGAATATTATAATAGAAATCACAAAATATTTAGAGCTAAATAACAAAATTTTTAAATATGAAAAATTGTGGAACATAGCTAAAGAGGCATTTGGAGTAAAGAGTATAGTTTTAGATACATATATAGAAGACAGTAATTTGCTAAAATAATAAGCTAACCATTTTGCTCAAGAAGTTAGAAAAAGGACAAAGAAAACCAAAGTAGAAATAAGGAAATATAATTGCAAACAAAGGCGCATTGCAGAGAGGACTATTAATAAAATGACAATAGAATTGTGGCTGAGTCAGACAACAAAACTATGAAAAAAATGCAAAGTCCAATCAGGCGGAAAACAGATAAATTGAAGCCAGTCAAGTGAAGAAGGAAATTAGACATATTCCAACTAGGACGTAGAATTTCGTTCCCCCAAATCAGGTGATAAAAAATGGAGATTATAACTAAAATTGGTGCCCAGGGAACATGTGAAGAACTTGTTTATAAATCTTGACCCCCCTGAAAGGCTTCGGCTGGGCCCACCCATGCCCGCCGGGTCCCTGGCATGGACAAGGCCCATTTCTAAGAAAGGGCTTAGTGTGCACCAATCTGTGACTCAGGTAGAATTGGCCTAGATGGGAAGTTCTCAGGACCCCAAAGAGCTTTTATTTTCATGGGTTGTAGCTACCAATACTTAATGCATTTGAATTTAAAACTGAGAATTAAAGAAAACTTTATTCATTTAAAGATAACAATAATAAATCCAATACACCATTGTTTGCAAACAATGCAAAAATGAGAACAATCCAAATATCCACAAATAAAGAAATGCATAAGTGAACCATAGTCTATTTCTACGATAGAATACTATACAGCTTGTTTTTAACTAAATCTATAGATAATAACATGGGTAAATGTCAGGGAAAAAAACACACTTGAATGAAAAACGCAAGTGGCAAAAGAACAGAATATACAATACCATTTATGTAAATTTTTTAAAAGGCAGGTAAAAATGAATTGGTAGAAATGATCTTTCGATGCCAGCCTGAATTTGAACTTATTTCAGTGGGCATTCAGGCTTGAATGAATGAGTCATCAAAAGACTCTGAGCAGAAAACCCACACCTCTGCTATAAGATCAGTCTAGCAGGTTCTTAACCTGGGGTCCACAGACCGAAATCAGGGGGCTTGTGTCCTTGCATGGAGGAAAAATACATCTTTATTTTCAGGAAACGGAATGTTTCCTCCAATTTTGAGCGTAGTCAACAAAGCATAATGGTATTGGCAGGACCTGTGACTTTGTCACCAATAGAAATCACAGATATTTCCATATCGCATTGTGGTAGATGACTTTAAATATCCCTTACACTCACCACACTTTGAAATTAGGCTTCAGATCTGCTGCTGGATCTCATTACTTAATGAGTTAATAAAGAAGCCCATATATGTTGCATCACAGATCTGATTTTTAAAACATTTTGAAAATGCATTTCAATGTAAATGTTTCCTTTGTAATTCTATGTGTTTCATCTTATACATGTAAAAAAATGATTCTGAGAATGTCTATCAGTCTCACCAGACTGCCAAAGGGGTCCATGGCACAAAAAACGCGAAAACTATGTAAGATGGCTACTAGTGGGGAGGTGGGGGCAGATCTCCGCAGGCTGCTGCAGCGGTCTGATCCAGGGACAGCAGGGCCCGGTGGACGGTGTGAAGGACAGGGGTGAAGCTCAGTCCCACGAGTGTCTGACTCATTTCCTGCCCAACCCAGCACCTAGAACTTAGCACAATGCCCGGAACATAGAGGCCACCAAGTCAAATTGTCAAATGAATGGAAAACGGAACTGGGGTGGGAGGCAATTGTGAAGTGGAATATGCTGGGTCTGTCCAGGAAGTGGGCTTTTGAGGCTAGAAAGAAGGAAGTGTCAAAGGGAGTAGAAGCTGTTGCATCAAACCCGGCTGCACTCCAGGGAGGTCTGGCACTAGAGCAGGCGTAGGAGGATAGAGACTAGCAGGGAACCTACCGAAGGCGAAGGGCTCGTTCCTCTTCTGAGGCTCCAGACAGTCTGGAATCACACATTGCTCTTAGCTTTTAATTTCGCTTATCTTGTTTCATATTTACCTTTTCTCCTTTATGCATAGGACTCTTGAGCCACTGTGACAAAGCACATTTGTGAGTCTTCCTGAAGCCCAACAAAAGCAGATTGGAGTGAGGCTTTTCCTAGCCCAGAACTTGCATTGCAAGTGACAGCTAGCTCTATGTGACAGTACCCAGGCAAGACCTGGATTTGGAGCCAGAACTGTAGAATTAAAGGAAAGGCAATAGTGTTTTGTAATGGTTAATTTTATGTGTCAATTTGACTGGATCATCAAATGCCCAGCTATCTGGTCAAACAGATACTGGCAGAGTAAGGAGAATTCACTCTCTGCCTGACTGTCTTCAAGTTGGGACACTGATCTTCTCCTATCTTCAGACTTGGACTCAGATTGAAACTTATACCATCAGCTCTCCCGGTTCTCATGCCTTCAGACTCAGACTGGAATTACACCATTAGCTCTCCTGAGTTTCCAGCTTGTGAACTGCAGATCCTGAGATGAGCCAATTCCTTATAATAAATCTCTTTATATATATATATCATATTGGTTCTGTTTCTCTGAAGAACCCAAACTAATACAGATTTTTAGAAATATCAGATGAAAATGGTCTTTGTCTGCAACTCTCCACCTACAAAAATGTTACGAAACCGTAAATTCAGAGAAAAATTATTTGTTCCTTGTGCTTTATTAAACTTGTTAATCAACTAAAGAACATCAAGAAAAATGAGGTAATGAACTTTAGTAGAACTTAAGTTGGGCTGAAATGGTAGAGGTGAGGACTGCTTTGCTGGGGAGCAGGAATTGGGGTTGTCTGGGGCACGTGCTTGCATACACACACACCTGCTCCCCTTCCTCCTCATCCACTCTTCATGACCTCTGGCAATTTGACTTCCACCCCAAGGCTGTACCCTTAGACCTTTACTCTTAGTCACTTCTAGTGTCTCCCAAAACTCTAACATCTGTAGCCTTGAGTTTTCAAAAATAATGGAATCATAGACAATCTGATTCCACCCAATGCCTTTATTTCACAGATGAAAAAACTGAGGATCCTAGAAGTCTAGAGATGTGTCCAGGGTCATGTATTTCCTGGTAATTAGTGGAGTTGAGACTAGAAGCCAGGTTTCCTAAATACCAGTCTAGCATTCTCTTGGATAACCTGGTTGTCCCTCTGGTCTATATTCTAGTTAGCTATGAACCCTCTCCAATTAGATATCCTCTATTCAATTCAGATGCTATTAGCCTCAACATCCAGTCAGAGACAGAAGTCATTTGTAAAAATGTTGAGCCTTAAATGGAAAACTGAGAGAAACTATTTATTATATGAGATAGTCAAAGGATTAATATCCTTAATCTGTAAAAGAGCATCCTGCTCATTCAACACATATTCATTGAGTGTTTACTAGGTACTTGACAGAGCTCAACATTCAGAATACAATGGTGAGTAACAATAGCATGGTATCTACTTGCATGGAGTTTACTGTCTATTGGGCAGTAATCAGACTAATCAGAAATTACTGTTAGGAAAGGCAATCATGAGCAGCTTCTTGCCTTCTACATAGAAGGGCAGCCCTGGACCTGGAACATTTCCTTACAAAACGATAAAAAGCCCTCACGGCCTGTATTGGCCATATTCTGCTTAAGCACATGAGTCAATGGCCCTCAGCCATGCCCTCAGCTTTCTGTATTTCAGACCCCATGGGGAGGAGTCGGGGTCCTTCTTCACATGAGGGGTACATCTGCTGTGGGGCAAGACCCCGTGGCCATGGGAGACGGATACTCACTATTGAAGCTGATCTTGCTCTGTCTCTTCTCTATGTGAGGAAAGTGCTGTTCCTTCTAGTGCCTATGCGAGTCATCTCTTTCTTGGCGACCCTGACACCTGAAAACCATGCAGTGGGTTGACATCCTGGGACTGCTCCTCCTCGTAGTAGGCGACAGGTGTCACTCGATAGTTTGGCTCAGCAAGAAGAATCGCCAACAAAGCACACAACGGCATGGTGGCGATGCAAGCATTCATCAGTTCAGTCATCTTAGGATAGCATGGCTCCCCCAGGGGTGACAGGCTAACTGAGGTGCTGCCCTTCCTCTGGCCACATGGGGATAAGTGGGATGTAGACAATCTCCCTGTCAATAGGCATGAGCTGGAGCAATGCATGAGGATGGAGATGTGAGAGGAGGGCCCTAGAAAGAGTAAGGAAACTATACCCTGGCTCCTTGCCACTCTCACTTTCCCACACCAACTGCCAGCTCCACGGTATCCCAGGAGTGATGGTTAATTTTATGTGTCAATTTTGACTGGATCATGAGATGCCCAGATACTTGGTTAAACATTATTTCTGGATGTGCCTGTGAGGGTGTTTCTGGAAGAGATTAGCATTTGAATCAGTAAAGTGAGTAAAGCAGATTACCCTCCCCAATGTGAGTGGGTATCACCCAATTCATTGAGGGCCTGACTAGAGTAAAAAGTGGAGGAAGGGAGGACTCGCTCTCTCTGCCTGACTACTTGAGCTGGGACATTGATCTTCTGCTGTTCTTGGACAGGGACATACACCATCAGTGCTCCTTGTTCTCAGGCCTTCAGACTCAGACTGGAATTACGACCACCAGCTCTCTGGTTCTCAGGCCTTCAGACTGGGACTAGAACTTACACTATTGGTTCTCTTGGTTCTCAGGCCTTTGAACTCAGACTTGAACTACATCACTGGCTTTCCTGAGTCTCCAGCTTGTAGATTGCAGGTTATGGAACTTCTCAGCCTCCATAATTGCGTTGGTCAACTCCTTTGAATGAATGAATGAGCACATCGTATTGGTTCTGTTTCTCTGGAGAACCCTAATACACCAGGTGTCACAGATGACATCCAAGGGAGGTCGGGGACCCTGGTCAGGGAGCTCCGCCCGATCTGGGTCCCTTACAGTCCTCAAGTAAGACCTGTTTTCACTCTGTAAAACCATTGAAGGCGTTGCTGAAAATGAAACTGTTGGTCTTTCTCTGAGAGTGAAATACAAAAACTGAAAGACATGGGCAGAAGCCAGGGAATCCCATGCTGTTGGTTAGTGTACCTGTTTGGCGAGGGAGCATTGCAAACCCAAATATCTTGGTCTGAATGGCACAGTCTGAAGAAGCTAACCACTGACCTCTGCTGCAGTGCATTTTTGCCACATTGAACAGCACAACCAACAAGACAGAGACCAAGAAAAACCCATGCTGATCTCGATCTGGGTGGCAGGAAACATGAAGGCAGGGTTTCCTACTGTGGAGACTTCCCTAAAAGTAAGACCCCCTGGAAACCTGTCCACGAGGCCATAAGTGCCCTGCATGTGCAGGCAATAGACACTTGGTTATATGGTCCTGCTCCTGGACAGGATGTGGACAACACAGTCCTGTCCTCAACAGCTTTAGAGGTTTTCATAAGACCAGGGCTTCCTTAGTGGAAGGCCCCTCATCCCTCCTACTACCTTCAAGAATGATGGTAGAAGAGGCAGTGCAGAAACTCCACTACAACGTCCCATTTTGCTGTGGAAACAGCCAGATGATTTCAGCCACCGAGCAGGCCCAGATGACTGAAGCCCAGTAACAGGAAGCTACGCCCAAAAGGCCAAAAAGGGAACTCGAAGATGCTGGAGGGAATAGGAAGGAGGGGGCAGGGCTGAACTGCAGAGCAAGATGGCTCTGGCTATTGAAATGGGGAATAGAGAAAACAGAAACCGATGAGTCCCCAGAAGATCTCCACCAACGCTGTAAGGGGGAATGGGGTCCCTCTAAGTTAAAAGTTGAGGCTCTGGTTAGAGCCATAGAAGAGCAAGAGGAGGAGAACCCACAGGACTAGAAAGATCTCCTGTCCCACAGAGCAGCCCTCTGAGTCCCTGAAACAGTTTGGGGAAGGAGGCACACAAGAGGGGCCAAGGCTCCCTGCACCCTGACCAGGGCAGTGGAGAAGACAGTCCTGACTGTGAGCCTGATGAGTCAGATAGGGAGAATGACCCTGCTTGGTGTATCCTGACCTTACGCCCTTCAAGATAAACTATCAGGGATGGGGCCAGCCTCTGGTTTGGACCAGCAGCCCTGTGCTCCTAGGAGAGGAAAAGGGGAAAAAGTGGGGGTTCGGATTTTTATATGGCTCTTGGATACTGGTGCCCAAATGATAATGATCCCAGTCCCCCTAAGTTGGCGACCTTAGGGGGCTTCAGGAATGACACTGTGACCCATGGCAGGCAGGTGCTCGTGTATTTACGGGTGGAGTCCCTTGGGCCATTTCAGGTGCTGATGATCATGGTTCCCACTGCTGAGTGTATTGTAAGTATTGACATTGTGGCTGCTTGTAACACAGAACATCATCCACACCTCAGGGGGTATGCTTTTCACAACAAAGGATTCGAGCCATACAGTGGGGTGCATTCACTCCTGCCCACCACTTAAGTTACCCAGCCTGGACAGGTTATTCAACAAAAGCAGTACTGCATACTGGGCAGAGGAAAAGACATTACCTGTTGATACAGGACTTGCTGCAGGCAGGAGCATTAGGCATCACCCTGTCCCAGTTAAACAGCCCAGTCTGGACCATAAAAAAGGCCTCAGGAGCTTGGAGGCTAACAGTGGACTACTGCAGATTGAATGCCAAGGTGCCACCCTTGGCCCCTGTGGTACCCAACATCATTGCCATCACCAAGGGAGTGGCACCCACACAGGAGACTGATACTCTGTTATGGATATGGCTAATGTCTTCTCCTCAGTCCCTTTGTGGTTTGAAGATGAGGACCAATTTGTGTTCACATGGAACGACCTGCAGTATACTTTCACTGTACTTCTACAGGGAAACTTCAATTCCCTTACAATATGCCACCAGTGATAGGTCTAGATCTGCAACAAGCCCAATTACCCCCAGAAGTACGTATCATCCTCTATATTGAAGACATCCTCATTGCCAGCATGGCTAAGAAACAAATTAACCAGCCCCTATATAAGGTTGTAGATATTATGACACACAGGATTGGCTGTCAACTCTGATGAGATCCAGGGACCTGCTCAAAAGTGCAGTTCCTGGGAGCCACCTGGCCTGGTAATCAGAGGAGTATTCCAGATGAAGCTAAACAGAAACTGCTGTTCTGGGCAGTCCCCACCAACAAGAAAGAAGCTCCACAGCTGGTAGGCCTGCTTGGCTATTGAAAACAACATGTACCACACCTGGATATTCTTTTGTCCCTTTTAGTCAAGGTTACCCACAAGGCCGCCATCTTTGGATAGGGCCCCCAACAAGAGCAGACTCTAGAAGCCATGCAACATGCATTGGCATGGGCCCTGTCATTGGGACCAATGGAGCTTGCTATCCCTATGGAGCTACACGTTTTGACAACTTATCCATAAGGATTGGAGCCTGTGGCTACAAGAGACTGCTATGGGGGTGCATAGACCCCTTGGGTTTTGGAAACATATGTTACCAGAGATGACTGTGAAATACACCCCATTCAAATGGCAACTCCTAGCCTGCTATTGGGCCCTAATGGAAACAGAATGTCTGACCACTGAAGTGCCATATGTGATTTTAAAACCTGGGCTGCCTATCCTCATATGGGTACTTACTAATCCTGCTAATAAAAGAGGATAGGCGGGCCGGCCCCGTGGCTTAGCGGTTAAGTGCGCGCACTCCGCTACTAGCGGCCGGGGTTCGGATCCCGGGCGCACACCGACACACCGCTTCTCCGGTCATGCTGAGGCCGCGTCCCACATACAGCAACTAGAAGGATGTGCAACTACGACATACAACTATCTACTGGGGCTTTGGGGGAAAAAAAAAAGGAGGAGGATTGGCAATAGATGTTAGCTCAGAGCTGGTCTTCCTCAGCAAAAAGAGGAGGATTAGCGCGGATGTTAGCTCAGGGCTGATGTTCCTCACAAAAAAAAAAAAAAGAGGATAGGCTTAGCAAAACTCCACCATTAAATGGAAATGTTACATCCAAGATCGAGCCATAGTGGGATTCCAGGGGGTCAGGTGACTCCACGAAATAGCTGCTTCACTGGAGGGGGCTGAACAGCCTGTAGGGAAGACTCCTGTCCCTCCCTTAGCTAAGTGCAGGCCTTGGTTCAAAGATTTTCCAGCTGATGGTATGGCTTGGTTCACAGACAGGTTTGTGAAACTCAAAGCTGACGGAGCCCAATAGACCTCTGTGGCCGTCTGCTCTAAAGATGGCCATTTTTTGACGAAGACCAGGTGAGGATGCTCTGCCTAATGAGCTGAACTCCATGCAATAGCGATGGCTGTGCAGGCCACTCCAACAGCACCTCCCTGCTACATATTTATAGATTCATGGGCTGATGCAAATCGGCTAGCCATATGGTCCCGTGACTGGCAGATTAAGGATTAGATTATTAAGGGCTCCCCTGTGTGGGATCAGGGACTGTGGCAGCAGCTTGTGGATTAGACAAGAGACCTATTTGTCACTCTTGCTGACACCCATAGCAAAGGACCATTCAAAAGAAACAAGAATGGAACTTGCAATCTGACTTAGCATGGGCTCAACAAATCACCATGGCTGTCTGTTGGGTCCACCACAGAATGGGACATGGAAATCCAACTCACATGCAAGACTGGGCCAAGGAAAGAGGCCAAGGAAAGAAAAAATGACAGCCAAAGAGACAACACAATCACCTGACTCCTGCCAGCAAGCCCAGGCCTTGCAACATGGCAAACGGCCACATCAACAGGGGTATCGGCCCCACGTGAGTGTGGCAAATTGATCACTTTGGACCACTAGTCCCCAGTCATGGGTTCCTGTGGTGCCTCACCACCATGGATCCATATTCCACATATGGGACCACCATTCCAACATGTCATGTAGATATGAGAACCACCACCATGGCTTTAGAAAAACTCCTTTGCCATGTGTTTGGATATCCAGCAGGATTTCAACCCAATCAAGGCACTGATCTTACTGCACAAGCTGCCCGGCAATGGGCACACTCCCATGGCATAGGATGGACTTCTCCTGCTCCCTGTCACCCCCAGATGAATGGGGTGATAGAATGATGGAGTGGGTGGCTTGAGCAACAAAACACATAGGCCATCAAGATGGACAACTTACCGCGTGGCACCCCCACCCATCAAAAGCCATTTGAACATTAAATGCTGCAATCCAGTGGAAGGGAAACATGGCACTGCAACCCTGTTGGGAAATACTGAGCTTGGGGTGGGTGAGGACCAGGCAGTTGCCTGATTAGACTATGCCTGAGAAATCCCAATCTAAGTGCACCCAACCATTTGTTTTCTTCTTACTTCCCACTGGAATGCACTCCCTGGGAGTGGTTTGTGGTCTAGACCACAGTGGTGTCACCAGTAGTGACTCCAGATTCAAACCTGGAGGCAATGCTATCTTCAAGTACCTCCCCTCTGTTTGCACCTGGGACTCTGATCCCTCGATACAGGTGGGTAATATTACAGGATATGACAAATTTGTTCAGAATGTGCCCTCTCTTCCTGAGTTGGATGTCAGAGGCTGAAAGTTTCGGCTCAACAACAGGGGCAACAAATCTCTGCAGAAGTTGTAGCCTCGGTCCTGGGACAGACAGTCTGGGTAGCTGTACTTGAGCAATCTTCACCTTCATCACTGGACAAGAGAATCTCTGGCCTCAGGAAGTTCCTGGAGGGGGAGGGGGACAGGAACATTAATCTTTCCTTTTCTCATTCCTACAGATGCCTCTTCTATGCCTGACACAATACCTGATAAGAATCACCATGGCAGCAGCTAGAGGTGGCAAGCTCTAACGATGCTGGATTGCAACCCCAAACTGAACTCCCTCTTATCCCATACTCCCAGTGTAATGGCCTGGTGGGCACACAACAACTTGGACCTTCCCCAAGCCTTCCAAAACCAACAAGACTCACTAACCTCTCTAGCCAAGGTGATGATGGACACCAGAACAGGCATTGATTACCTGCTGGTGGAACAGAGTGGTGTTTGTATTGTTGCCAGCACCTCTTCCTGTGTATATATCAATGATTCAGGGAAAGTAGAAACTGAGCTGAAGAAGATTTATGCTCAGGCAGGATGGTCATGAACAGTATACCTGCAGGCCCCCTAGACTCATTTTTTGACCTCATCAATTGGCTTAATCCAGGCACTTGGGGTTCCTGGTTGAGGACCATCCACCTGGGAGGTCTGATCATCTTCCTGGGTCTGGTTCTCCTGGTGACCCTGGTAAGGTGCTGCCTCAAAATGACAGGGAGGCTCTGCAAACAAACCGCATCCATATGGGTTGTTCAGGGGCCTGCCAGACCCAGCTCTTCCCCCACATTCAGGGGTGGATGATGGTCCTATCAGATTTCATATGCTGTTTCAGCAGCCAAGCAAGGATCTGGGGCTGGACTGTTGGGAAAGACAATCATGGGCAGCTTCTCATCCACTGCCTGGTTGTGTAAGAGTGGCCCTGGGCCTGAAACATTTCCTTGAAAAGAGATAAAGAGCCCTCATAGCCTATATTGGCCATATCTCTTTGCTCTGGCTTATCCTCCCCTGTTTGGGTTTGCCGTGTACTTCCTTATTCTGCTTCAGCACATAGGTCAATGGACCTTAGGCATGCCCTCAGCTTTCTATATTTCAGAGCCTATGAGGGAGGGCATGGGGTCCTTCTGCAGCACAAAAGGGATATATCAGATCATCTCCCTTTGTTGACTATGGA
Source organism: Ceratotherium simum simum (assembly GCF_057802395.1). NCBI lineage: Eukaryota > Metazoa > Chordata > Mammalia > Perissodactyla > Rhinocerotidae > Ceratotherium > Ceratotherium simum. Next base: position 43,164,629 of record NC_141904.1, read on the forward strand.
GTAAGAGCTGACCACAGGGGACGGACGCTGGCTATTGGAGCTGACCTTGTTCTGTCTCTTCTCTGTGTGAGTAAAGTGTTGTTCCATCTAGTGCCCATGTGAGTCATGTCTTTCTTGGCATCCCTGACACCTGCAAACCATGCAGTGGGTTGACATCCTGGGACTACTGCTCCCGGTAGTAGGCAACAGGTGTCATTTGCTCGACAATTACCATAATGAAACACTAGCTGAAGGAAAGGAATGCCCACTGAGAAAGGATGTAACTGAGGGACCTGACCATGTTGGAATTGTGACCCAGATGGGGGAGTGTAGGGTGGTATCAGTGAACTGATTGAGCTGAGAAAGTATAAACAAGAGCTGACTATGGAGGATAGAAGAAGGGGCAGGCACTACAGGCAAAGGAAATTATGTGCAAAGGCCCTGTGGCAGGAGGAAACACAATATATTTGAAAAACAGAAAGAAGGCTGGTATGCCCTCAGAGCATAAAGTGAGAAGAAAGATGTGGCTAAAAGATACTGGAAAGGGAGGCAGGGACCAGACAGGGCAGGGCCTTCTAGGTCATTGAGGATTTGAGTCTGTATCCATTGAGAAATGGACAGCACAGAAGAGTTTGTTAAGGAGAGTGTTGACACAGTGAGCGAGATTTGTTTTAAAGAGATGAGGCAAGTGGCGGTGGGCAAAAATGAATCGAAAGGGAGGAAGTGGACACAGAGATAAATGAGACCATTGCCAACATCCTGGAGAGAGAGAATGGTAGCTTAGACCAGTGGTTCTCAACCAGGGAAATTTTACCCCTCAGAAGACACCTGCAATGTCTCGAGACATTTTTGGTTGTCACATTGTGCGTGGGGGATGCTACTGGCATTTAGTGGGTAAAGGTCAGGGATGCAACTAAATAAATATCCCACAATGCACAGGACTGCTCCCACAACAAAGAATTATCTAGACTGAAATATAAATAATGCCTAGATTGAGAAACCCTGGCTCACACTATGATGATGGTCACAATAGAGTACATGTTTGAGAGATAAATAAGAGGTTAAAATCAGCAGTAATTAATGACTGATTGATTACGAGGAATGAGGGGAAGATTATCAAAGATAACCCTCAGGTTTCTGGCTTGCTATCCTGGATGAGTGGGTGGGCCACCCACTGCGATGAAACACGCTGGAGGAGATGAGGGTTTGGTGGAGGAGGATAAGGAGCTCATCTTTAAACCTGGTAAACTGAGATGTCTTTAAGACATCTAAAAGAAGTCAAAGAGGCAATTCTCTTAGGTCTACAACTCAAGAGGGGAAGCCTGAGCAGGAGATGCGCCTTTGAGATGCTTCTGTCAATAGAACGGGAGCCATGGGCTTGAATGAGTTAATCTAGGAAAAGAGCAAAGAGTGAGGAGAAAAGAGGGCCCAGGACTGAGTCTTGAGAAACTCCTGGGAGAGGAGCACAAGCCAGCAAAAACCAGGTAGAGAGGTGGAAAGAAAACTGGGGCATGTCACATCCCAGCAGCTTCGAGTGGGTCTATTTCCCCCACACCTTCGCCAACATGGAGCACCACAGATCTTTTTTTTTTTTTTTTTTTTTTAAAGATTTTATTTATTTAAGTTTTTCCCCCCAAAGCCCCAGTAGATAGTTGTATGTCATAGCTGCACATCCTTCTAGTTGCTGTATGTGGGACTCGGCCTCAGGATGGACGGAGAAGTGGTGCCTCGATGCGCACCCGGGATCCGAACCCGGGCCACCAGCATTGCAGCGCGTGCACTTAACCACCAAGCCACAGGGCCGGCCCACCACAGATCTTTTTAAGCTTTGCTAAACTGATCAGTTAAAAAAAAATCTTGTTTAAAGATATCAAAATTTTAATTGACAATTTTGGGGTAAGTAATGAGATTAAGTATCTTTGCCATGTTTATTGGCCATTTAAATTTCTTTTGTAAATTGGCCAATGCATGTCATTTGTTCATTTTTCTATATTAAATATTCATATTTTTATAGATTTGTATGACCTTAGTATATATTATGATTTTTCACTCTTTGCTATCACATTCTTAAATATTTCCCCACAGTTTATCCTTGTTTTTTTTTTGAATGTCTTTTTCCATGCCGTTGTTTAACATTTTTATGAACTCAAGATTGTTGACTTTCTCTTCCTGCTTTGATCTCATGCTAGAAGAACCTGTTCCTTCCCAAGGATCATAAAAATATTCTCCTATATTTTCTTAGGATATTAAATCATTTTTTATATTTAAACCTTTAATCTAGCTAAAATCTATTTTTGTGTATGATGAGTGATTGGGATTTTTTTCCAAATGGTGAGCCAGTACTTTCAACACCAGTTATTGAAAAATACATTCTTTCAATCTCCTTTTATGTTATACTAAATCCCATATCCATTAGTCTGATATTGGGCTATCTCTTTATTCTTTAGATCTCTTGGTATATCCATGTGCCCAAACCAGGCTGTTTTAATTACTACAGCTTTATGGTATAGTTTGATATCTAGTAAGGCAAATATGTATTATTTTATAATCAGGAAAAACCATAAAGGTTTGTGTAGATATGTATGTGTACATATATGTGTTTATTCCTACATGTAGAGGGTTGATGTGTGCATGTGCATGTGTTCTTACACATAGAAGGTTGATGGAGAAGTACTTTTGACTAGGACTGGTTTGGGAGCCACAAAGAAGTTTGAGACAGTGGCTGGAGCACAGAGTTTCCAGGGAAGTTTGGAAAAATAAAAGGAGAATTGGAGACTATAGGGCTCTCAAAGGGGGGTTGCTACTCACACATACGAGGCCTGTAGATTGAAGAAAGCAGAGAGGAAAGCTGGTGACATGAACTGATCTGCGTTTTTTTTAGACACTAGCACCAACTCCATTTCAAGGCCCAACCTTTTCTCAGCTCCCTGGAAATCACTGGGGATATTAAGGTCAGCCATTCATCCCCTGGAGCCGATGTTACTGACCTCAGGTCTGGGTGCAGCATCAGCAGCTGTTTGAAGGTTTATGGCCGCCTGGGTGCAGGGAGTCCCTCAGCTTTCAGTCATATGCTTTACCTTTCACCGGCTCACAGTTTTCAAAGAAAATAAGTCTTGTAATTCATCAAGCATTCACTGAATGTCTGGCACCCCCAATGCAGACCCTGTACAAATCCGCCATCCAGGGCCAATTTCCATCCAACTTCGGGTGAGTGACTGGTGTTCTTGTGCTTATACACACACACACACACACACCCACCCTTAGCTTGGGACTCTCCTCTCTGGGCTCAGAGGTCTCAAAGCTTCTCTAAAGGCCCTCTTTGGCCCCACCTGCACAGGACAGGAAACCAGTGGCACACGAGGCCTAGCTCTCCAGGAGATGACAGGCAGGCCCAGGACATAGGTGGAGACTCAGCTCTTCTTTCCAGATATTCAGGAGCCACAAGGAGGGGCGGTCCAACAGAAGCCTGTTTAGGCCTCTTGCTGGGATTATTCCAAGAGCCCTTGGGGTCACTCAGAGGAGCCAGGAAGCTGCCTGCTGCTGCATTAAAAACAGATTCCTGGGGCATTTGAATCGCTGCATTTTTGTCATCTTTCCTATTTGGCCCCTTCCAGGCAGTGCTTGTCCTGAATTTTGGCCTAACGACATCCATATAAAATGTGGTATGGGAGAGCATTGCTCAGTAACCAGTGAGAATGTGCGTGCGCACAGCCAAGGCGGTTCTGCTAAAATATCTGAGAAGGAAAATCTGTTCCTGGCCCAGGTGACCCAGGGACCAGTTGCCTACTCACCTCACCCCCAACAGTACAGGCGTTTACCGGCCTCTACTCCACAGAAAGATGTGACACCGGGCCCATCTGTGTGCACCCACAGAGTGCCCAGTCTCTGCCCTGCCCTTCCCCCACTATCCAGCCACTTAGGCTTGGGGTGATGGTGGAGGAAACTAAAAGAGAGATCAAAAGGTTCTTGTCCTTGGGGCCGCGCGGTCGGCGGCGGTTAAGTTCCTGCACTCTGCTTTGGAGACCTGGGGTTGGGGGTTTGGATAGGATCCTGGGGGCGGACTTATGCAGAGCTCATGAAGCCATGCTTTGGCGGCATCCCACATGCAAAGTAGAGGAAGGCTGAGACAGACAGTTAGCTCAGGGACAATCTTCCTCACCAAAAAAAAAAAGAACGATACAAAAATAGAAAGGTTCTTGGCCTCCACATTGATGGAAGAGAGAGGCAGGCACTGGACACCTACCCCTCTTCCCCAGATAGGTCCGGCTAGATTGTGGGGGAGGGCCGAGGCCGAGCCCCCCCGCCACCCCGGCACTTTGGGTTGAGTTGACGGTGGAGTGAACTAGAAGAGGGAAGGTGAAGAGGTGCTCGGCCTTGAGCCGACTGAGGGGGCGGTCCCTGGTCGCGGCCGCCCCGCCCCCGCCCCGCCCCGCCCCCGCCCCGCTCCTCTGCCACCGGCTGCCACTGCGGCAGCGCCGGTCGCCTTCCTCGGATCGTCAGCGTACAGGTGAGGACAGGGGACCCCGCGCCCGAGCCGCCGAGGAGGGAGCGGGCAGCTTCGTGAGTCTGTGAGCTGGGAGAAAAGGAAAAGGAATCGGATTCCGCAGAGGGCGGGAGGGACCGAAGGACGCTAGCCCCAAATCCTCAGGCGGCGGGGAGGTGGTGCCTGCCAAGCCCGGAGAAGAGGACGCGTCCTTACCGAGCGCCTCTGTGAGTCCGGAGATGCGCTGGGCGCATAGATGCCTTTGCTGCGCGGGGACGCAGTCTCGAGTGGGGCCTCCTAGATTCTGGGGCGCTGGATTCCGGGGAGCCCAACGTCCCCTTGCAGTTGTTCAGCCAGCAGCTCAAGGTACCGCTCCTGGGTATTGAAAGGGCGACTCCAGGCTCGCGGGCCGGGAACACGCACAGAAACCTCCCTTGCTGGGGTGCTTTGAAGAACAGCCTTGCCTCAGCCCTGTGAATGTTAATAATAGGTGGAGAATTTGTTCTGCACGGGGTGGTGTGTACAGGTGGAAAATCTGCAGGAAAAGATTGACTTATTTTTTGAAAATTTCTTCAGTTTAAAATTTCAGCTAACCCGTTCTTCCTTTTCTTGTGTCTGGGGAGGTGACACTAGAATGTAAGCCCATCTTTGGGTCTATCTCTGAAGTTCTAGGTTCATCTGTCCCCCATGAGGTTTTGGTTTGGAAGAAGTGAAGTGGGTTTGTGTTTTAACACTGTGTAAGTTTCTTGAACTCCTTAAGTCAGGGGCCATAGACACACTGTTGTTCTGTTTCTCTCCCTGCAGCTGGGAGGAAGGATGTTCACTGTGCTGACCCGCCAACCTTGTGAGCAAGCAGGTTAGTATCTCTCCACAGTCAGCAAGTGTGATTTTGTCAAGTCCCATGAAAATCCGAGCCTCAGCCCACTGCTTTTCATCCATGGCCCCTGCAAATGACTGTCTAACCTCTTTGGTTTGAGACAGTTGCTCATCGGGCTCACGCCACCAGCATTCCTCAGATAAAAGTAATGCTTTTCGTCAAAGCTGCGCAAAGCAAGGACTAACATGCATGTGTGGCTTAAATGGTTTTTCCGGTTTGCATAATCCATTAATTTGGCCCTTGTGGTTTCCCTTACCCAGCTGTGTGTAAGGTTTGCTTTAGAATATTGTTGATTTTGTGATGAATTGTAAAGTACTTGGATCTTTCCTCTGTTTTCATCCAAGTGTTGTTGCTGGCACAGCACCTACAGCATCCCCCACCCCCCACCATGGGTCAGCGTTGTTACCATTGATACTGCAGGCACATGTGCAGAATTCTCTCTCTCACACACACACACATACACACACTCACACACAGACACTTCCAGGCTTGCCCTGCCTGCCTGCCTCTGGAGCACTTTTTGCAGTAGGGCCTGGCCTCTCCACTGTCAGGTAGACACCTTATAATTACAGTGTTTGTCCAGCCCTAATGACAGCACAGCTCTAGGTTGCATTCCCTAAATGAATGAGACCCGGTCTAGTCCATTTTGCTTTGTGATAGGCTTTTCGACTGGGGCAAGGGTTTGCTTAAGATAATCATAGCTTTTTACCTGAAAACTGCTGAAGCACAGAGGACTGAGGAGGCCAGCCATGTGGCTGTGGTCAGGAGACTGCTTACATATCACCCCCTCCTGCCCCATGGACAGATGTTCTTTGGTCATGCCCCTAAATTGGGTGTTCTTGTCTTCCAAAAGGATGTGATTTTAGGATAGTAGGGGCAGTTTAAAGAATCTTTTTTTTTGTAAAGGGAAATTGTACCTAAGGGGTTGGTTTACTTTGATTGCCAGGTTTTCTCCAAAACACTTTGAAATTTTAACACATACTGTAACACACACATACAGACTAATTTGTTACATTCCTTCCAGAGGACAAGTTTAACTTGGCAGATTAAACCTTTACCATGTCTTGTTAGGGAGGGAAAAAATCTCTTAAATCTCTATAACTGAAATCGATATATGCATTCTTTTTTTGTGTGTGTGTGAGGAAGATCAGCCCTGAGCTAACATCCATGCCAATCCTCTTCTTTTTGCTAAGGAAGACCGGCCCTGAGCTAACATCTATTGCCGATCCTCCTCCTTTTTTTTTTCCTCCCCAAAGCCCCAGTGGATAGTTGTATGTGGAGACTGCACATCCTTCTAGTTGCTGTATGTGGGACGCGGCCTCAGCATGGCTGGACAAGCGGTGCGTCTGTGCGCACCCGGGATCCGAACCCAGGCCGCCAGTAGCGGAGCTCGAGCACTTAACCGCTAAGCCAGGGGGCTGGCCCCTGATATATGCACTCTTTAAAAGTTGATACAAAAATGTGCCTCTCTGAATAAACTGATTCCTGGCTGGTTCATGTACTTTTATCCACAATCACAGAAAAATGATCTAGGACCCCTTGAGAGGCTCTGAAGGTCAACTCCATAGTGGTTGGCCTCCCTCCAGTCGCTGTCACAAACAATTCTGCAATGAGTAACTTTCTGTATGAGTCATTTTACACATGAGGGGCTAGTTCTGTGGAATAAATTCCCAGAAGGGGGATTGCAAGTCAGATGGTGTACACATTTGCAATTCTGATAAATATTGACAAGTTGCCTTCCCTTGGTGCTGTGCTAATTTACATTCCCAGTGACAAGGTAGGAGAATTAAGGTGTTAAGTGACCACCTTTGAAGTCAGGATGTGTCTGTGGCAGCATCTCTACTGCAGGGGAGTCAGATGGGGCAGAAAGAGGTGGCTGTTCGGAGCCATTGAGACCCACTGTGTGAGTGGACTCCCCAGGTAATAAGTTTTGAGACGTGACTGGATATTGAGACTGAATCTAATTCTATATGGTGGTATACATGTGTCTTTTTTTTCTTCCAGGCTTATGTCTCCTAGACATAGTGAAGGAGGAAAGCGTAGGTTATGTTGATCTAAAAATAAATGTTCTGGAATAGGACAGGGTCTAGCCCATTGCTCTTCAATAGAACTTTCCGTGATGATGGAAATGTTCTGTAACTGCGTTGTCCAATTGGTAGCCATTAACCACATGTGGTTATTAAACATTTGAAATGTGGGTAGTGAGACTGAGGAACTGAGTTTTTTATTTTATTTAATTTTAATGAATTTACATTTAAATACCCAGTTGGTGAGAGACATGTTGGGATTCTCTGAAACCAGTGATCTTTCTGTTATGCTAGTATTTATCCTATTCAGCCATTTGGGTGTTACCATTTGTATTTATGCCATAATAGTTCTACCAAGACTATTATTAGGTCAACATTTTAATTGAATGTCTTTTTATCTTTTAAAAAATTAGGTATAATTTATATACACTGAAATGGATAGATCTTAAGTTATGCCCCTAAGTTGGATATTCTTGCCTTCCAAAAGGATGTTTTTAGGATAGGGGCAATTTATAAGACTTTTTTTTTTTTTTAAGAGAAATTGTACTTAAGGAGCTGGTTTACCTTGATTTTCAGATTTTTCCCAAAAAACTTTGAAAGGTTTGGTAAATTCTGACAAATGCACAGACCCATATACCCCATAATGCTGTTAAGATACAAGGCATTTCCATTACCCCAGAAAGTGCCCATGTGTTCCTTCCCAGTGAATCCCTGTCCCAGACCCCCAGGCAATCACTGTTCTGATTTCTGTCACCTACCTGTTTTAGAACTTCACATAAATGGAATCATTTCAGTATAGTACAGTAGCAGTTTCTTTTTTTTTTCAATCTACTTACTACTTTATTTACGAAATTTTCATTAGCCTACACTGGTTTGTTAAGACTCAAGTAAATATCTGCTCATAATCATCTAGTTAAGCAATATATTATTTAAATTTAATAAATAGACTTAGTCCATTATGGTACATTATATGTTATTATATAATACATATACAATTATATAATTATTCAGAGGCTATATATTTAGTTGAAGATTATTCATATGCTTCATTTTTTTTTTTTTTGCTTTTAAATGAGTGGATATCATTTACATGTTATGATTAAAATACAAATAGCAGAGATTACATGTCCTCTTTGGGAGGGAACACATGGATTAGGTCATTTGTGAAGGTGTAGGTGAAACCCTATGCCTTCACTGTAGACACAGGAAAAATGACTGAGGTTGAGTTCTTATTGAGAACCCAAATATTTTAGAAATTCAGACGTGTTACCATTTGCTTAACAAAAGTCACCTTTATAATCATTGATTATATCTGAAGTACAGTATTAATTTCTTTTTATTTATCTGAGATTATTTTTAAATTAAATATTATATCACCTGCTTTAATAGAAAACCCATATTTTTCAAATCTACATTGAAACAAATGTTATTGTAAATCATCTCCGGGACAACCAGTCATATGCATAATATACTTTGGGAAATACCAGAAAACTGAACCAAGCATACCCTCCCACAAACACTGTTTTAGTCCACTCCTTGAAGGAAAGATAAGTTGGTATTGGAGTCCAGTTGCCACTCCACCTTAAAACTGTGGGTCTCGGGCCGGCCCCGTGGCTTAGCGGTTAAGTGCGCGCACTCCGCTACTTGCGGCCCGGGTTCAGATCCGGGTACGCACTGACACACTGCTTGTCCAGCCATGCTGAGGCCACGTCCCACATACAACAACCAGAAGGATGTGCAACTATGACATGCAACTATCTACTGAGGCTTTGGGGAGAAAAAGGGAAAAAAAAAGAAGGAGGATTGGCAATAGATGTTAGCTCAGGGCCAGTCTTCCTCAGCAAAAAGAGGAGGATTGGCATGGATGTTAGCTCAGGGCTGATCTTCCTCACAAAAAAAAAAAACAAAAAAAACCCAAAAACTGTGGGTCTCACTAAAGCCAGAGGAAGTGACGTATGCACGCAGTTATGTTCCCAGTTCATGGATTCTATAAAGAAGTCCAGAACTTTGTTCCTGCTTTCCCCTCATGTGTCTTCTGGGTCTTCCCATTTTAGGCCTCAAGGCCTTCTCCCGAACTCCAGCCATCATCGCCTTGGTGTTCTTGCTTTTGAGTGTTGTGGTGCTTGTGGCTATCACGCTCATCCAGATTCACCAGAAGGAGGTCCTCCTTCCAGGACTGAAGGTACGTGTAAAGGGATTGGCATTGAAGGGAAGAAATGGGCTATGACATCACTTATTCTAAAGCTGTGAGTGAGAAGAAAAGAAAATCCTATCCCTCACCTCCAGCTGGAGCCAGGGGAAGCTGGTGTAAGACCCAAGGGAGAAGGTCTGGAAACGCTGGATTTGTGATGTTTGAGCCTACAGATTGATAGTAGTGACACCTTCTCCAAGAACTGTGTGACTTGCTTTGACTCTTGACTGTTAGAACTAAAGCTAGACTTTGCAACCAAGAATTACAGATGGCTACCAAAGATTTACCAGCTTGTTCGTTCCCCCGGACCGCACAACCCTGATCATGTGCAGAGACCAGGAGACCCAGGCTCCTCTTTTGGCCTAGCCTGGGTGACCAAAAAATCAAGTACTAGAAAAGTCTCCTTGAACTGTATTTGTGCTACCTTTCTTGGATCTAGAAGTGTGCCACGATCCCTCTGACTCTTCTGCCCCCAAAATTACCCATGACCTTGTGCTCAGTTCCAGAGGCCTGTCTCAGCCCTTGATAAGTTCATCCCCAAATGGCCTCTTGGGTGGTCTCTGGTAGGCTGAGAATCATGTATATCACCCATGCCTTGGCTATAAGGATGATGGGAGGTGACCCCATGAGAGACTGTCAAATGAAAGGTGAAGAGAGTCAGTGAATCCTTCAATCATTTCAGGTAGAGGTCAGCAAACTTCTTCCATAAAGGGCCAAATAGTACACATTTTAGACTTTGAGGGCCATTTATAGTCTCTGTTGCATATCTTCTTTTGTTTTTGTTTTTGTCTTCTTATGACTCTTTAAAAATTTAAAAACCCTTCTTAGCTGGGGTAGGGGCGGGGGTGGGTGTTGGGGCTAAGTAATTCAATTATTTTATTTGAATATCATTTGGCATTTACCCTTGACCTTGTGAGTCCATTCTCCATCTTCCTGCTGTTAGTGACTGTTCAAAGGCTATATTTGAAATAGAAATTTTTAGAAGATGAAAAAGAAACTAATATTGCTTTGGCTCTGTGAGTGAGTTTGATCTACCATTCTGAGGCCACTTTTCTAAAGGATTAAAGTAAAATCTCCTTTAGATAATGGTATTTGGCTCTTTTATAGGACATTTTACTTAAGAATCTCAGCCCCCAATGAATAACATGAATAAAAAAGAAAAAGAAAAAAATGCTTATGCAACTTTCCAGTGGTGAGAGGAAAACAAATTGCTTGTCCAAAGACATTAGCTAAGGCCAGAGAAGCTGTTTTCCCAGGCTCCAGGCGCTGCCTTCTTCTGTAAACTGTATAAAATCAGGATTGCAACTAGGAGTAATACCATCTCCTTACACTTTGTAAACTGCTGTTCAGTTGAGTGAGCATTTTCCCCTGAATTATCTCATTAAACCCTTGTGTCCACTATAGAAGGTGGACAGAGCAAGCACTGTCACCACCATTTTTCAAATGAGGAAACATAGGTTTGGCCAGTGGATGGCAGGACCAGAACTGAAACTCGGTCCCTCCTGTTCCCAAGGCCGGGGCTCTCTTCACATACTGCCCACCTCTCCCTGATCCTAAGTTCTGAGTGGGGAACCCAGGAGGAGGTATTGACCTCTGATAGGTGAACACGTCCTCCTTTGCACAGAAGGAAGGTGGGGAGGATGGGTGCAGATGCAGGAAGGTTTGCTGAATTGGGGGAGGGAAATATCTCTCAATTGGGGGGAAGGCTAATACCACCCTTAGAGCCTAGTAACCCCTCTTAGACCCCATATTCAGAAACCAGCTCTAGCTGAACTCCAGATTTATCTCTTTCCATGGGACAAGGAAATTTACCCACTCAGAGCCATGCTTTCCCTTCTAGAACATGCTGTGGTGCCTGGGACCCCAGAATCCAGCATCTGTGTGGGCCTCCTTCTGAGGCCCAATCTCACCCCTGGTCTGAGGGGTGGCAAAGGGGCAGCTGCTTGCAGGGAGTATAGACAGAGCATGGACGTGAGGTCTGAGCTGTTCCATTTTCTACAGTCAACGAACAGGTGCATGAGGCTCTTCACTCTGTGGATTTGCCGGGGAAGAGGACAGGTTGGGGAGGGGGAGCAGAGCAAAAGCCTTCATTTATAAAATTTTCCCTCAGGCCCTACAAAAGTTAGGAATGGGCTGGTTAAGGCAGTTGCCAGCTACTGGCTTCTACTTGTTCTGGGGCTAAGAGGTAAGTCCTCTGTTCGTACTGAGGGACGTGGAGGACTTAGAAGACTGGAAGAGTAAACTGAGTAGAGAAAAGTAGATCATGGGGCAGTATGGAGGGCACTGTTAAAGGAGGAAGCACACCTGTTTATGTTACTGTGTCAGGTGAGTTCCCCCAGTCAAAGAAGTGAGTGCAAGTAGGCCATCCGGGGATGTCCCCAGGAAACAAGGGTAGGGGATAGGGAAGTGAGACAGGAGGGAAGGCAGCCAATGGAGGGCCTGTTACACAGCAGGTTACCACTGTGGGCAACTGGGGCTCAGTCCTGCTGAGGATCTCTGGGAGCTAGCGTACGACTCACCTCAGGGTTGTCCTCTACCAAGGCGGGTGTATAGAACACCAGCCTCATGGTTACCCACTCAAGGGCGTACACACCAACTTCCACTAGTCATTGAGGGGCTATGTTAACTCTAGTATTTTTGGCATACTGTGTGCTCTGGTAGGCTCAGGCTACTAGAGAAAGCCCTCGGGCAGGTGGAAAGTGCATGGTTGGACATTGCAGTGGCAAGGTCTGAGGGACTGTGGGCAGGGAACCCTCAGTGACTGTTCCATGTAGATACGACTATTATTATCATCCTCGTTTTGCATGTGAGAAAACAGAGGAACAGAAAGGGCAAATAGCTTCCCATAGTTACCCAGATTGGAAATAACGGAACTGGTATAGAAGAAAGAAAAGAGAGCCGAAAACATTGGCCTTAAGCAAGGGTTTGGAAGGACCAGAAAACCTACCCTCACCAATTAGCAGACAGTTCAAAGAGGGGATTTTTAATCTCTTCAGAGTCTTATTGTCAGGCCCCACTCACAGTTGTAGGGGACGGGAAGTTGTATAACACTGGAATATTGGCTCAGAAAGCCCATTCTGCTCAGTTGACTGGGTTAAATGTGAGAAAAGACAGATGTTCTGGGCCAGTTGAACCGGGAGCAGAACGACAGCTTGGAAGAGAGCATTCCACATGCAGCTTTTCTCAGGTGCTGAGAGACCTCTTTCCTTTTGTTCTGCAGTGAGTGCCAGGAACAGGAAGTGTGGTTGTGGAGGTGAAGATGAATGGATAGAACGGCGTTTTAACTGTTAACATTGATGTTTTCATGCCCTGAGCCTTGTTTTGCCTTTGTGTGCAGCTGACAGTTGGTTATGAGGGGCCAGCTCTGCAGTGGCCTGTCCGGAGGGCCCTGGAATATTCCTCAAGACCCTCATGAAAGGTCATGATACCTGTCTATTAAATCCAACCTTGGCTTCCCTAACCTGGTTTATCTGAGTTTAAGAGCAGAACTATTAAAACTTAAGGGTTGAAATGTCTCCAGTCCCTTTTTCATTGTTACTAGTCTGACCTGCTCTATCAGCTTGAAGAGTAAACATGATGACATGGCTTTTATTTTTCACGCAGGCCCCCACCTGCTTTATTATCATTAAGTCCAATGTCTTCCTCTTGAGGCTTCACCCTCCCCACCCCTAATCACCACTGTCCAGAAGCCTGGAGCTTCTCAGTCCAATAAGATCAATATCCCATTGCTATTGTCTCTTGCAGCTATATGATGTCACTGTTGAAGAGGGGCCTGCATAGTCTCACAGTTTGAGGGATGCAGCTTTTCTGCCATAACCTGCTCAGGTCACATTAGATCCCCATGTTGGGTCACACTCCTGTGCTCAGCCATTAGTCTCCCAAAGCACAACCGCTGTGCCAGCCTGTGTTAAAACCATTCCCTTCTTTTTTTTTTTTTTTTTTTTTGCTGAGGAAGACTGTCTCTGAGCTAACATCCATTGCCAATCCTCCTCCTTTTTTTTTTCCCCCCAAAGCCCCGGTAGATAGTTGTGTGTCATAGTTGCACATCCTTCTAGTTGCTATATGTGGGACGCGGCCTCAGCATGGCCGGAGAAGTGGTGCGTCAGTGTGCGCCCAGGATCCGAACCCAGGCCACCAGTAGTGGAGTGCGCGCACTCAACCACTAGGCCACGGGGCCGGCCCAAAAACCATTCCCTTCTAAGCCTCATCCATTCTCGGTCATCAGCCTGGATCTCTGGTGCCTGGTGGCTCACCCTGGTTTACCGGTTGGAGAGCAAGAGGTAGACAATTGGTTTCTTCCTTTTCAGAAAGCCCTGGCTCCCTATTCTAATTGGTCCACCTCTTCTCCAGCCAGATCTGCACTCCACTTAACTAAGAATTTGCTTTTGAGGGACTTTTTGTCTGGACAAAGAAAGTCTGCTGTACCATACCAGTCACCTTATTACTGAACAGTTACCCCCTTAGACTTGGTTTCCTTGGAGCTCAGTGAAAGCATGGGGGCTATGAGTACAGGTTTGAGAGTCAGACCGAGGCTTGATCCCAAGTCTGTGACCTTGGACAATTATTTACCTTGGTGAGCCTCAGTTTCTTCATCTGTCAAGTGGAATAATGCTAACACCTGCCCTAGAAATGCAATGCTAAAGCACTCTGTGCAGGGCCTGGCATATTATAAGTACTCAACAAATGTTTATTACTCCTGCTATTATTATTATAGTAATGGTAATATTGATGATAATAATAATAATAAACAAATCTAAGAAAGTTGATCTTATGACCTTTGCTTTTGCTTTTGTTAAAAGCTCACACAGTCCTTAAGTTTTGGACCACAGAGTTCATATGGAGGACTGTTTCCTTTTGGTTAATGCACTGAGTGTGTCTTCAGTTCCACATTCAAGCCATGTTTTTTCTGACACTGCATTAGGCAGAGGGTTACTTACTGCTTTTCATCCAGACGTCACCCACCTAGCTGAACTGAATGAAATTCATTACCCTCTCCTCGCCTTCCCTGGAACCACATTGAGTTCCACTGATCTAGGCAAATGAGCTCTGAAAACTGGTTCAAGACCAATTTTCCCACTTTCGAAAATCTCAGTGAATGATGGGGGAGGGTGGATCAGTGTTAGTTAGAAGTAGTGTTGGGCCTCCAGGCTGGCCCCTGTCAACACCTCCGCAGGTGCCCGAGGGGCAGCCATTTCTCCAGGCTCCCAGAGCAAAGACTCTGGCTGCCCCCTTCCCTGGTGAAAACTGGATCCCAGCTGGAGTTACAAATGAGAGTAGATATTCTTCCTTCTTTCTGATCTTGCCCCAGCAGCCCCGAGCTTCATACACAGGGAAAATGCATTCTCTGTGAAGGGTTGGAATGAATAAGATTTGGGGAAAGGTGGGTACCCTCTGGAGTAGTTGTCCTCTCATTCTCTCTCTTGTCTTGTCAGCACCGGGCGTGGAGGGGCCAGTGGAGGGGTGATCAGGTCGGCAGAAGGAGGGAGGAAAGAAAGCCGACTGATATGGAGGCTCAGACCTCTTGAGGGCCTGGTTTCCTTCACTTTCAGCCTGTGCTTTAATCTCACGGTGAGCCTCTGCCTGGAACGGATTATGAACAATGTCTCCCTTGTTCACCATGGGGGGTGTCATGTCAGGATCCCAGTCAACACTCATCAGACTGAATGGCTGAGATTAAGAGGCTGTCCAAGTTCAAATACCAGTGTATACAGGATGTTCTATTGCAATGTAATGGAGAAGCTGTGATTGAGGAGCTAGAGCAACATTTTTTCATTTGGTCCCACTTCAAATGAAGCAAGTATCTGTGATAGTAGAAAGCTGGAACCTTCCTAAACGTCTAGAATCAGGAAATTGGTTAAATAAATTGTACATCTCACAATGATGTGATGAATGTATTAAACATGATGATATCAGTATTTTTACTGGCAGGGAGAGATGTTCATGCTATACTTCTAAAGTAAGAAAAGAGCATTGGAAAAGATTGTGTACAGTATAATCCTGTGTTGATTTAAAAACATGTCTAAACACATATTTATATATGTAGCTGTATGCACAGAAGACCATTAGAAAAGATATATAACAAAGTGTTAAAACAATAATTGGATTGAGGGGCCAGACCTGTGGCCTAGTGGTTGAGTTTGGCGCACTCCACGTCAGCGGCCCGGGTTTGGTTCCCGGGCACAGACCTACACCATTCTTCGGCAGCACCCACATACAAAATAGAGGAAGATTGGCACAGATGTTAGCTCAGGGTGAATCTTCCTCAGCAAAACAAAACAAAAAAAAAGCAATAGTTGGATTGAAGGATGTTATTTACTTTTTTCCCTCTGTCTTGCTTGTAATTTTATTTGTTTATTTTGCTTTATTGATTTTTTTTATATAGCCTGTTTTATAGCCCCATTTTTATTTAGCAGCCACTAAACATCAGGCATATGGTCTCCTATTGACTTCTGAAAGTAAGTAGTCTCAAGATGGGGAAACCCAGAGAGCTTAGGCCTCTTACCCAGGGTTGTAAAAGCAAGAATCCAGCTGAGTTGACCTGCCTGCCAAACCCAACTTCATTTTCCTCCCTGGGACAAGCTAGGCTAACTCAACGGTGGTGCAACTGGGGAAAAGCTGCCACCCAAAGCCTCTGATGCCCTAGGCAGACTCCAGGCTCAACCAAATGCTGACCTAGGTCAGCATTACTCCTTCCAATCCCTGTAGGCTGCTATTACGTGCTCTTTCCCGGTCAGGCTTGGTCCAGGACTGGGCTGGGCCACACCTTCAGGTGAAGCTCCCGCGTGCCTGCCCCAAGCTGGGTGAGATGGTCCAGGACTCCCAGCCTACTCTCCTATGCACAGGTAGCCCCAGCACTGCCCTGGCAACACCCTCCTGTCCATTTGTTCACATACCTGTTACCAGAGTGGGACAATATGTCAACATTAGTGTGTCTTTTGTTTTTCCCTCCTTAATTACAAATACTTTCATTCTGAAGGCTGATACAAATACTGATGTGTCTCTCCCTTGTGAGAACTGCTTACTTATAGTTTCCTTTTGGTTGTTTATTTCCGGACTGCTAGGCCTGGAAGTTTGGAGAATAGAGGGCAGCAGGTGACTGACTATTTATTTCCCTCCTGAGACCCAGATGGCTTCTGTTCCCAACCTCAGAGGTCTGGATGAGGAGGGATCAGGACTTGTCTTTGCACACAAGGTCCTTGGAGTACTGATTTTCAACCTTGCCTGCATATTGGAATCACCAAGGGAGCTTTAAAAACCGTTGATGCCTGGGTCCCCTCCCAGCGGTTCTGATTTAATGGGTCTGGGGTGCAGCCTTAGCATTAGGAGTTTCAGAAGCTCCCCAAGTGATTCCAATGTGTGGCCAAGGCTGAGAACCATGCCCTAGAACACTTGACCCACCTCACCCCATCACCTTCCCCCACAGTCCAAGGAGACAAAGTTGGTTTGGAGAAAATAGTTTTTTCTTCTTGGTCAGTGAAGCACCTCAATGAAGCAGAGTGGATTAAGCTCTTGAGAATATTTGGGGTTCTCAAGTGGCCCACTGGCAAAAGGAGTCCTCAGAAAGGCTCAGCCCATTTCTAACTCTCCCTTTCCCTTTTTGTTCAGTATGGAATCGTGCTCGATGCTGGGTCTTCCAGAACCACAATCTATGTGTATGAGTGGCCAGCGGAGAAGGAGAATAACACTGGAGTGGTCAGTCAAACCTTCAAATGTAATGTGAAAGGTAAGACCCAGAGAGAGTCTGGGAGGCCCATAGGGAAGCTAGGGAGAGTCCTAATGTCCTCCAGAGGCTGGAGAGTTCCTGAGAAGCTACCTGGGGACAGGGAATGAGTACTGACTAGGTGCCAGGAAAATGTGAGATCTTGTGCTAGTGCTGCTACTCATCGGTGCAGTGACCTTGGGCCAGTCACTTCCCTTCTCTGGGCCTCAGTTTTCTCATCTGTAAAACATGCAGGGGAGGGCATGTCAATAACTGTGAATGGTGTGAGATTTTACCCTGCCACACTTGCATGAATGCTGGTGGAAGACACAAGATTCCTGGGTCGGAAGTGAAGGACAGTTTATTGCTCACAGTAATAGTGGTAGCCAGAGTAACAGCATTTTCTTGCACTAGTTCTCTGAGGCCCAGTTTGCACACGATGGTGTAAAGAGGGCCAGATAGTACATGCTCACGCAGTGGATTGTGTAACAGAAGAGGAACCCTGAGATTAGGGAATCTGAAACATGGATAATGGGCACTGAGCATACCTCCCTTTTGCTCTGGGGTGAAACACTATCTCTTTTATGCAAACATCCCCGATGAGATAATCCAGAACAAAGGCAGTCAGTGCCTCTGCTCATAAGATACGCAGAAACATACATACAAAAATGCAAAATTGTATCCCCATAGGGGAATTGTATTCCAGTTGGCTGTGTATGTCATGGGGGGAGGGGATGGAGTGGAGAGAGATAGATGAAGACAGACAATACGTAAACAAACAGGCATGGTTCTATTCCAGTAAAGCTTTATTTACGGACTCTGAAATTTCAAATTTCATGTAATTCTCAAATGTCACAAAATATTATTCTTATAATTTTTTTCCCCACCATTTAAAAAGGTAAAAACTATCTTAGCTCACAGGCTGTATATAAAAAAGATGGTGAACTGGATTTGGCCTGTGAGCTGCCAACCCCTGAAATAGAACCTTATCAGCATCTTTAATGACCCCCTCTGCAACTCCCTGCCTCCTCCACAGCGTATCCTGAATTTTATGTTAACTGTTTCCTCTTTGTTCTTTCTAGTTTTGTCCTTGGCATTTAGTTTTTCCTGTTTTTGAAAACAAAATCAAATACATGTTTATATAAATGAAATCAAATATTTATTCTTCTGTAATTTGCTTTGTTCACTAACATTGGGTTTTTAAGATCTGTCTATGTTGATATGAACAGCAATAGCTCATTCATTTTTCCTTGTTGATGGGCATTTGTATTTCCATCATTACTAATATCTTTTCACATATTTACTACCATTTCATTTTTCTGTAAAATATATGTTCATGTTTTTTACTCATTTTTCTACTGAATTGCTTGACTTTTTCTTATTGATTCATTAGAATTCTTTATATATATTCTGAATATGAATGCTTTCCTAGTATTATTATTGTATTGTTACTAATATCCTCTCACAGTTTTTGGTTTGTCTTTTCAGTCTCTTTATGATGTCTTTTGATGACTAGAAGTTCTTAATTTTTATGTAGGTACAATTATCAGTCTTCTCCTTTAGGGTTTGCTCTTTTGTATGTTTTATTTAAGAAATCCTTCTGTATCTCGAGGTCATAAAAAGTTTTATAATTTTGCCTTTTACAATGAAGTCTTCAGTCTTTAGTCCACATAATTGAGCCCAGTTAGTGAGTGTGTGTGTGTGTGTGCCTTTTTAAAAGCCACCCTCTTGAGGTTGGCCCCGTGGTCCAATGGTTAAAATCGGCATGCTCTGCTTCGGCAGCCCAGGTTCAGTTCCCAGGCACAGACCTACACCACTCATTGGCGGCCATACTGTTTTGGCAACCCATATACAAAATAGAGGAAGATTGGCACAGATGTTAGGTCAGGGCGAATCTTCCTCAAGCAAAAAGAGGAGGATTGGCAACAGATGTTAGCCCAGGGTAAATCTTCCTCAGCAAAAAAAATAAATTAATTAAATAAAATAAAAGCCACCCTCTTTAGAGCATTATGATCT
This sequence comes from Ceratotherium simum simum, assembly GCF_057802395.1. Classification (NCBI taxonomy): domain Eukaryota; kingdom Metazoa; phylum Chordata; class Mammalia; order Perissodactyla; family Rhinocerotidae; genus Ceratotherium; species Ceratotherium simum. Next base: position 43,183,901 of record NC_141904.1, read on the forward strand.
TTGAGTTGGTCTGGAGCTTCCCAATCAGTGTGTCCTGAA